>NW_006262688.1:30656173-31022301 GCF_000493195.1 Citrus x clementina
CCTGACTAGTGAACCCAAAAATTTAAAGGTGCACCCTACGAGCAAAAAGACAATGCCAAAGAAAATATGCTTCTGGTATCATCATCATTGCACCGAAAATAATACAGCAAGAGATATCCTAGTTTAGCCTATATTTTCCTCTTTAGCCTAATATGGTTTAAACCACAGGCTTTGTAGCTGGGGAATTTGATAACCAATAACTTAACCTTCCAACTTGCTTAAGCAGAAGCAATCGCAATAGAGAAGGAGATCTCTGGTAGTCCAATTCCATAGAGGAAATAGTGCTGTCATGATAAACAAGTACAATAACATCCCTAGGAGTCTTTAGTGTAGTTTCTATGATCAATTAACAGAGCCATAGCCTTTCAATTAAGTGATGCTTCCAACGCCTGCCTTAGCCAAGCAGGAGTCTTCCCGCCAGCCCTCCCCCTTAATTTAGTTGCTAAATGAATCATTTGGGAGGAACATGTGTAGGAAGGTTCAGGGCCCTGTCTTCAGCCCCTAAATTCCAGTTTCACTTGGATAATTATTTGCAAACTTATGGCCATCTATTGCGGGGCAACACAAATGCTTTATCTCAAAAAAATTTCTAGAGGCTGTAGTTTAAAGTTCAATGTCTGACAATGATAACTATCCACAAATAATGCCCTTTTTTTTAAATAAAAAACTCAAAATTGTATTAATGATAAAGAATCAATACAGAGAAGTGGACCAACTGTCCACCAAGTAAGCAAAAACTAAAACTTCTCTGTGCTATGCACAAATAATACTTTGGACACACATATGCTACTTGAGGTGGTATTTTCAAATAGAAATATCTTTTGGTTGTGTATTACCTTAGAAAAAATAATACCGTCTTGAAGGCGTAGCATCTTTTAAGAAATTTTACAAAATGTAGTCAGGGTGCAATTAGTAAAAGAGTCAGCTAATATAGCATGTAAACATCTTATGTCATCACACTGGAGACCTGAACTCAAATATTTCACAAGAAGAACAGACCGTTCCACTGTACAGCATATTGCATGGATCAGCAGACAGTGGGATTGATCCTCATGAGACATGAGCCATATGCCACAGCCACTTAAAAAGTGGGATGTCCCCATTCAAGCAGAAGAAGCTCCCAATGTTTTCAAAAACCTTTGTTCAACAACTCAAATAATGATATGGACACAAACACAGGGAGATCTTGAATGTAAATTGAAACTTAATTCAGGCAACTATAATTCTAAATGCATGAAGATCTGGTACTGACCTATCATATGGCACCATGAAAAGCAACCATTTGATGAAAACAAAAAATAATGCCCAATCATGGCATAATGTACCAAATAACATAATGACATATGGTAATAGAATAAGGACATAAGAGAAAGCCAAGGCAACCAACAAAACAGTGCAAAATAATAAGAAAGCTGATTTCTTTACAAGAATCACTTACACTTTCAGCCTCATGCCCAAATCCTGCAAAAACGTACAGTATGATTTGCGCAAATATGTCTCCTTCTTCAAGTCAATGCCATCTCTTCTAGATGGAGAACTATCTTCTATTTCTCTCCTTGAAAAATACCAACGAGCCACTTCCTCTGGCTTCTCTTGAGAATTTCTACTAGATGGCCCACTATCAGATGTTCCATGATGTGAGGACTCCCCAGGCAACAACCCAGCCATTTGTATCTAACAATACAATGACACAGCCCCCAATATTCGAATACAATATCAGGTACAGGTACTTGTCAATTCATCACCAGTAGACTATTCTGCAAAAACCCAAAAAAAAAAAAAGGAGGAAAAGGATCACCAGCATTGCAAGATGAATTCAAGCAATCATAAAGATAATGATATTTGGATCCCAGCCCATGAGAAAAGCACTAATAAGCATTATAAATAATTACTCTCACCATCCATTAAAATTCCCAAAACTACACCGTTTAAGTTCGATAACTACTTTCCCAAAACATGAGTGCCCTAATTTCCCCTTCATGAGCCCTAAAATACATAAATTTATATAATTTGTCCATCATAATTCCACTTAACGATAATTCATACGAAATATCTAATACCTCCCTTCGGAATTTCGATAACTTATAATAGTTTTACTAAAACCTACTTCAAATAACTACAAAAAAAAAAAAAAAACTCTTAGAAACGACTAATCTCAAGTAAATTCGCGATAATTATTTTAAAAAAAAGAAACCTCCAGTGATCTCACTGGAATTTCGCATCAGAATCCTTTAAAACCAAAATACTCGTAAATTGAAACGGATTTATTCTGAAATTTAACCATATTTTTATCATGAAACAAACGGGTAAAAGGAGAAATTTTTTGGGGAGAGAGAAGAACCTAGACAGAAACAGAATAAAGGAAAAGCACCTTTAGCTTGACGGCGGCGGCGATCTCTGAAGACTGTCAAAATCTCTTCTTCTGGGCTTCTTTATTAAAAGAGAAGATGGACCGCTCGACGGAGACGAAAAAGAGAGAGGGCGTGTGCTGCCTATGATATTTAACCTCCCAGAAACGATGTCGTTTCTTGTTTCAACTAGCGTTCTTCAAGGAAAAAGCAAGTCGCTAATTTTTTATATAAAAAAAAAGTCGCTATTTTTTTTTTATATAATAATTTATTAACTCTTGTCTTTGCCAATATGTATTTATGGTAAATTTTTTTTGGATAAAGTATTATGGTCTTTTAGATTATATTTATCAGACCAAAAATCAAATGGCATTTTTTTAATACAATTAATTATAGGCATTCATTCGATATTCCACTTTAAGATTTTATGTTACCGATTATAATTTTATATTTACTTCCTCAAAATTTTGATTAGTATAGAACAAATTTGCTAAAAATCCAACAATTAAATTTCGATGGTGTTTGCTTTTTTGTTTGAAATCTTAATAAACTTGAATTAGTCTAAATTTTAAATAGAGCTGAATGTCAGAATTTTAATAATATATTTATTTTTTTGTCTGAATAGCGAAAAATAAATATTAACTTAAAAAATATGGAGACTAATATTTTTACATTTATACACTTATAAATTATAATGTTAAACAAATAATAAATATCTCAAAGAATATATATAAGGTAATAAATTATTATAACATAAATCATATTTAATTGAGTACAACTCTTTAATATTTTATATCATATATGTTAATGAATTTTATTATAGTTTGCGATGTTTTTATATGAAAAATATTCATAAAAAATTATGAAAATAAATAATACTAATTTGAACAAAATAAAAAGATAAAAATAATAATAGTCTGTCACTATATATTATTACAAATTATATACAAATGGGTAATAATATTAATTATTAAATTTTAATTAATTATAATAATATTAATTATTAAATTTTAATTAATTATAATAATAATTAATTAATTAAATAAAAATATTTTCAAAAATATCTTTTAATGATAGCATTCAAACTTGTTAGATTAAGTAAAAAGATAAAAAAAAATTAACTTAATAATTTAATAACTTAATTGTTAAAAATCTTCATTAAATTAAAAAAATAAAAAGAATTAATGACTTAATTAATTAAAATTAAATCATTAAGTTAAAAAAACAAACAAGCCCTTCGTCTGTCAACCATTAGATTTGTCATTTGTGTTCTTTATAAACAATGATTTTAACAAGATGCCGTAACAAAATTCAAAATTAGAGTCAATACAACATCATTGAAAGAGCAACAGCTTGATAATTTTTTTTTAATATATAATTTAAGAAATTAACTAAACAAGAGTAATTTAAAATAATAACAAATAACAGAAAACATGAATTATTACAAAAACACTCATTTATTAACAATTTGGAAGCCATGCTCAACAAGAATGTGTACATCAAAATGGCTCACTGATGCATTCCCTTAGGTAATGTACAAAAGTTCCTGATTATAAGCATTGATCAGAACTAAATTACATAATACAGATCAAGGCAAACCGAGATCGTCAAAAAGCTTCAGTTTTTGCCAAAATTCTTCCCTTACCAGAGCTGGAAAGTAGAGAACCAAGTTGAAGACTTGCAAACTCAGCTTGGAACTTCCATTCAATACACAGTTTCTCTAACTTATCTGGTCACAAGCCAACCTGGTTTGATTAAGACATCTTTCTTAAAGTCGCGACCGGTGATGGAAGTGGATTCACCTTGTCTACGATAACACTGCACAGATAACAAATGAACTTTTTTGGTCTCAATCCAGAATGTAAGTCAACAATTTTCTCGAATGGAAATATTTACCAACCCCTACAGCTACAGTAGCTTGAAAAATTGACTTTCAAAGGAGGCAACATAATGAGATACTTTATGTTAAGGGTCTTTCAACTAATGATAATGTTAGATTCCAAAATGCAGTTCTTCACTTCAGTCCCTTTAGCAAACTGATAGCGTCAGAAACAACAAAACCATTTTTGCTGATGCAAACTTGAAAAGGATGAGAAGTAAAAAGAGAGGGATAAATAAAACAGCAACAGCACACCTTATAACAGACAATAGTATCATCAGGGTACATTGCAAATAGTTTTGTTCCAAGGCGGGCATGACAAGAATCACAGAGACTCTCGTCATTAATTTGCACATGTCGTGATCTTTCCTCTAATCTTGCCAATCTTGCATCAATGTCTACAGCTCGGGATAGATTATGCACTATCTGGAAAAAGTAATCAAATTGTCATTCAATTTAGCCAATAAAGGCAAGGTAAGAAAGGATTCATACCGTTTCAGAGAAGGAAGAGAGAGAGAGAGAGAGAGAGAGAGAGAGAGAGAGAGAGAGAGAGAGAGGATTCACAATGCTTTGATATCGATAAATAGCTATATGTTACTAAAATCAAGTTTGAGGAGAAATTTGAATGATGTAGAAATTCAAGAGCACTCAGCCCTTATAGCTTTGATGGATTCTTTTTCCTTTGATAGAGTAAACGTGATGATTGATTTTGAAAGTTAGATGTCTCTGGACTCTGGCAGTTCTCTTGCAAGCCATACTCTCTGGATTGGTAGAAGACAATTCTAATAGTGATTTTAATAAATCTAGGATAGTCTTAATGTTCCTCCTAAAGTCCAAACTTTTGCTTGGACAATAGCTCTTGGAATAATTGATACCAGAGAGAAGATTCCGAGGAGAAATTCTAGAATGTGTCTTTCCCCTAGGTGTGTTATGTGTAGAAAGAATGAAGAAACCAGCAACCATTTTTTTATTCATTGTGATTTTGCAGCTATGTGGTGCAGCTGTTCATGGGCTCAACCATATGGTGCAGCTAATATTCATTGGGTAGCTCCAGTCTCTTGTAAGACTTTATTGGTGGAGAATATTTTTGCTTTTAGAAAAGGAAGAGAGCCAAAAGCCCAAGATGTAATGGAAGTGTATAGTCTTAGCTCTCTTGTAGGTGATTTGGCAAGAAAGAAATAGGCACATTTTGTAGCGGGAAAAGAGGAAGTTATAATGGATTATGGCAGAAAATTAACAACTACAGGGAAAGAAAGTGAAATGAAAAACATAACCTTTTTTTTTTGTTTTGAGCGAGGAAGATGCCAAACAACATAAGCTGAAAGGGGCAATTAAGAAGGCAGAGGCAGAAAATGAATTAATTTGAGTTTCATGACGTAATTAATATATGAAGTCAGTAGGGTAAAACGTCCACCAACAAAACTTCTGATTTAAAGAAGAAAAGAAGATTCATTTAGGAAGAAGTTTCTAGAGAAGTTTTCCTCTTTTTTAAGTTAAAAAGGCTTACTTGTCCTTGGCGGTGATGGTGAAGTCGAGCTCTTAACATCCTCAAGATTGTATCCGACGCAAGTTGAAGCGGCATATCAGGAGACAATGTCTGCAACATAGAATCTCAGGTAACTCAGCAAGAATATTGAAGGAAACAAAATAAGAATAAGGGGTTGTTTGTTTTTATAGCTGAAGTCTTAATTTTGCTTAATTGAAGAAGTTTTAATATTTTGGCTTGTTTGTTCTTGTATCTGAAGTCTTATTCTAAAACATCTTTATCTTAATAGAAAAAGTAAAATTTCCCAACTTTTATCTGAATGACGAAATGTTTGAATGGAAAATCAATTTTTTTCCGCACAAATACCCTCATTAAATGTATTTATTTCCTTTATATCTATTAGATGTCATATTAAAATTTCCCTTGATTTCAAATCTTATTTGGTATTAAATACTTGACATACATTCAATTTCAATTTTAAACAAACTCTTTTATTATTATAAAAAAATTTCTATGTTTAAATATTATGTTAAACTGTAAAAAATAATGTTATCAAAATTATTTTTCAAAAATTAAATATCAAATGCTTACCTTATAAATATTTATAACATATAAAAACTATTGTAGTTGAAAACATTATAAATATATACTTATTTAAACTTTAAGTATATATAATACTCTCAAGGTCATAAGTGTAAAAATATTAGATTTAAGATATTTTGAATTTATAAAAACAAACAACTTACCTCTTATATTCGAACGTCAAAAATTAGAAAACACACCTATTATTCTAACATATGCATTCAGACCCATTCATATTTCAGTAACATTCAGAGCCGTTCAAATTTCACATAAAAAAAAAAAAAGGTTACCTAAGTAATCAACTCCACATCCTTGAATGATACAGTGATCCTATCAAAGTTTCAAATCTAGAATTTCTATCCAGTGGTGGAATAATCTCTTACACTCATAGGATTTATGTGTTTATTTACATATCACTCATCACTATGTTCCCCATTGTGGGGATTATGTCATTATAATCTGTAGCAGCAATGAAACAATTATTATTATCTTTTCAACTGCCATATTCAATTGCTTTCATTTTGTGCCAACAGAAGATTGAGACAAGCTCATTTAAGAAACTGACTGTAAAATATTCATATATAACTTTCCTTGAAGAAAAGGTATGCACAATAGTTTAAAACATTCAGGTCAAATATCTTAGAACTGTGTCCATCTTTCTTTAGAAGAGAAATCTCTCTTAAATTATCAAAATTAGTCTTGCCTACTGTCAAAGCCATGCATAAAGTTCACAAAATCAGAGCATACTATTCAAACTTAGCAGCATCAGAAGGGGAAGAAAATTTTGATATACCTCTAAAACTTGCAAGGGATCCAACGACTCTCCATGATTGTGTAAAAGGCGAACAGCAGCCTTGAACATAGGCTCCTTACCGTCCTGTGAATCTAAATACATATCAAGCAACCTGAGGCAACAACGTCATAACAGGTCAAAGCTATAGGCAAAAGGGATATTAAAGAGGCATTGGAGTTATAGTTAAGAGAGAAAGGAGGAAAAGGAAAAAGAAAATAAGTCAAAGAGAAATAGAAGAAACTAACTGCATATAGGCATCCGGTCTTCCAATCTCAGCACAATATTGTTCTGCAGCTTCACTGTCCTCCAACTTCCTGAAAGGGCAGCGCACACCATCAGTAAATATCAAAAAGATTGCTTTTCATCCATATCAAAAATACATAGTTGAAGATAACGAACTGCTTTTATATACATGCACGTGTGGACATCATATTAGGAAAGCACCTTCTATCCCACAACAGGTCATGAGTAAAGTAAAATATGGAGATAATAAAGATCGATAAAAGGAGTTTCTAGAAAAACAGAGATTATATTTCACTCAGGAATAGGTTAAACAGTTAAAACATAAATCAAAAGATCTTACTAACATGTAGTACTCAATAGTTTCTACCATTAGTATTAAAAAAAATGACTAGAATCTTACAAGGCTAAAATTTGGAGAACCAATGTCTCTTGTCCTAATTTTCTGTATAGAATAGCCTGTCAAATAAAATAAAAAATTACATTAGTGTTAGTGCAAAATACCATGTTAACACTACCAGTTGCCCTCAAGAATGAAATGATCAACATATCCAGCCATGAATACTGAAAGGAGCAGAATCCTTTACTTGTAAAAATATTTTCTTCTTCTTTTATGGTGTTTTGTAATTTTCTTGGTTATTTGGTTGCAAAGGAATAGAAGAACATTTTCTGAAGCCAGGGAGGAGGATGCTGAATTTTTTTGGACAAGAATCATTTTCTTCCCTTTGGATGTCGCCAAGCGAGCCTCAATTCAATTCAAGGATATTCCATTGGATGTCTGTTTTAGAAGAAAAGCTGGCAAGGTGTTGTTAAGTGCCAGTTATTCCTTTTGGTTTTTCTAGCTGTATTGATTTTCTTATTGCAGACTTCTGGTCCACTGTCTACTTCCTTTCTCCCAAACAAATTTTTTTTTTCTTATCAAGAAACAATAAATAGTAATTTCAATTGATCAGACCTTTTCCAACCATAATTCGGATCCTTCAATTAAGTCAAGGACGTCTTCTGGATCATACAAGTCTGAAGACTGTAAAAATATCTGCAATCTTTCCCGTACAGGACATTGAAAGATTGAGTTCTTCCCGTAACCAGAACTTCTTGTTTCTCCCATTTGAGTACCAAAGGCTTTTGAGCCACTTTCTTCTTTAAATGCTTCAATTGCCGACTTTGCAAGAGAGAGAGCATATAATGTATGGAACTGTGTGTCATCAGAGTCTTGATCTTCAATCAACCACTGCAGATATCTGCACATGTGAGAAAGCTTAGGGCGAGATCCACATTACAAAGACCACATCAACTATGGTGGAAAAAGGGTCTCAGAGGAACTCCGATAGAACAAAAGATTTTGCTGGTCAGCGTACCAGGAAAATGAGTTAAAATTTTCAAGAATGTCTGATCTCTCAAATCAGGACTTCAATCGGAACTTGGAAAAACAAGTATAATTGCATGCAAACTATAGGCACAGTGGAGCAGTATAAAAATCAACTATGTGCTACCAAGTTTATGGCCACAAGCTCCTGCGCCAACTCTATGAATGGGCACTTAGATTATCCAAAAAAGAAAAATGGAAGAAGACTGTTAATTGTAGAATTCTTAACAGAAAATTATTCAATATCCAATAGATCTCCAGGGTTTGCATCAAACACAGATCTCCAGGGTTTGCATCAAATGCATTGCTGGGACATAAAATGTGGCAGGAAGAGAGCCGAAGAATTCACGAATGGTAAACAGCTGATATAATTGCAATTTAATGAGTTAGGCAAATAATGCAGTGATCTAAGTAATTCTATGAACTCTATGTAAACATGCTTATATAAATTTTCTCAAATACTTTACAAAGACAAAAAGAAGTCCAGAACTTCAATAACGTAAAGCAGTAATATGCAGTACCTTAGGAGAATTTCAACCTTTTTTGAATCAATTGCTGCAACAACTTTATCTACAAAAAGAGACTAAAGAATAAGTAGGTGATCACCATCTGAGAGCAATACACAGACACAATAAAATTCAGCACACAGCATAGTAATTACAATTTACAGAATTTAGCCAAGCATTGCCATGAAAATAGCCAAAGCACCATGCTCATCCAAAATTGACATCTCCAGCTTTAGAAAAAGGTCCAGTATCAGTCTACATACATACTTTTTGAAGTCTGACATTATACATTGACATGCCGGTGTTTAAGTCACTAAAAGCACTACTAAGAAAGCTAAATATTATGAGACAAGAATCTTAACATGTACCAGGAGACTTGAACCCCAAAAAAACCCAGCTGTCACAAGCCTAAGAAAACTTGCAAATATGGGTGAAATTCAATAGAAGTAAACATTATAGAAGGCACAAGGCCTACCTGGTGAAAGCTGATTTATTCTTTTCTCTGATGTCAAAACTTTGACTGCCAGCACCGCGTTTATATCTGCAATCTAGAAAGATATCACAAACGTATTAATTCAATAAACAAATGATAAAAATCTACACATTGTATCCCATATATGTCTACCTTCCCACTCTGCTATAGCTCAAAATATTTCTCCATGTAGAAGAAATGTCAAAGCACATATTAGCTATGAACATTGCAGTAGTAGAACTCAATGCAATCAAAAGTGCTTACAATAGAAATTAGATAAGTTACCATAAAAACTAGGAATTCCAAGGGTAGACCAGCAAATGGGCATAGAGCAAGTAATACACTAAAGTTTCTATTTTAAAAAACAAATTCAGCTAGAAATGGCACATACCCATCCAAGATGTTGCAAAATTAAATCCTCATCAGATGACTCCTCAAGAATCTTCGAAGCCTCGGTTGCAGCAACCTCCCTGCCAGACATAACATCTGCACAGCCATCAAGCAAGTCATTCTCCACAGCAGGGTCTTTCCAGAGGCCAGATGAATAGTTTCTGGCTAACACGCGCCAGATAGCAAGAGCCTTTGAGCTCATTCCTTTACTTGCATACAGGAAGGCAAGCGTCCGAAGATGCCCAGACTCATCCAATAAAGTTTCTAACTCCTCCTGCACTGCCCATGCAAGTTCTACGGTCATCCTTCAAGCAAGCCCCTGAAAACGGCCTCTCTGTTTTCAACGCATTGGAATACTAAGATTCCATTTTTTTTACCAACATTCACAGTGTGGTTTGACTTGAGGCCTATACAACTAATTTTATGTTAAATATACACTATTAAGGGTACAATGGTTTCAAATCCAAAATAACTTGGATGCTCCCAACTGTCAAAACCCATGAATATCCACTTTCTGGATAATAATATCACAGGACTCTCATTTAATGAAATACTTGCACCTATGTTCAACCCTTCATTATCAAGCAGTTGAACTGCTAACCAAAGTCTTAAGACTTCATCTAGAGAGCAGAATTCAGTAAATTTTATAGAACTAAATTTTTGTTCTTCGAATTTTTTAGTTAACCAAAGACCCACTCTTTCACAGAATCTAGAGACTTAATAAAAGCTACGGGGCAAGCACAAAATCAGCATTGGTTGGCAGAGATCATGAACTACTTGGTTTATCATTCCACAATGTTTTTCTCATTTGACTAACTCAATTCCCTTTTATTTTTACATTTATCATTCCAAAATTGTTAGTTAATTTAATTTTATGCATCTATCAGTCATTAATGACAGTAATTAATCACTCTCACGGCCCAGGCTTGAAAGATTGTCAAAACGTAATACAATAGGATAAAGGTATGACTTTTGGCTCAAATAAGCAAAAAGGAAAGAGGAGCATACCACAATACAGCTATTTTCTGAAGATGCTAAATTCTCCATATCATGCACACAATTCAAGGCTCTATAAAGATACATTAACAGTGTGTCAACCCCCTCCTTCACCAAAATGGTTAACTCTTTCTTGCGAGAAACCTCTAGATACCTGTAAAGGATAGAGAAAGAGAAGAAGTGGTACTTAAACATGATATAGTCACAAGCCATTACTACATGAATACTGCTTAAAACAAAGAAAATGCAATTGCTAAAACATTTGATCACTTCATCTAAAATTATACTGCACCACGAAATTTGTGGATACCTGGTGATGTTTCTAATTGCTAACTCCAGTAACTCAGCTCTACTTGGAGGATTTGATAGAAAACCATCATCGACTGCAGTTTCTACACCTGCTTTTCTGAGGAAAATAGCTCTTTGGATAGCCATCAGCCCATTATCTACAACATCCTCGACAGGCACGGGGGGTGGATGCAAGCCCCAGTAGCGGTTTCTAGGAACCTGCAACGATGAGTCCAAGCTCTATGACTTCCAAAAAGTTACCCCACACAGATTAACAAATGCAGCACAAGCAAGTGCATAACAAGAATGGCATGCAGGGTCAAAAAGTCATGAAGGAAGTGGTTCTAATACAGGATGTGCATTACAGAGTGAAGTACTGGGCCCAAAAATAAATTATACGGGGGGAAAAATCTTTGTTACTTTTTGAAATATGCCAACATTTGAATTTTTTTGTTAAACTTCAATGGGAAGCTGAGGAAATTTGATTGTTTTGTAGAGCATAGCTGCTTAGTTGACAGCCTCTATAGTGAGTTATTATAATCAGAAGGTAAGGGAAACATAAGAATAAACCAAAGATATGACGTTGGAAACATTATTTCTGTCAGGAACCACATTTCCCAAAAACTAAAAGCCATTTACACTTGTCCAAATTTCACTTCTACTAAGAATAAAGCTCGTAGTTAACATATCCAAGTGGGAAGAGTTAATACAAAGTAATGACAATGCATCCAGCAAATCCATAAGGACCACTAGTCAAAGTACGAAAGGAACAATTACAAGAACACGCATACCAAAACATACCAGCAGTGACCAGCGATTAGGGTCTCGCATTATAAAAGGAAATACTTCAGAAGGTTGCATTGTTTCTGAATGCAGAAAATGATCTACCGCTTCCTCAAAATGCAAATCAAAAAGTAAGAGGAATCCAATTTGAGCATGAACGAAGGAAAGCATTTCCTTTGCCATTTCACCTTCACAGTCAAGCTCCTCTGCCAAGGATATGGCTTCCTTAAAATCCTTCTTTCTCAGCAGATCTTTGATTTGCTCTTCAGAAGGCACTTTCTGATAGCAAATAACCTGAAAATATTCAATATGAAACCAGGCACCAAGTTATTTCAACTTAAAATAGGTACACAGGCATAGCAAAAGTGATAATACTCAAGCTTAGATATGTCTAACAACATACCTTCGTAGGTGTTGCCACAACAAGAAGTTTCCCAGCCCCACATTCCTCATCTGCGGCAATACACTGCCCACCTCCTTCTCCACCAAAAGTAACAGCTTGGACACAAATACCTGATTTCTTATGATACAGTTCCATCTTCCCACCCCTCAGAACCACAACATACATTGATAATTCCCCAACAGCATCTGGACTCTTCCTAAACACCAAGCTCCCACCAACTGGCTGGCCATGTGCATCAACAAACACCCCAACATTGTCCACCAACAACAACACTTTCTGCTCTTTCGACAACAATTTTAGCATTGGTGGGCATGACACATCTGGTAATGTAAAAATCACACCACTTTGACCCGTAACACAAGAAAACAAACTATACCCACTAACAGTACCAACAATTATAGAATCATTGAGCCACACCATAGTCTTAACTCCATCCATACACTGAATCTCTTTCAAAATTACAAACGAGCCATTAACAAGCTCGATCAACACCAACCTTTTCCCAATAATAACTGCAAAAACATTATCACCTCGACAGTGTTGCTCCTCTTCTTTGACTTTAACTCCATTCGCCTTAATCCCACTACCGAATTTCTGCAACAAACGCTGACCAGTACTCGTGCTGGCATTAGCTAAACTACTGACAGAATTATTTTCCAATAAATTAGTACTCTCCGAGTTACTTGTTCTTATTCTCTTAGCAATAACACTAATTCCTTTCAAGAAACCAAGTTTCTTCAAAGGCTGCGTCAACAGAGAATCAGTTAAAAACAAACAATGATCACAAAACAGCAGCAAAACCTTGCCAACATCATCCAGCAAAAATATTGATTCCACTGGCGAGTCAGTCACTAAAACGGTTTTCAAAAATGAAACGTGTTGCTGAGACGGTGTCGTATTGGGAACATGGAGGGTAGTGGCGGCTGTTGGGTCTAATGAGAGAAGAATGAGGGATCCAGATTGAGTGCCGATGTAAATTAGGACTTGGCAATCGGAGATTGGGGAAATTGAAAGAGATCGGATTGGTGAAGAGCGGGAGTAGTGGGAGAGATCGAATTGGGATAGTGGCTCGACCACTGTCCGAGATTTGGGTCGGGACTCAGCCATCGAAGATGCTAATGAATAGTCCTAGGAATTCGAAGATGACGCCATTGAATTTTGATTTAGACGAACGATGAGATGATGCTTTTTCTTCTTCTTTCAACTACCAGTAAACACACGACGACAAGATTACCTTCTAGCTTACGTTGGAAACGAGGTGCTATTTGCAGCACTTAACCTGAGAGAGAAAGAGAGAGTTTTTACAATTCTATTCTATTTGGGTTTTGGAAAACATTTCCAAAGAATCTCAAAACGATTTCGAATTTTGACTGCGAAAGCACAAGTGCACAGCTTTTTTATATTCGAATTGGAGGAGGGTTCATAAAACAGTGAAGATTAGGGATAGGATTGGATTGTCTCATTGTGCAATGTGCGTCGCAATTGACACAACCTACATTTTTTTTAAAAAAAAAACAGATTAATATTTTTTATTGGTAATTTACTTGCTATTTATTTATTAAATTTTTCTACGATGCTATGAATTTTTACAGCAGTACTAATAAACACGCTGTCGTGAACCCAGATTTGAATGTTTTAATCATCACTAATCATTTAATTTAACAAATAGATAAATAATTACATAATGATTAATAGTTACTTATTATTTGAGGTTAATGGACAATTGGACATAACTTTATTTGTATTAACTGATAAATTTCTTTTTTAAAATCACCCACAAAATTAAAATTTTGAATCTTAACTTTATTTTTTGGCCTGCTTTTTAAAAATTACTGATTGGCTAATAGTGAGTTGAATTGATCGTTGTCTTATTAGTTATTATAACAATTTTCTGGCGAAGAAAAGATCATAAGATAGTTAAAAAAAAAACTTTTGATAATATTAAAATATATTTTATTAAAGGAAAAAATAAAATTTTTAATAGCCTAGACTTATTCTATTTTTATTATTTTATCTAAAAAGCATGTTAACCTATTTGACAGCTAGTAAATTGAATTTTAAATAATTGAAATCAAAATATTATTTTATCTAACTTATAATTTTATGAAAATCTAACAATACAACATATTTATGATATTATTGATACTGTAATTTCCACAAAACAAACACTATAAAATAACCCTTATTTGTTCCACTACTTGCATGCTAATACTATTTTATGGTTGTTCACATGTCCACTTTTTTCATATTAAACAAAATAAACATTTTAAGTCTGGTAGAGTAGCCAATAGACTCTTGGTTCAATGAAAGAATTCTTACACTTATAATAATAAGAGTAAGGATTCAAGGCTCTATAAGAGTTTTATAGAAGTTAGTTTCAATTCTAACAATCTCTCTTTTACAAAATGT
The DNA here is from genome assembly GCF_000493195.1 of Citrus x clementina. Lineage (NCBI taxonomy): Eukaryota > Viridiplantae > Streptophyta > Magnoliopsida > Sapindales > Rutaceae > Citrus > Citrus x clementina. Next base: position 30,671,115 of record NW_006262688.1, read on the forward strand.
AAGTGAAAGTGCTTTAGAAGAACAATGTGCAGGCATTAGAGTAAATAAAAGAAATCAATTTTAAAAACCTCTAGATTGCACTATTTCTGGATACCTTCCTCTAATTACTCAGTAAAATTTCAAAACAGTTATACAAAATTTATCACTCGTCATTGTCGTCGTCATCCATTATGCTTATTTCTATTGTTTCACATACACAATAGACAGCAAAGATTTAAACAACCACGCCTTTGAAATGAGTATGAAGGGATTGAATAACTTACAGCCCTCCGCTGCTCATTTTTCAATCTTATGCCCACAGTTGTAATAAATGGAACTCAAAATGAGGAAAAACAAAAGTAATTAAGGTCCGTTTCAAGCAGCTGCGCTGAAATAATTTACATAGCCTGTTGCCTTCCATCCCTGAAAAATCTGCGAGACTGGTTTGTTGTTATGCTAGAGTTGCTCTCTTGCCTTTCGCATCTCTTGACTGAGCAGCAACAGATTTCTTTGAATCAAGAAACTGTCCGTAAATGCTATATAGTCTCAGCTTCTCAGCTTCCGAAACTGATGGTCTTGCCTTGGAAGCTATAGACTTCAGTAGAGCATCGGTTATGACTGGCATTTTCCCAGGCTCATTGCTATCAATATTATTTAAAATTTCATGAACAGCTGAGAGCTGTGCATCTGAGAGAAGTGCTTGGAGATCAGCTCCACTAAATCCTTCTGTCATATGAGCTATGGCTTCTAAATCAACATCATCGGCCAATGGTAACTGCATTCATTTATAAAAAGCAAAATATAATATATGATGATAAATTGAGACTAACACACATGAAGAAGTGCCAAAGCTTACAGATTAGTAGTTCATTGCAGAAAAGAGATGAAAATGGAATTGACGTATCACAAACCTTTCTAGAAAGAACTTTAAGAATATCCAACCTCTCACGTGGAGATGGAAAATCACAGAAGAGAAGGCGATCCAGCCTACCAGGTCTTAACAGGGCAGCATCAAGTAGATCCGGTCTACTGCTTGATTAGGAAACTCGAAGTCAATGTTCCATCAAAGAAAGGGGAGTAACCAGGTAAAGTAAATAAATTCTACACTGAAGGAAGAAAATTTGCAAGCACCATGACCGGAGATTACTGGAAGTAATTGTTAATATTAGGCAACCAGTTGAACTCAAAGCTCAAGGTCCTGGGTTTGAGCCTTGTTAGAGGAGGAATAGGGTGAAATCCGATAATCCTCTTGAAAGAGAAGAATTAAAAAAATAATAAAACTGCAGAAAAGTAAAACATTGTAGTGAAAAAATTCTAACCTTGTTGCAGCAAACACAAATACACCAGTCAACACTTCAACGCCATCTAACTCAGTCAGAAACTGTTGGAAACAAGGGCAGGCGGATATTAGGAAATTAATGAGGATGTAGATATCATATGGGACAACCCCCTCCTTTTTCCCCACTTCCCAAAAATAAATAATAAAAAGATAAGAAGTAGAAGAAACCTGATTAACAACACGATCAGTCACTCCAGTATTATCATGCCCTCGCTTTGGGGCAATAGAATCAAATTCATCAAAAAAGAGGAGGCACGGTGCTGCAGCAGTTGCTTTTGAGAATATATCCCGAACCTGAAACCAAAAATAGGTATATGGATTGTGATTAATTACGCAATTCAAAACACCTCATTGGCTGTTGAAGGCTTCGCACCCCCCACCCCCCCTCTCTTCTGAACCTCAATCTGACTCTGAAGGCAAAGGCCCTTGGTAAAAGCCAAAAATCATTGATAAATGAATTTGATTTTTGATAAGAAACTCAAAAATCTATTAGTGAAGAAGATTTAAAACAGATAGTGGACCAGCTGTCCACTAAGAAAACAAAACCTAGGATATAAATAAATTAAATCGAACATTGCCCCAAAAAGGAAAGAAAAAAAGGAGAATTAATTCCTCCTTACAGCTTGCTCAGAAGCACCAATGTACTTGTTCAACAGCTCAGGCCCTTTCACTGATATAAATCGTAATGAACAAGCAGCAGCAGCAGCACCAACTATGTGAGTCTTGCCACAACCAGGAGGACCATATAAGAGAACATTTGACCGCAACCTCAGAGGAGCTTGAGCGAAGATGTTTGGAAATTTCGAAGGTAGTTCGATCATCTGAAAGTGAAGCACAGAAATACTATAAAACAGAAAACAGATAAAAAGCACCACTATAATAACAAAAGTACACCACTGGTCAGAAGGTCAAATTAATTAAAGTTGGGGGAAAAAAGAAAGAGTTCAACTGGCTATACTTGGCATAAAAGGCCAACAGAGAAAAAGAACTCATTCAGAAGATATGATTTTCAGAAGCTGAAAAGAAAAGCAAAGCACAAATGTGCAAAAATAATCAGAATGAAATTATTTAACCCTGGTCTTGGAAGCTTAAGTTTTTGATAGATAAGAGCCTGGCAATAGTTTTTGAACCCTAACAAACACCTTTACCAAAACTGCTTGCCCTGATCTCACTAAAATCATATGCCAGAAATATCTAACTCACAGCATCTGTCAACTGCACAAGACATATGACCAGATTTTAGCTCCAGAGACAGGAACCTGTACAAGGTTCTTTCTGGTTTTGGATAGGAAACACAAAACTTTATTTGAAAAGACGGAGGAAATGGTGGGAGAAGTGAACAGAAATCCACAAAACTTATGTCTTTCCTACTCTGCAGAAACCCAAAAACTACAATATGGTACGGCTGCCTGTACCAAGTGTTTCCCAAACACATGAGACAGAACTTAGAAGAAAGTTCTGCAACTTTAAATGCTGGATGTTAAGAAATAAATATGAAATTCATCATCAATATCCTCCAACAGACTGCCTAAGTGATATCATATTTCAAGACCAAAAGTTTTTAGTAAACAAATATACAATGGCACCTATTATACCAGATTATAAGTAAAGGCCCAATAAGGTGAAAACTCAACTAACCAATAAGTTGTTATAATGTCCCAATGAGGCGAAAACTAAAATAAGCGATAAGTTGTTATAATGTTCTAACTTCAGGGTTTCAACAGGTGACCAATCTTGGAACTTAATTTTTCAGTTTTCAGAAGATCAAAAGTAAACTATACCTCTTTAATAGCATTCTGAATGTCAGTAAGACCACCAACATCATCCCACCCAGAGCGACCACCTTCTGCAGAAGTTTTTGTAATGTCACGCATTGCAACCGGAAGAAACTCATGCATTGCCTGAGAAAAGTCATCCCTAACCAAAGTCGGCTTTATGTGCTTTTCAAACCTAGAATCAGAATGCAGATAACGGCCAACAGCAGAATGAACGGTTCTATCAACCAATATTTCCTGACACAATGAAACATATATTAGTAACTTGAATCTTAAAAAAATCATGAAAAAGGCAACATTTACATGTGGTCACTTTTTCTGCAAAGGTGATCACGACAATTTATGGAGAGACGAAACAATCCTTAAGGATTCACCAAAAGATGATCTTTATGACTCTAAACTTAATCCAAATTTGTCAACAAAATCTTAAACCACCAAGTACCAGATCATATGCGTCATATCCATCACATTTGGAAGCCACATCTAACAAAATTTCATCAGAACATTCTAAGGAACGCCTCTGAATTTCATGCTCTAAAATGGCTTTCCGTTCTGAGGCAGCAGGAGCAGGCAGTTGCACATGAAAGTCAAACCTTCCTAATAAAATTCAAAAACGCAACATCAACAAAACAAAGAAAATAAATAGAACTAATAAGCAAGCCCCATATCACAATTTCTGACATTCCTAGTCCAACTATAAAAGGTGATAAACATTGTACAAAGGAAGACAAACCTGAAGAGGTCAATGACTGCGGTATTTTCTCTAGAGACTGTGCAGAAGCAACAAAAGCAATAGGACCAATTCCACAAGAGCTCTTCCTCTTTTCCTAACCAGTGGACCACAGATATTTGTTAGCAGACTGGAACTAACAACAGCTTCTGCACAAAACATTGTAGGAATTGATTATCATAGTTAAATTATTACCCCGTATTCATCCATAATGTCCACAAGAAATTTAGTAAGAGCAATTACAGAAGTTGAAGGTTGAGATCCCTCTGGGTCGGAAGAGGATGAAATTATGCTATCAAGATCATCAAATATGACAATGGAAGGTGCATGATCCAAAGCTTCAGATATGAAGTTAGAAAGTGCTTGACGAATGATCGGACCCTTCTCTAAAGAAAGTCTAGAACAGCATACAAAAACTCTGCATACATAGACATTAGTCAGTGTAATATATACATACTTCAATATCAAATCCAAACTGAATAACCAAATAAAAACAGAAGCCATGAAGATCTTATTTAGAATCATAAAAATTCAGTAGCTATCTGCAATAAATATTAGCATTCAAGAATGTTAATCAACAACAGAAAGAAAAGAATAAGGCATATGTGCACATTAAAATAACTCCATACATGTGTGCTACGAGATCTTTATGGTGTTCGAGGGATTTTGCAACAGCTTTTGCTAATGATGTCTTTCCAGAGCCCTAATCACAAAACAAAAAAAAACTACCAATAAATTGACTAAGATGCTATCATTTGAAAGAATGTAAATGAATATGAAAAAGACACTGACAAATATAGAAACAACAGCATAAGGCCATGAGAATCCATTCTCGGACATTTTATCTTAAAAAAAATTGTTCCACTCAGTCTTTTTATCTAATACCCACAACTAAAGGCAATACTTTCTTCCCAAAAGATTCATAACAAAGATTGGTAGACATAGTCATATGTGTCGAAAAATAAGTTTTCTTTTAGTTTTAGTTTTATGCTGGTTTCACTCTAAAACCGGATGTACAACTGTCTAAGCCAATGTCAGCAATAAAGTATATACACATTGCAGTCCTTAGGGCATTGAGGAACACCACACTCAAATAAGCTATTCATACAATGTCCTTCCTCTTGGAGGTTTATCATATCAAATATACTGCCCACACTTAACATAGACACCCAAACAAAAAGCTAGATTCAATGGTCACCATTATCGTACTACATGCAGTAAGCTTGAACCAAATCCATTAAACCTTATCGCACGAAATAGAAATGCAAATAGAAAATGGCAAATTGGTCGCAAATTACACAAAAGTATTAACAACCATTTTATCTACACATGTGATGATGTTAAATGTACAAGTAATAAGCTCCTTTGCCAATCAAACAACAATCTCTAGTGAAGATGGAGAGATGAACTCACAGGAGGTCCATGTATTAGAATATGCCCAGGGAGAGGAAGATGGTAAGTGCTGAACCACAACCCAGAATCAGGAGATAACAAGACCTTAATTCCTGCATGAACGCAGATTCAAAATTAGGTTAATGCAAGGTTTTTGTTGGAAAGGTAGCAAAATTATTTGTCTTATAGTAAGGCGTGTAATCCATGTCAGTGGCAAGCAGATTAAAAGACGGTAACATTCCAACAGCTCCAAAAAGAAAATGACATTTTATCCTTGTTTGATTACCCAATCAAATGCGGAAAAATCAAACATTCTCAGCCCTTTTTCACTCAAGTTTGTTTGTTAACAGGAAGTCCTTTACACTTATAATGCAATAAATGCTTGAAGAAACTCTGGAAATTTTTTGGTCCAGGAGGTCCAATTAATACTGACCTCTGAATCAATGGTTGTTGACAATGACAAATAGCTATGCTATAATTAAGGATCAACTAACATAATTATCCCCAGAACCCAAGAGCCTCTAAAATTACAGCATGCTCAAAAAAGTAGCACCCAAAAAATACTAATTCTGACATATCCTAGTAAATCAGCCTATTCAAGAAAAATAAAAATTTGAAGAAAAAACAAAGTTAAACAGTGTTCCTCACTATTTATTTATGGGGTTTTAATAAGACTATCAAAACAACTGTGAGAACCGGCATGTCTAATACATAATAAAATTGGCAGTGACTGACTAAAATCTCCAACCCAGCTTTCAAATCTCATTATTGTTACATCTGTTTGTGTGCTTATCCATGTGACCGCTTATGACTGCACATGCATGAACGTGAGGACAAAGATTATATGCCCAATGCCCATGATATAGAAATTCCACATGAAAAGGAGATGAGCAAAGGCTAAACACATTGAGGTGAAAATAATTATGGAGAAAGTACCTACTATTAATAACATCTGAAGCAGTGGTCCCCATCCAGCTCAAAGAAGACACATTTGAATCAAAACCTTGGGTAGAGCCTCTCTCTTTCACAGTGTAGAAGGATACCGGGTCACCAGAGTTCAGCTTCCCAAACAACTGGCATACAGCTTCCGTATTATTGTTCTGCTGGCCTCTAGCTTCAAGGGTCAGCTCATATGCATTATTTTTGCCACCATGCAATGATTCCTCAGAGAAAGTCAGTACACAAAAAATTTCTGTCCGCAATTCTCTGGCCTTAGTTTTGTTCTCTAAGGCGCCATTACATGATGCCGGTACCTTTCCATATGTCCCAGACTTGTATCCTTTCACTTCAAAATGAAGCAAAGTTTCATTTGATAGAACCAATGTATTAAATTCTGATCCTATATTTGAAGCAACGGCATTGAGTTGTGCAAGCAACCATGTATGAAGCAGACATTCTAACCCTTTTTTATTTTCAAACTGATAAACAGCCTCTTCATCTTCTTTCAAAGAAGGCTCAGAAGAAAGAGCAGCAATGACTTCATCTTCGGCTGACAAATCTCCATCATCCATGTAGATACCCGAGCTAGTATTCTCAAGCATTTTCTTTGTCTTATGATTTTTATTATCAAGTTCTAGGCCAATCCCAAAAGCCTTATCCTTCTCCAACATCTTAAAATGACAAGGAGAAAGTGAAACCATAGGAATTTCTTTCTTCAAATTAACAGTACATTTCTTCAAATAAACCCCTGAAATGAGAAAACTATTATTGGAAAATCTTGATTATGAAAACAAAATAGCACAGATGGATTGTTAAACTATCAAAAAAAAATTTAAAAAGAATAAATGTGCAAAATGTCAATAGCAGCAAGCTTGTCATGACCTTTCAGCTAACTGAAAAAGAAACACAATGAATGGAAAGACAAATGTTAATGTAGATGCTAAATGTATTAAGGTCAAAAAGAAAAGAGATCAGACTACCGAAGAAGTTTAAAAGAACAACAAATTGTGTACACTTATTGATGAATAATACTGGATCCAATCAAAGAGTTCCTAGGATAATGCATGGGCATGTTTTAACCATCATAATGAAGTAGTCTCTAATCAAGTAGGACAGTCCTTGTTTGCAATATAACTTATTTTGTCCCTCAGGCTTTCCTCACTTGAGTAGGAAGCTTTTCAGAAAGAAGGATATCCAGAGCCAAGCACAAGCAATAGTCTCAAAGAGTGATGCAGTTGGATCAAGAAGGCTGAAAGCCTGGCAGTAAAGCTCACGTTGTCGACCTCTTGTCCGTCAGTGAGTGATTCCTTGTATATGTGTGTGTGTGTGTGTGTGTGTTTGTGTGTATGTCTATGTATGTGTATGTATGTATGTATGTATGTATATGTATATATGTAGGCATGTATGTATGTACGTACGTAGGTAGGTAGGTAGGTATGTATCAGAAAATAAATCGCCATTCAAATGAGACCATGAGGAAAGAGTTTAAAGGAAGGAGTACTTAGTACTTTGACTAATTAGATGCTAGGAAGAATTAACATACATGAATGCAGCCCTGCATTCAAATAAAGACGAAGAGCTCGAGCAATCTTTACATGTCCTTTAGCCACTGAATTTGAAAATAAAAGGCGAACAACTGCTTGACGGCATTCTTTCTTGTCAGTTGAAGCTCCACCACTAATTTCCTTTGAAGTTAAATTGCTTTTTATTCTTGGGGCATTGTTTTCGGGATTATTCTCTTTGGATGATAATCTAGGCAATATAGCAACTAATTCAAGAGAACATAATGAAACATTTTCAGCTGTTTCTGGATTGATAAATGCAACGGAAGAGAGGGCTACTCCCAGCTCAACACCTTTAACATTACATTTATGAGACAATCCTTCATCTGAATCTTGAACACGTAAAAGTGCCTTTGCAATACTAGTACTTTCATTAAAAGCTTGCATGTAAGAATCTTCATGTTTCTTCCCATCGTTCTTGCGTCTCTTTGGAGCAACTGCAACTTCAGTTCCCGGTACAAGTTGCACTGCAAATAATTTCATAAGATACAACTCCACCAGTCTAAAACAAAACCATCATTTTTCATGATGCACTATCCACATGCAAAAAAGTAGATATGCAAGCAAGTATAAACCAGTAAACCATTAATGTTTATCTGAAGGGTTATTATACCATAAATTATAACCTGTATGGTCTCTGACAAAAGATGCTGCTTATTAATTGAGAACGATGATAACAACGAGGGAGAAAATAAAAGGATAACTGATTCATAAATGAATCTATAATCTTAGGAACCAGTTTTCAAGCAGGTCCAAGTAACACACTGAACTAGGATAAATTACAAACCACAACAAATAAATTAAATATTTCAAGCATAAAAGAACACTTTCGACATAAGTACGTCATTGATAACATAGAGATATTCAAATATATAATTACAACACATTTCATAAAATGCTATGACTTCCGATTGCTTATTTCTCTTTCCAATAAAAAATAAAACAACAAAGTTAGAAAATGACACAATGACCAAACAAACTGAAAACTTTTAAGTCTTTATAAATCCCTAACGCACCATATAATAGAAAAAAAGATGAAGAAAATACTATAGTAGACAAAACTTGGATATCAAATTTTCATTTGTTGAACACCCGCATGTAAAACTACCCTCACCAAAACCATGGAAAACATGACATTGCTCATGAAACAATAGAATTAGTAGCTAAAAATGGGAAAGCTACCCCAATGAACTGTGACTATGGTCTATAAAATAAATCTGTAGAATTAGTCAGATTATATTATAATGTATCATAATGAGGATAAAGTAACCCATATCAACTTACCTACCGGTTTCTTGGGAAAAGTTGAAACCACATGAAATGTTATGATAGTGCGGCCATGCAGCCACAAAGGAAATATCATAGCTTCGTGGACAATCCTAACCTGTATTCAGTAAAAGAAAGGTTTCAGAGCTGCACTAACAACAGAAAACTTGTGCATCAGCAATTGAACATTACGAAGGAAGAAACAGCAATATAGATATCTTAAAATAGAGGAGTACCTGATTCAATATAGCAGCCTCAGCATGCTCTGAGTTTAGCTCTAAAACTTCCCAATCATCCTCCGTTAGAGGTTCTATAGTAACTAAAGTAGCCTTCGGCACATTGGAAACTACTCGCACTTGAACTATTGTATGATCCGCCAAGGATATGCATTCTGCAAATTGTCGAGCGACCTGCAAAACACAATTACTAGCAGTTAACTGAAATTAAATTAGAAAAGTAAAGGTAAATTTGGTCACATCAAAAGCACTGCCCCGCGTCAATATTGCAATGTTTGATAGAAATAGGAAGAAAAAATAGTTGGTTATTTAAAAAATTGAAGCAATTTTGAGAGTTAAAATTGATAAGTGATCTCTAGATACCTCAGCAACACTTTCAAATGGTACAAATTGATAAATGGTCTCGACTTGATCGGTGGTTTTGCACAAATTGCTTCAAAAAGATTACACAGTAAGAACTTCTACTCAATGATGATTTTCTACTGTATGTTCCTTCATAACCGCTTTTAGCATCAGGAAAGCACCAGATAATTTCATAGCAGAAAGCACCGTCATGCGCTTTTATAGGAAGCACTTCACTGACAAGTGCTTCCAGAAAAGGTAATTCGAAATTCAGCATAAATAGAAAAAGAAAGAGAGAGTGGCACAGCGATTTACCTCGATAAAAGAAGAAGAAGAAGTAGCGCCGGACCAAGCAACGACCCAGCGTTGGTTGGAGCGGGAGCGAAGCTCGAGAGAGAGAACTTGAGGGAGAAGATGTGCGGAGCGCGTGGACTCAAGAGTCTCGATTAATTTAAGGGGAAGTGATACAAAGCAGTTCTCTACGCCACCCACCACTCTCACCTCCAACTCCATTTACACTTACACGCGCGCCAGTAATTCCGCACGACTCGGAGGGAAGACGGGAGAAGAAGTAGAAGATAGAATCCCCCTCCTACCGATGGTTTCGCTTTTCCCGAGTTGATTTTGTAAGAAATCGATCTTTTCTAAACTTTTTTTTTGGTTGCTTAAACTCATATATATAAATCCAGAAAATGTGAATTTTTTTAAGGTAATTAAATTAAATGAGCGACATGTTATATGATTACAACGTATCATATATTATTTATTTTTTATAATCCTTCGAAAGTATGAGATGTGTGAAATTATGTCACATTCCCCTGTCATTTTGTACAAATAAAAATTCGTAAAAGGTAAGTATCCTCTATGCAATTACTCATTTTTATTGACGGTATTAAATAAGTCCCATTAAACGGGTTAGTCTTTTGACTGCTAAGAAATTAATTCGATATGCTTTTGGAGATGATAAATTGGAGTCTATTGGAAAATCCTCGTATACTATTCATTCCTATCACTGAAGAATTATAAGCTATTTAATAATAACTGAGTGTCACTGTTTAATAACTCGAAGAAAAACTTTCGTTTTGTAGCTGTCGATCCATGAAAAACTGATGTTAAATTTATTTTTAAACAGAAGAAATCAAGAAATTATAATGCGTTCTTTGTTCTTCCAGATAAATAAAAAATCTATAAAAATAAATAAATAATCATCTTTTGGGGGCAAAATTTGAGTTGAAAGTGTAATGACTGATAGCAATTATAGATTAACGTTAATAAATTATTGAAGTTATCCAAAATTAGCCACTAAATGCTATATCGATTATCAAACGCTTCGGAAATTTGATTAGTTTTATCAAATTCACATATACTTGGATGATTTCCATAATATAATTAAATAAAAACAACTGCACAATTAAGCTTGTGTTAAAGAAGATTAAGATAATCAAATGGTACCAAAAAGTTATTGAAACGCAAGCCAGAAGAAGTATTGCTGTTTCAACATAGTATTTACGTCGAAATAATCACTTTGAAGTGCCCCTTTATTGGTAGAATCAAGCACCACGCATTTGGAAACTATGATGTTATCTATTGATCAATGAAGGAAACTTCTCTACGAGAAGTAAAGTTCAAAACCAGCAAAAAATCGGCCAGTCTAATGTAAAAGAGAGTGAAAAGACAACTGAACTGAACTTCAAATCCTTAGTGTTACTAACAATTTATTATTAACTCGGCAATGATTTTTTTTTTTTTTGTTTAACGAACCTGAATATAACTCATTAACGTTTCTGAATCAAAGCTGAGGGCTGCATTATTTGTTGGCCTGACTCTGTTGCTCCCCTGATGTGAAGTTAAGAGTTTGTGATCTTGTCACCATAGTAGTCATCCACGGAGTTTCATAGCTTCTTGTTGAATCAATACTGCCCGAATGCCCACGATCTCCATTCGTGGCAAGAATCTGTGTGGTGTCTCCCCTGGTTGTGGCTCTCTGCCATGAGTGTGAGCTCAAACCCGAAAGCAAATATGCCCGCCCAGTACGTTCATATAGATCCATGCTGGCCATTCTCTCCCTGATTTCTCGCAGCTCAGCCTCGAGCCAATTGCAGAGAACATCCCCAGCTTGTGCTGCTGCTGAAGACAAAAGGCCTGATCTCCGCTCCGCTAGCAATGCCTGTGCGCTCCCTAGATCTCCAACTTCGGCCATTCTTTGTGCATCTGCAATAGTTTCGGCAACCAAAAGGCGGCTTCTCTGTCGATCGACCTGTAGGTTCACTTTCTTGTCTGCAGTAGATAAAACTTCAGGTCTTCGTATCTCAACCTTCTCGCCTTCAACTTGGTGTATCTCCATTGAAGCTGAATCTTTATGAGTGCAGAAGACATCCAACAACGCTGTGCACTCTGGCCTCTGCTCCCCTTCTGCAGAAGACACTGGAATTGAGAGATAGACCATGAATTCTTTCTCTTCATCAGCATATAAATTTCCAATATCTATCACAGCTTGTTGCCCTTCGTCAAGAACTTCACTGTTATATCTTCCAGAAGGTATGGATCCAATTCTCACCCCAGCTGATTTTGACCTGATTGTGAGCTTGACATCCTGAGAAACGACACTGAGCAGCCCACCAATGCACCTAGCAAAGGCATCTTGTAGAATGCTTAAGGTCTCAATGAAGGAAAATGTGCCCCCTGATGCATCTGCTATGGCATGCATTGCTTCGGAATCATGCTCTAAGCCAAAGCCAAATGTGTGGACCGGGAAGGTTGGTTGTCCAGCTTCACGTTTGCTGAGACATATCGAAGAAGGCAAGAGATTCAGATATGCCAATTCATTACTCGGGATTGAGGAAGCCTCATCCTGCGTATAGCTATTTCTTAGAACATTGTGCGTGTCCTGACCATCAGAGAGGAGAATGATACTTGCAACCGGGTTGCGTTCACATCGTTCTTCCAGAACCCTGACCCCTTTCTTGAGTCCCTCTACAATGTTGGTGCCACCATTAGAGCTAAGAGTATTAATAGCACGGATTGCATTCTCACGGCCACTGTCAGTCATCCTTTGGAGTGGGAAAATTCTTCGGGCTACTGACGAGAAAATGACAATAGACAACCGATCTGCAGAGCCTAAATTCTGTATAATGAAGTGAACAGCACGCTTCAGCAAAGGAAGCTTGCTGGACATGCTGCCACTAACATCAAGAACTGTGACAAGGTCTATTGGGGCGCGGTCAGCATCATTAGGAAGCGATGGTGCACAAACGCGAAGAAGAACTGCAAACTTGGGAGGGCATTCTGCAGCTGCAACAGCACCAAACTCAGGAAAAGCCTTGACAGCTAAAGCTTGGGCTCGGGAGGGTGAGGCATGGCCAATGGAGTTGACTGAGACCTGTTCGTCATCTGTGAATTGTTCAGGCTCGGCTGGAAGTTGAAATGTTGTTGGGACATTACGCCGGGCTCCTGGAGCACCAGCATCTTCAGGAGCGGCATTGAAAGGAGAAACTCGAGCCCGTGCCATGTTGTTACGACGAGCATCAATGACACTGCCGGGGGCTTGAAAGGGGACGTCTTTCCACTCACAACGGCAAATAGGACAGATCCGATTCCCATGCTGAACATTGGCTGCTATGCAACAGAAATGGAAAGAGTGGGAACACTCCGCCGTGAAGATGGCTACGCCTTGTCCTCTCCTCAAACTTCCCAAGCAGATGGGGCAAGTTTTCTGCAATGAATCGGTATTGTTTTTATTAAACGTCAGTGATAAAATCACTAACAATAGTAATATGCCATGCCTATGGTCATTAAAACTAGCAATCATTCACTTTTCATCTTCATACTACGTCAACTTCAGTATAATAACGACGTACAACGGAATCCAATGTAGTAATGTCAACATTATGCAAACATGCTGGCCAAGTTTTTAAGTTTAGAATGATAAAATTCATAGCAAATATCAATCACTTGCAATAAATCATGTTTAAACCTGTGTCACTTCGTTATTTGAAAGGCTGAACTATAAATAGTTACTTCAAAATATTTCTTCAACAACTAAAGATTTCAGATTGAGCTCAGCTCTCATTTACTTGTGAATCTGAAACGCTAAAATTTTCATGAGATTTTACCAACTGCCTATTCAAAGTTGGAAATTTGAGCAAAGAGTCCAAAATCCAAGATAAACACTTCTGGCGGTAGTAATTTTTCAAAGTAAAAAAAAAAAGGTGTGGAATCTAAAAGAGTGCACAAATTTGGCTCTCAATAGTACAAGATATTATAAATTTTTAATATGACATGTGTACATTTATTTAAAAAATCATAATCTAATTAGTAATTATATTTAATTTATATATATATATATAATACATGCATTAAATGGGTGTAGTATAATAAATACAATCTAGAATCTCTCCTAGCAAATGGTATGAATAGCTAGAGCATTTTTTCTTGATGACAGAATTGGGAAATTGGCAGTCAAATGTGCATTAAAAATATTTTGAAATATTTGTTAGAAACTCTTTGAAGGTTATAAAAATACATCGAAATGTAGCTAAACTAAAAGCTTTTTCAAACGCACATGCTTTCCTACTTATTATTCCAAAAAAAGAAAAATCAAAATCAAAATTAAAGCACTCTTCTGAATCCATCCAAAGAAAATGAACCTACCCACCTCATATGTCAAAGCATTCTAACCGCCCAAACAATTGCATATTAAACAATTGTGCATCAATGCAACCCCTTTTAATCAAATTTTCTTTTTTTCTCCTGTTACTACTATCGTCTATCAGCCACAATATTCCGATAAAAGGTGCCATTTTTTTTTTTTTGGAACGATTCAATTCCACGAGATCTTACATTTTTGCAATGAAAGTTATTAAATATATGTAGAGTCAAAGAATACAGCTGCACAAGAAGATTAAATCAAGGTCAAAGTTACCGCAATTCATCAGGTTTGATTTTGTCGGTCGGGCTTTATCGGGATCGATCGTTTTTCATTTTCAAAATTCAAAAAGAAGAATGATTTTCCATTCAATGGCAGTTTCCGTAATTTTCACCTCAAATCAATTCTCTATGCGTTTTTTATTGACATTAAACAAACGTGACCGAACAGCCAACACCAATTTACCAACATACCCTCAACACGAAAACGAAAACAAGAGCGACACGGCAGGGTCAAGTCGGTCATTAAATGAAAAACTCTAATGAATACCGCCGAATCAGAGAGCGGGTTCATGAACGATTACGTAAAAACAACCGCCGGTACAAACAAAATATTAAAAATGCCTAAAAAAAAGGTAATAATAAAAACAAATATGAGATCTCTGACCTTGGATGATTTGGAGGTTTGGAAGCTGAGGCTACGAGAGAGGCCACGAGAGGATGAACCGGAGGAATGCGAACGATCGGAACAGGACGGACGAGGACAATTCGAGCCGGACGGACGCGGACAGTTGGTACCGGCCTGAAACGAGAGCTTTAACGAAAGAGATTTCTTCAGCTTCTTCAACGTGTCCGCCATTTTTTTTTATATTTCTTGTATTATTATAATTGTTGATATATTAGTACTTTGTTAAGAAATAATTGCAGTGTTTATCTCTAAAAGTTTGTTATGCGGTTTCGCAATTGGCATGGCGGCCATTAAATGATAATGAGGGAGGGGATTGGAGAGAGAGAGAGAGAGTTTCATGTTCGTGTACATATAGAGAAGCCAATTACGTGATGATGTGTACGTGGTTACGTGAATTTAAGCTCGGTTTTATTTTAACTTATTTTCCTTTATCGTGCTAATGATTATGGTTAAAGAGATAAATACAGTAAATTATAGCTTCAATTATTATATAAATAAATAATGTTAATGATTTTTCTTTTCATAATTTTAATTATTAATTATGTAATATGGCACATCATTTACTTTTACAATGATGCTTTGTTTACTTAAGTATTATTTATTTTTTTAACTTAATACTTTAATTGACTTAATTTTAATTAATTAAGTCATGTGTTTGTTTTCTCAACTTAGGTAGAGTTTGTTTATTTATCTGAAATCTAAATAGAACTGAATATAAATATTGACATGTTTATTTTTATTTTTTTAATATCCGAAAAAAAGTGGCATGTAGTTTGTCTTTATAAATAAAAAAATCTCAAACATAATCATTTAACATTTATGTCCTTTTAAATCAAAATAAAAAGGATTATATTTTATAGTTTAGGAAATAAATATATTTTATAGAGATATTTTTGTAATATAATATTTACTTTTTATTCAGATTATTTTCCATTTGGATGAAAGTCACAAAAGTCTACTTTTTCTATTCAAATATAAATGTTTGAAAATTAGACATAAGTTACAAAAAACAATTAAGTAAATTTTAGAAAAAAAAATTCTAAAATTTCATACTTCAGACATTTAGCATACAATTCATTAATTAAAATTTTTAGTCACTACGCCATTAAGTTATTAAGCCAATTTTTTTAGCTTTTTACTTAGGTGTTGTTTGTTTTTTAATCTGAAGTTTGAATTTAACTCTTTTTAAGATATTTATTCATTTTAGGTTTTTTTTTTAACTTATCTCTTATTTTCACACAATTTTATCTGAATAGAAAAGTAGAAAAAACCCATTTTTATCTAAAATATGAAGTCTAAATAAAAAATTCAATTTCAAATCTCAAAAATACCCTTAATAATTAATGTATTCCCAATATTATGTATAAACTTAATATTTTTGTATTATTCTTGAAGTTATTTTTTTTATTGCTTTAAAATTTTACTCACATGATAATAGTAACTAAATTGAAATATTGAACAAATCAAATAATATCCATTGTGATAAATCAAAAATAAAGCAACAGTATTGACTTTATAATAAAAGTTGATGTTATAGTTACATCTTTTATTACAAAATTAAATTAAGATCAACAATGATGGTATTTTTATTTTAATGCTACCAAACTAATCAACCTGTAAAAATTATAAATTGTGAAGAATAAATATATGCACCACTTTAAAATATATTTATGTCAAACTACTAGCTTTTAAAGTTTTCTCGTCATATTTTGAAAAATATAAAATAAACATGTCATTTAGACCTATTTAGATTTTAGCTAAATTCTGACCTATTCAAATTTCAGATAAAAAAACAAACGCAACTTTAATCTAAAAATTCTACATCGTACTATTAAAATATATTCTCAAAATATCTTTTTCTAATTAATTTATTTTCATATTAACTTAATAAAATCTTACTAATTAATTATTATTACTCATTTTTACAACTTGTAAATTGTTGTTATTTTTATCTTTTTATTTTCTTCAAACTAATATTATTTTTTATGAATATTATTCTTATATAACATCATAAACTAGAATAAAATGATTAAAATATTCTAATAAAAGGGTTATATTCACTTGAACGTGATTTTTGTTATGATAAAATTCTATTTTATTTATATTCTTTGATATATTTATTATTTATTTAACACTTAAATTTTATAATGGTACAAATATAGCGATGTATTGGTTTTCCAATATTTTAAGTTGATAGAAATAAATAGCTTAATTTTTATTTTCATATATTCAAACAAAAAGGAAAGATCTATTCATATTCAGATATTCCACTCTATTCAAAATTTAGACAAATTTCAAATAAAAAACAAATATTACCTTAGTAGGAATATATAGTTTGTATCCCAATTGATGTGGCAAATGATATGTCATTATTTGATTAACTTACATGTAGTTAATTATTAAGTCTTATCATTTTCTCATTCAACTGATAAACTTTTTTTTTGTGATACATCAGTTAGATTACGAACAAAGTATCCAAACTAAATTCCAATGCGAAGGCTAGATGTTTACTATCATGCAATTATAATTGGAAGAGGAGTGTTAGAGTCTCAAAAAGGGATTGACCAATTGCCTCACCATTTTGTGGCGATAATGGTTACCTCTCAGTCAAATTTTATCCTACATTATGTACATTTTAATTATTTATTTGTTCTCAGCAATTTAACAGTAAAATTTACTAAACGTCTATAACTGTTTTCAAAACTCACAGTATTTCTAAAAATAAAATTTACCAAATGCTTAACTGATTCTCTTTACGGTTGATTATTTCTATAGTATAACTAATAACAATTATTTTAAAAGATATAACATTCCCAAACTGACCCTTAGTGACTTTAATTTTATTATTTAATGTTTCCTTTACAAAACACAAACACATAAGATAATAAAATATTTCTTTTAAAGATTAAGGGTTCGATTCTCTACATATATTTGGATCATACTATATTTTCTTCGTAGAGAATGAAATTTTGGACTTATCGCTTCTTCTAATGTACTTATAGGTTGTAGATTATTATCCGTGGCATGTAGTATTCCAAGCAAAATGTGACCTATTTTCATTTTCCGTTCTCTTACTTATCTAATCAGAATCATTATGGATTGATTTTAAAATAACTTAACTAATCACAATCACTATGGTTTGATTTTAAAATAAACGTATAGGTGCTAAGGTTTTATTGGTTTGATATATCATTATATAAATAAAATTGAAACACTTCATTTTTATCTTTTATTACTTTCCCAAATAATTTTGAACAATTATTTAAGAAAAAAATTTCATGAAAATATGCATGCTCAACTTACTCTGAATATAAGATTTTACATTAAAATCAATTACTCAATTACTTATTTTGGTTCCAATCGTGTTTCATTTTATTGATCTATTAATTTCACTGCATTTAATTAATATTGCGCTTTCCCCTTCTTTTAATTAATATTGTGCCCGTACGTCGGCACGATCAATCTTCATCCTTGGGCCGGCCCGGAAAGTGATACAACATGGGCTGCCCATTTTACATGTCTAATCCATTTTTAAATTTAGTAACAGGTTTGCATAACATGAAAACATTTTTTATAATTCTTTCTTTGTTTTTTTTTTTTAATTTCCTTTCAAAACTTCATAAATACTAATAAAAACAAACAGAGAATGCCACCAAGACAGGTTCTCGAAGCTTATATTGGTGGTGACTCATCTCCGTTTCTTTCATTAACATATGAAAATACATGATTATGCAACTCATCAAATACAAAAAATGAAAATTGGAAAAAGACAGTAATTAGACATTTCACGTGGTGATAAATGATAATATAAATATAATTGAGTCAATTATCAGAGAAGGTACCAAAGTCAATGCGGTTAAAATTAACTTAAAATGACTATAATTCACACACACACACACACACACACACAAAAACACCTCTTAAAAAAATTACCAAGAGCGCACCGTTAAACATTAACCGTTGTTTTTGTAAATTTGCGATAAGGTGACATATTCACTTACTTCACAAAATCAATCAACAATAAACAAATAAAGTTGAGACAATTAAGTTTAACAAAAGTAAAATTAAATTATAATATTTGGCTAAAACTCCAAAGTACAAAATAAATATTTTGATTGTCATTTTCGGTCGTCATTCTTTTTTGTTTAATTTCTCTTTCATTTCGGCATTTGGAAAGTTATTGTTAGGATTAGTAAACGAGAGATCCGTAGCTTACTTCACACAGTTGTTTTCATTTCTTCATTTGATTTTTTATTCTTTTGAATTGATTATTAAATGAACTCCGTGGTTCTTGTGGCACAAACCATTTTCAATCTGGCTCCCCACAAAGCTCAAACTTTATCGATGCTTCATTATCTCACGAAATTGACAAACTGATTTTTCTACTCATAAATGAGAAGCGATGTTTTTTTTTTGGGGGTGGAGGGGGGATTAAATTAATTAATAAAATCATCAATCAATAATAAATATTAAACAAGATCATGTGCAATATCATGCTAATAGCATAAAGCGGCAATTGTTGAGATTATACCGTATTATATTATATATACGTCATGTTTTGTTGAGCTACTCGTTCTTTTTGTATGACTCGTCAGCCATGAAAAGTTTTTACAGATAGCCGGCCGGTGGACGGTGGTCAAATCATCTTTCACTATAGCTAGTGAGTGCCTGTAACACTTTTTAAAAATATTTTAATTTTAATTTCTCGTCTTTTGACTCGATAGGCCTCGGCCGATTTGGGTTAGAGCGCTGATATTTGCCCCGGCTTAAACCCCAGGTCAAATCCCGAAACTGACTGAAACGACACCGTTTTGTCTATTAATTTTTTTTTTGTTTTCATTTGCTATGAACGACGACGTTTGGCTTGGATAAACATCAACATAACTTAATTGCTTCTTCTTCTTTGTTCTTCTTCTCCTCATTTCACGAGACAGCCACGTTTCACCAGCAACTCAACTGCTCAACCACAACCCAACTGCAGATCGTCTTGCCGCAGCCTCTAGGCTGCATCATTATCATTTACCAAGCCCTGGAGCCTGGACCATTTTCCCTGGAAAACTGGCAGGCATTTTTTTTTTTTTTTGGCTCCACGATGCCACCTTTTTTTTCCCTCCAAAAGGATGGTTTGTGTCAATTATTACAATTGTCAGCATCATTTGAATGTGAAACTTTTGGGATTTGATCACTGGTCACTCCTTTTGACTAATTTAATTAACACGCAAGAATCAACAATGTTATCAACACGCAAGAATCAATCTTCTATCAGGAACGATGTCGAAAATCAATCTTCCAGAGACAATGTCAAAACTTGTCCAAGTTGAAGCCGCTGATGTTTGCCTGATTAAGAGTTCTGCAGCAACGAAGAGGAAGAAGCAGTTGGGTTAAGAAAACAAAGAGGAATGAAGAAGCAGAGTTTTATTTTTTTCACTTTATACCAGGCAAAACGACATCGTTTCACAACAAGTCAGGACAAAAAATAAAAATATTGAAACGACGTCGTTTTAGTTGCTTCGGAGTTTGACCCGGGACAAACATCATTTTCCTTTGGGTTATGGTAGAAAAAAAAGAGCCCATTTTTCAAGTGCACCGCGTGCTCAAGTTCAAAAGATATGATTGACTGGTGAGAGATCACTCGGTTCCAATCAATATCATTTTTAATTTGGCATCTTTTTTAGGTCTTCGATTGAAGACACCCTTGACCATTTATGAAAGAGAGTAGCGCCTTCAGCGAAGCTTCGCAAAGGCCGACAAACTGTTTAAAGAGGCCAATAAGTGCCATTACTTGCTAGCATGTCATGTGATCTTTTACCTTGATACAGTTTCTTTTTCTTTTTCTTTTTTGTAAAAAAAAAAAATTATATTGAATAAAAGAAATTTATTATCAATTCATGGCAGATGTAAAAAGTGTAAAAATTGATTAAATAAAATAAAAAAGTTATAAGGAAAGTGTGAAATTCAAAAGGTAATACAAAAGCAATGCTTTCGAAGGTCATCAAATATACCATCAAAGTACAGAAATTTTCGAGTGGTTAACTGCTCATAACCAAAAGCAATAATAATGGCGGTAACGTAATGGTAACCAAAATATCTAACTTTGATTTCTTTTAAAATTACTTAATGTAGATGTTTCTTGACAATGAAGAAATTTTCATGCATAATGCGGTGGTAACGATCATTTTCACAACTTCAAACTTATACCAAACTATTCTTATGCCGTTTTCTAAAACCCCTTCGATTATCATTTGGGACGCAACTATAACTATATATATATATATAAAGAAATTTGGAACGCAAATTAGAATCACAAAAGTTAATTGGAAAAAAAAAAGAAAGAAAGAAAGAAGAAGAAGAAGAAGAAGGAAGTGTGATAACAACATATGGGCCCCTTGAGTTTTAACGTTTTGTCAGGTAAAGGTATGGTTAGTTTATTTGCGGGAAACAAGTCCAAGATGCCTATGGAATATCCTACTCATCCTCTCATAATACTCATTTTTCCCCCATAAAAAAATAATAATGTTTTTAACAAGATATTTTTAGAATAATAAACACATTTGATAGTTGTTCCAAAGACCACCACAAAAGCTTAAAAAATTTAAGGTTTTTTTTTTTTTTCAGAGGATGCATGTTAGACATTTTCTCCCCCCAAAATAGAAAATAGTTAGCTTAGACGTACAAATTATGTCATAATCTAAAGGATGGCACTTACTTTGACATTTATTAAGAAGGTGATAAATGTTTTAAAAATAGGCATAGGTGACATTCTATTGAGTTTACTGTTAAAATTAACAGATTTGGGTATTAAAAATTAAATTAATTATTTTACCCTACATTAACTGATTTATTATTTTTATATAAGACTTATTGAGAAAAGATGACAACAATTATCTTTTTTTTTTAAACTCAAATTTAATTACCAATAATGGTTAAAAAAAAATTTGGACAGAACAAAAATAAAAGAATTCTCATAGCAAAATAAAATGATTTACAGATATGCTGGTGTATTGTTAAAATAAAATATTTATTTATAAAAATTATAAATCAACTAATAGGGGATCAACTGCATATTTATTTTAAAAACACTAATCACTTTTTTGATAAATATCAAAATAAGTGCCACTTAGGTAATATAAACTCTAATTTAAAAAAATTAGGGATCTGAATGTTAATATACCATAGAAAAGGAAATTTATCGTTTTGGCGCCCGGAATAAAAACCTTGTGCATCCAGCATCCTATACGTCTCATTAGGCTGACCTTTTAATTAATCTCTCTCCCTATAAAATCCATCGAGTCATTGACCGACCCCATCTCTCAATCCTCTCAATCTCATTCATTCTCGCACCTCTCTCTAGGAAGAAAGTACAACTCTGAACAGCACACGCATAATTTATTAAAAAAAAAAAAAAACCACACTCTCCTTCTCCATCTTATTTTTCGGAAAAGTTTCTGCCTTTCCTTTATATTTAACATATCATTAAATGCCCATTTCCGTATCAGATACATTAACTCAATTCCCACATTTCACATTCACTTTAAAATACATTTTCCATTTCAGTTTCTTTGTTCACTGATCATCTTTATGGATTCTGAATCCGGAACCCCCACCCGGGACTCTCAGCTGGTTGGTACTTTTTAAATTTTTTTCCTCTTTTAAGGTGCCGAACTTGTTGATAGTTTGTTGTCAATTAAAATGTATATGAAAGTTTTGTTGCTTTCGTTCATTTTTAGTTTGGTTTTACAGAGTGTAGTTCTGATTTTAATATTTTTTCTTGGTTTTTTCGATAGAAATTTCCCCCCTGAAATTTATTGAAAAACTGACATTGATTCGATGGTATGTTCTTAACTGCCCGGCTTTTGTTTGATTTTGAAAGAACAGGCAGTTAATGTTCACTTACCCCACTCACTTACAGTTGATATCTAGAGCTAGTGATTCTGTACCTGTTCCGCAATATTTGTGAATCAAAAGCTATGGTGCCTCAATCCCAATTCCCAAATATACCCATAATCTGTTCATGAGTAGAGCATTGATAAATGGTAATTCTAATAATTTCTAACTTGTTGATGGTTGTTTTGATACTTGCAGAAATGGTATAAAACAACTCTATGCCTAGCATACCAGAGTTTTGGAGTTGTGTATGGTGACCTAAGTATATCGCCAGTTTATGTTTACAAGAGCACTTTTTCAGGGAAGTTGAGGTCTCACGAGGATGATGATGAAATTCTTGGGGTATTCTCTTTGGTTTTCTGGACTTTGACAGTAATCCCACTCTTCAAGTACATTATATTTGTCTTAGGAGCAGATGATAATGGTGAAGGTGCTCCCGAAAGACCTGCATGTTTACCACCTTATTTATTCAAAGATTATATATATACATGTCTGCAATTTGTTTGGATTCCTGAAGGAGAATCATTCCTGCAGGCGGAACCTTTGCTTTGTATTCAATACTGTGTCGACGTGCAAAGGTTGGTCTTTTGAGTGCTTCTCATGCACCAGATGATGACATATCTGCTTGCAGTTCTCAACTGCCCCTCAAGGAGACAAGGGGCAGTGTGCTGCTAAAGGAGTTTTTTGATAAGCATCATAATTCTCGAATTCTACTACTGCTGGTTGTGCTTCTGGGGACCAGCATGGTTATTGGTGATGGCATCCTGACACCAGCAATGTCTGGTATGATTTCTTTCCTTCAGTACATACCATTCTCATAGGAAGTAAAAGTCAAATAGTCATAGATTGATTGATGATGGTGCATGGCATCATGTCATGGTCCCGTCTACAGATCCTGTCAAATTGGATGCAACTTTTAGAGATTGCAACTGAATTAGCTTCAGTGAATTGCTTAGTTCTTCAGCTGCTTCATTCTGTTGAATGTATTAAGTCATGCTTTTCTTCATTTGTTTTTTGGTTGATGCACTCATCAGTTAGTGCACATGTCCCTGTGTTCCTGGAGGGAGACAGAAAGAGTTTATTGAGTTGCATCATTTCAACTATTAATTAGTTTCTTCTTTATATGCAGTTCTCTCTGCAGTTAATGGCATAAAAGTGAAGGCTACAGGTTTAGATGAAAGTAAGTGAAAGCAGCTTTTTTTTTTGTCGCTTTGTATAGAGCTTTGATTTTTGTAATTTTTTTCACACTTGTTCAATTTGATCGATTTTTGAAGCATAAGCTGTTTACGTGTGCATTCTTCCCATTTTCTATTGGAAGTTCCCATGAATCTATATTTATTATCGTATTAACTAATGCCAGTCCCTGTAAAAAAACAATTTCACTCACTTTTCTTTGGCGGCTCTTTGTTGAACTTTTATTTACTTATTTTTTGATGCAGATTATACTGTTTTGATTGCTTCTTTGATGCTAGTGGGTCTGTTTGCACTTCAACATTTTGGGACACATAGGGTTGGCTTTTTGTTTGCTCCTGTCTTGTTAGCATGGCTATTATGCATTAGTATTGTTGGTTTCTACAACACAGTACACTGGAACCCCGGAGTTGTAAGAGCTCTCTCACCATATTATGTGTATATTTTCTTCAAAAAGGCTGGAAAAGATGGATGGAGTTCTCTTGGAGGCGTAGTTCTCTGCGTTACAGGTCTGTTTGTTTCTGTCTAAATCACTCCACTTTCCATTTAACTCTAGATTGTTCAGGAGACTGAAATAAAAAGTTATTCTTTGAGCAGGTGCTGAAGCCATGTTCGCTGATCTTGGTCATTTTTCTCATCTTCCTATCAGGGTGAGCTGTTCTTTCTACTTGAACAAGTTTTTAACAGTTTAGAGATGAAAAAGAATCATACGAATCCATGATTGATTCTGATGCAGATTGCGTTTGCAATTTTTATAGTTGACCAATTCTGGCTTCCAGATTTCTTGTAATGATATGTTTCTTCTGGGCAGATTGCATTTGCTACTGTAGTTTATCCTTGCTTAATTCTTGCTTACATGGGTGAGGCTGCTTTTTACACCAAGCATAAAGAGGACCTTGAGAGAAGTTTTTTTAAAGCCATCCCGGGTAAGCTTTCATATTTCAAGGACAGTTATTTGATTGGAGATTTTTCACTGGTAAATCAAAATATTTACTGATGAAGAAGTGATGTTGCGCTTGTGCTATCTATTTATTGTCTCCCGGGAACCATGTTGTTTACGTATTTAATATTTTAATTCTTAGTATGCTTTTTCTTTAACCAGATGAGTTGACTGGATTTCTTTGATTTGAAACTTTCTTTTTACAACTTGCCTTTTAGTTTTATAAATTGGGTATTAGATGAACTTTGTTAGCTGAAGCATTTTTAGTTTGCAAAATATTATTTGTAAGAGTGTTGCACGTAGTTGCATGCCAAATCAAACAATCCTGTTGACTGGCTCGGCCTCTGGTTAGGTTCAGCTTTCAGTCATTTTTGTCGTCACCTTTTTCATGGTTGTGATTGTGTGAAGCTATCAATGAATGATTCTTCTTGCATGGTTTAACAGTCTCCTTTTCTCTGAATATGTTTCCAATCCACTCATGGGGTAGTTTGTAGTTGACATATATTGTACTTTGGTGAAGTCAATTGTGCAGTCAGCTTTATAGAATTTAGATTCAAGTACTATAACCTCTGCCCACAAATGTTACGAGATTGTTCTATTTGAGGGATAAGCATTAAAAAAGGATAAGCTTGGATTACTGATTATTTTTCTTTAGTTCTTGTTTATGTTTGAAAGTTGATCAGTTTTTCTATTTCTAATTTATACTTTGGTTATGTTCTCATTTTGTATCTGTTTTCTTCTGCTCAGAGGCTGTATATTGGCCAGTATTTATAATTGCAACTCTTGCCACAGCGGTGGCAAGTCAGGCAATTATTTCTGCCACTTTCTCAATTATCAGTCAGTGTAGGGCGCTGAGTTGCTTTCCTCGTGTCAAGATAATACACACATCAAACCAGATACATGGGCAGATCTACATACCTGAGATGAACTGGATCTTGATGATTTTCTGCCTTGGTGTGGTTGTTGGCTTCAGAGACACAGATATGATAGCCAATGCATATGGTACAAGCTTTGAGCTCCCTCCCTCTTTTCTCCTCTTTCTCTCCCTTAAGCTCACTTAAGTTAACCTATGGGTTTTCTTTTTTCCTTTAGGCCTTGCTGTCATCACTGTGATGTTTGTTACCACCTGCTTGATGTTTCTTATAATTGTTATGGTGTGGAAGAGGAAAGTTCTGGTGGCTATTGCTTTTGTAGTTGTTTTTGGATCCTTGGAATTGTTGTATTTATCTGCCTGCCTGGCTAAAGCCCACAAAGGTGGCTGGCTGCCCCTTGTTTTCTCCTTAGTAACTCTCTCTGTTATGTGTATCTGGCACTACGGGACTCTAAAGAAACATTCCTATGAGTCTCATAACAAGGTATGCTTGGATATGCTTCTAACTGTGGGACAAAATCATGGTGTAACTCGTGTTCCCGGCATTTGTCTAATCTACTCCAATGTGATCTCAGGGGTCCCACCAATGTTTGCCCACTTTGTTACCAACTTTCCTGCCTTCCACCAAATCCTCATATTTGTTACTCTTCAGTCTCTCACAGTTCCATATGTTCCTCTCAATCAGCAATTTCATGTTAGCCGCATTGGGCCGCAAGAGTTCCATTTTTTCCATTGCATTGTCCGGTATGGTTATAAAGATGCTAGGAAGGAGATTTATGCTTTTGAGAGTCATTTGATAGATACTGTGGCTGAGTTTTTGCGCACCAGCAGCAATGATTGGGATACTGGAGCCTCTGGAGGAGAAATGATTGTGAATCATCAGCAGTCAAGCCCACAGGTTGATGCTGTTGTTCCGAGAGTGGAAAATGGAAATGGTGGTGGAGCCATGCAGAAGAAGGTGAGATTTCGTGGTGTGGGATGCAACAACAGGGAACTGGAGGAACTAGAGGAGGCTAGGGAATCTGGTCTGGCATACATGATGGGCAATACGTGTGTCCTGGGAAGTGAAACATCTTCGTATCTGAAGAAGTTTGTAATTAACATTGTATATGGTTTCCTGAGACGGAACTGTCGGCGTCCAGCAACTGCCCTCGGGGTACCGCATGCATCTCTTATAGAAGTAGGTATGGTTTACCGCGTGTAATATCATCAATATCATTCTGCTTAGGTTGTAAAGAATATTAAACAAGGTGGAAAATGGTTGGATTAGTATCAGCCGGGCTCTGCCATGGCGCCAGATAGATTTTCAAGTTGCATGTCCTTAGGCAATGAGTTGGAAAGGATAAGAGATGAGGCATGGCATGGGGATTTACTAATTACAAACAGAAGTATAGAATCTGACTGCAGTTTATTCACCGTTACAGTGACGGACATGTTTCTTTGATTTAGAAATGCTTTTGAAATCGTAGGAAGGAATACGGAGAAACTAGAAAACTATTATAGAATGATGTAATTAGTTTTCTTTCATTATGTAATTAATTATTATTATTATATTTTTTTTTGGGGTACAATTTCATAAGTTATGCTTTCAATAACAACTCATTATCCTATTTTTCCAACATGCCAATGTAATTACGAGGCGGCAAGTCAAATTTTTGAAAAAATAAATTTAAGAAATAAAGACAATCAAATTTTTGAAAAAATAAATTTAAGAAATAAAGACAAAATTATCCTTAGATAAAATTAGCAGTATTGCAAATAAAAGCGGACATGCTTATTTTTGGAAAATGATTTAAGTTGCAAATCAAATAGGCTCTTGTGTAATCGAACAAATTTTATTACAGTTGGTGTCAAAAATAAAAATGAGATTACAGCCTCCGCTATTGCCCAATTGAGTCTTCTTTTTCTATTACATTCACACTCACACACGTCTAATAAAATAGAACAGAAGAACGCACAGTGTTACTCACAGGGACACAGTAACATTTGTACACACCCAGAGCAGAAGAGGGGAAAAACAATATCTGCACATGCTGAAGAAGCAAAACAATGAATTAATCGGAGTCTAGACGTTGGCTGAATTGTCAGGCTTGAATTTAGTAGCAGCAGCAGCAGCAGCAGGAGGGGATGGGTAAGTGAATGTAGTAGCTTCACTGCCTGTGCCTGGCGGAGGCGCTGGCACCCCAAAAACTTGTGGATTGGTTCTGATATCTTGTCTTCCTCTAGCTCTTCCCAAGTAATAGCACCCAAATCCAAGCAATAGGCTGAACAAGATCAACGGCAGGGATATCACCACCACCATACCCATCTTTATTTGATTTGATGATGAGAAATCGCAGCAGAAGAGAGGTTTATGTAAGAATAAGAGAATGAGAGAGAGCTATGAATGAACTATGATGTTGACGATGATCTGCAGGTTTCGGATTCTCTCTTCTCTTAAAAACGGGTTTCTTTCTTAACGGCTGGCTTAACGTTCAAGCTCTAACGGTTACTTTTATTGTTGGGCCAGTTACTTTCAGACAAGTGGCTGGCGGCCCAGAAGGTACATGATGTGAATGATGCGCTGGATTTCATTCAAATGAAAGGAGCTTCGGATAATAATAGTAAAAATAGTACTACTACAAGGTTGCTTTCTTGCGAATATGAATGAATATGAGGAGAATTCTCATAATAGAAAACAAGGTTAAATAAAGGTAGTTGTTAAGTTATATAATCATGTAATTTACATAAATCCAACACTTACTACTATTAACACATATTTAGATTTTATTGTTTATATTTTTATATTAGTAGTAACTTAGCAAGTACTTTAAATAGATATTGAGATGGCTATCCATCCCCGCAATTATAAAGGTATAGTATTTTGTTGATTCTTGTTATAATTTTTTTTTTTTAAAAAAAAAAGACCGCATAGAGTTCAATGTATGGAGCCTTCTCATGGTGTTCGGATTCAACATGCGCCAAAAGCCCTCTAATCAGCCGACCCATTTTCTATCTAAACTAACTTTTAACTGAAAGCTATGATTTCATAATTTTTAAACCAGTGTAATAGAACATGAAGCGAAAAAGAAGATGGAAAGATGAAGAATAATAATACAACATGCTTGTTACCTCAATACATTAATAAGGGTAATTAACGGTCTACAAATACATTTTGTTTGTTATTTTGAGGAGAACTTGTTTCATTTTATTTACGTGCATTGATGTCTTCCCAAAATCAGAAGTTTTTAATGAACTTCGAGAATGTTGACTGCCACTCGTAGTCATATAACATTTGTTTGCGCTTTGCATACGCATCGACTGTAATTGCAAGAGAAATTCAAGGCACGGTAAGAAGCAGATGATTCCTCTGTTGGAGAAAAAAATTCAGTTTTTAAGATTTAAAAAGAAAAAAAATTTTAGGATCGATTTCATACAATATATAAGAATTCATAATTTAAAAATCGTACCTTAAAAATCTGAGAAAATGAACAATCTTTGCTTTTTCCTGCGAAGTGATTTAGGCTCCCAGATTACGATCTGTCGCTACCACGCCTGTTAGATCACGATCCGTTACCATATCGCTGGTTAGATCACGTTCCGTTACCACCACGCTAGTTAGATCACGATCGATCACCAAATGATATTTCGGATTATGATTCAGGTTTGATATGCACTTGACGTGCGAGCGCTTTTATCATCACTATAAGCAACTAGCAGAAGAAAATTTTTTTCTCAAAATTAGAGAGATTTTTTTTTCTCTGATCTGTACAAAGTGGTTGCACTTACTTTTGAAAAAAAAAATAAGCCTTTTTATATTTCTAGTGAAAATCTTAGACTCCAAAAAACAAAGGTCACGATTACTTGCTTTTTCTTGTCATAGGGGCTCACCTTGTAAAATAACATAAGGTCCCTTAGAAATAAACACATTATATGGAGCCTCACACTAAATAATATATTTAGACTTTTAACCTAAATAGTTAGTTATCTTGCTTATTAATCCAGTAGCGGCGCAGTCAATTAAATGAGCTAACCTGGGAATCAAATTGGTACATACAATAGTGGATATAATAATTAGATATATAATTAAACTAGCTAAATTATTTAATTCTAAATCTACTCCACTAAAAGATTGGAACTGACCTCCATAATTGTATGCTATCTAAGATAGTGTTCTCGAATAATAATTCGAACCATGCTACATTGATTTCTTTACTGCATAATCATTTGTACCACATCGTTAATTAAATCGATATCTCAACTGTCCAATCGATTTAATAACATCTTATTCCTTGATACTTATTGATTTTCTTTAATGATCATTTTCAACATACTAAATATGTTGACACACTCTAGTTAGAGAATTCTATGATCAAGTGCCGAAAATCCATTACCAGATGTGTCGTACAAATTCTACATTGTTAATCTATAATTCCAATACTCATAATTCCTCCCACCAAGATACTGGACAATCTTGACTACAAGTGTGTGTTGCGCTTATTGCTAACTCAAATGTAATAATAATTACAATTATGAAATCATAACTAACTCAAAATTAAGATTACAGTAAAATCAATACCTATGAGATTTAATAAGTCTGACAGTTATTTCAAAGTTAATTAAATCTCATATGTGATCCAGCTCAATGTAGTTAAACTACATCAGTAAATTCATACATGATTAAGACAAATCATTTAATTAATTTACTACAGTCTAAACCTAAATAAAGTGCCCAACTTTATTTATCAACTGCGAACTTAATTTATTTAATTATAAGATAACTTGTATTTATGTCTTCTGTGAATCCACATGGTGATCACATAAATACATATAATATGATTAAATAGACTTTACTAAAAAAATTATGCAATTAAGATATTTATTACAATTAAATAAATTATGCAATAGACTTTACTCAAAAAAATTTATTTATTACAATTAAATAAACACATATGCTTTGAAAGAACATATTTTCCCAACATCCTCCACCGGCACTAGGCTGTCTTTGTTTCAGAAACTAGCAAATAGTAAGATCACAGCAGCGAGCGACAAAATATTTCTCACCTCCCTTCTGCTACGATAACAGCTAGCTGTGTGACATTTACTGGGAAGAGTAATGCATCAATTCCTTCACTATGATCGTCAACTGGATTTTCTCTTTGGCTTTTCTCCTTGCTGTTACTTCTTTTATTAGATGATGAAGGCGTTGGCGTGTCTTCGTTCAAAAAGCTTGCTGTTATATCTTTAAAATCCCAACCTGTCAAATAACTTGGCTTTGAAACAACTGTGCCAACTTCTATATCCCCAGCAAGCATGGCCACAACGCGTGACATTGGTGGCCTCATCGTTGGTGATGTTTGAGTGCACAAGAGAGCTACTCCTATCACTCGAAGAGCTTCCTTGTTGTTAAACTCTGTTAATGTAGGATCTACAAGCCCCAAACTTTGATTATTTTCATAGAGATTCCAAGCCTAGAAACATCATATAGACAATAATTCAGATAAAGATTTAAAAAATTAAGTTTCTTTAACCAGAAGAATGCAGAGATAAGAAAGGAAGAAAGCAGAATGAAGTTCAAGATTATTTTCTTCACCCATTCGAGAAGATAAATCTTTTCCATATCCAAACTGTTGTCAGAGTTTGCTCTTCCACTTATGATCTCCAATGCAACAACGCCAAAACTGAAAACATCGGCCTTCTCTGTCAAGTGTCCGCGCATTGCATACTCCGGTGCCAAATATCCACTACAAGATCAATAGTTACCGATCAAAATCTTCAAACTCCATTGTATCCAAAAATTGGAAGATAAGGCCTGTATTATGCACTATGGAATTATCATTTTTGGAAGAATGGTAAGAAGAAATGTTAAAGGAGATTACACGGTCCCTGAAACTCTTGTGCTGATGTGGGTTTTCTTGTCATCATACAGCTTTGCCAATCCAAAATCCGATATCTTGGGGCAGAGCTCTGCATCAAGTAAAATATTACTTGCTTTGACATCTCGATGTACAATCCTAGGCCTGGATTCTTCATGAAGATAAGCCAGCCCTCTTGCTGTTCCCAAGCATATGCTGAACCTGGTAGGCCAATCCAGATGCAATTCATTGTCTCCTGCAGAAATGTTGGCTGCAGTGGTTAGAAATTTATGGAGTTACAGAAGGGCAAATTGACAATTCATTTATCTGCATGAGGTCTCACTGAGACATTGTCAATCAGCTTTAGGATAGTGATTGTGGCTAATTTGCAGTTATGGACATTGTCTAAACAATATATTCTGGATTTAAGATTACAAAATAGATCATGCTATTTCCAAAAGTCAGTGACTCAGCACTTTCTTCTTTGAATTCTTTGCCTCAGCAACCAAGTTAAAACACGGCGTTTGCGCTATTTTCTACTACTTATTTGTAGTAAGAATGAATTGATTATCATAGAGTAAGAATGAATTGATAATCATACCGAAAAATACTTGATCGAGGCTTTTGTTTTCAAGATACTCATAAACAAGGAGGCGCCTGGCTCCTTCAATGCAGCATCCATACAATCTCACAAGATTGCGATGTTGCACTGCAGATATGGTCGCAATCTCATTTACAAATTGATTCTTCCCTTGGTGAGATGCTATTGAAAGTTGCTTCACAGCTATTACTCTCCCATCAGATAGAGTACCCTGTCAAGTACAACATTTAACAATTTGAAAAATATCCCCTACATCCTAGTGAAAATTGCTTTGTTTTCTAGTTGCAATGTCAGGCTATGATCACCCATTGATGGCAAAGCCAGGATGCAAGACAACTATGAATTAGCTGTTACCTTGTACACAGGTCCATATCCTCCCTCTCCAAGCTTGTTTGAACGGTTAAAGTCTTTTGTTGCAGATCTCAACTCAGCATAGCCGAAAATGTTTGGTTTAGAGCCTATCCCAACTAGCACTGCAGGCCCAAACCAAGACAAAAATTATGGACAGAGTATAGGATGGGATACCATAACTGTTTGTGATATCAAAATTACAAAATAATGAAGGATTTATATGACAAAAGATGAATTAAGTGGAACATCTACCAATATGGAATTACAAATTCATTGAGTTTCATGAACAAGCTTGCTACAACTACTATTACATATTGTTAAATTGTCAATGGACTCTTCTTACCTTCCTCATCATCGTTGTCTTTTTCTCTCCACAAGTAGAACATTATAGATATCACTATCAAGCCCAAAATTCCAAGAGGTACTGCAATGCCAACAATCAACCCTGTGTGGTTCTTATTCCCCGGAGTACTTGGGGGTAATCCACTTACAGATGGTTTGAAAGCTGAGCAGTAAAAACTCAGTTATTAGGAGCAGAGAAGCATGTAAGCCATTTTATTTATTATATTCCATCTTAAATGAAGATTCACTCGAATCATATGCTTTACCTGAAACGACACTGAGAGCTGAAATTGCTGGTCCATAATTACCTTGTTTAGGTATGCAGCAGGTCCCTTTACCAGCCCAAAATAGGTGAATTTCGAGATGGTTTTCTGACACAGTAGCACTGAAGTTTTTTATAATAGCTCTGTTAGGCCCTCCCGCCTCCTTTGATATGTCAAAATCCTTCCACCGGAGAGTTCCCTAGAAGATCGACAATTAGAGATAGAATTATTATTTCTCAATGCATAAAAAGAGAGAGAGAGAGAGAGAGATTGTAATCTCGGAATCACATGATCTCCAGCTCCAAATTTTTGGTTCAGGGCATTTGTTTACCTGAACATAGATATCAAAAACACGCCTTCCACGACTCTCCCACCTTTCTGTGCTTGGATCAGGAAAATTTGTTTCTGCGAATAACAAGCTTACATTATAAGGTCCATTCACAAGACCCAGGCCATAGTATCTAAGTGATCCGGCGGATATCCTTGACGTCTGATAAAGCTTTGGAGTCCGGGTGCCCGTCACTTGATCTTGAGTGTTTAGCACATAAGATGCATTTTCTCTTCCATTAAACAGACCCACTTTACTAACTGCCCATTTTTCTGTATTGGTCACAACAAAGGCCGATGCGCCAAGATATGAGTTATCACCCTCATACACTATGTTATCAGCTCTCATTTCTGGACTAGCACATTTGATTGAGAAGTTTGCATCTGCAAATGCAAAGACAAAAATCGCTAGCTATTTTCAGATTGAATTCCGACATCAAATTTCAACAATTTTTTTGCATAAAGGTCAATAACTGGGTAATAGGAAATCATTCAGGCAGTGTTTTTTTTATTTACACATCCAGCACGTTACAAATATTTTTCAATTCTCATCACATGGAAACTCACTTTATCACATCAAAGCTTTTTAAAGCCAAGATGGCTTAATACACCAAATTTACAATGTAACTACTCTACAATTTCGACTGACAGTGGTAACAAAAATTATCCCCACTTGCAACAAAGCTACCTGAAGTCATATTTAAAACTTCTGTACTACTTCCTGCTCTTATTAAAGTTTTTTCCTCAGCAATTCAGAAGTATAGTTAGACAGGCGTTCTTTCTTCTTAAGTGTGGAGCCACAATAGCTTATGAAAATATGAAACTGCAAACAGCACAGAGAAGGCAGCTTACATTGTGGAGCATTTCTATTGCATGTGAAGTTCCTCTGAAGACAGTTCAATCCTGGAAAGACACTGGCAAGCACAGAGAACAATTAGTTCACATTATCTGTTAACATGATTAAAAGAAAAGTAAAGGACCAAAACTCACCTTATGTTTGATATGTCAAATTTGAAGTTGTTCACTGCCAGATTCCTATACAGTTCCATGCAATGCATTAATTGTAAAATTTTTGGACAGAGATGCAAGGGCAGGAGACTTCATGAAATTCTCATACAACTGTTATAGTAGAATGATAAAAGTAAAGAAACTAGGACCATTGGTTTAGTATGAGCAATAAGCTTGACAAGGTCTGAACTCCAGCACAAAGAGGCAATTCTAGAAAATGAAGATGAACGGAGCATTATCATAGTTTAAGAGACATACATTTGTAATTCTGAATTCACCCACAATGGAAAAGTTCCTGATAGATGATTATGAGATAAATCTCTGCAGGAAAAATTTTGTTAAGCACTAGTAAACAAGTTCAAACATGTGAACCAACGTATATATATGTTAGACAAATAAAAAACCTGGCTGAGTATATTGTTTTGTTGCCAGAGAAAGAAGCCAGAAGTCACAGCTGATGCATGCATGGAAGATGATAATCACTGGCCTAAATCTAAAACACTTTCAAATCGAAACATGCAACGTATATTCTCATGGTTTGAATTGCAAGTACTGAGGAGAAAATCAGTGTTTATCTGTGGGTATAAGGGCACATTGAGGAGCAAGCATAGGGATGAATTTCTAGAATTTTTCTTTCAATAAATCAGAAAGCTGAACCAAAGCTTACATTTTTTGAAGGTTTTCACTTTTTTGATCAGGAAGTGTTCCTGACAAACTATTGTTTCCAAGAAACCTGGCCATTGAAAGCAGCGTAAGCAGCATTGGCAATAACAAAACAATGACCAAAGTCCAAAAGTAAAAATCTTGAATTGATGAAGGAAAGCTTCAAAGAATTTACAAGTATTCAAGAGAATCGATATTGAACAAAGTTGCTGGGATTTGGCCTGTTAAGTTGTTGAAACTCAAGTCCCTGCAAAATATAGATAAAAATTTTGGGAAAAATATATATCAAAATGAGAAAAGGAAAGTGGCACTATATAATTTATTTCTTAATATCAACTTACAATATCTGTAACATTTGAAGCTCTCCAATTCCAGATGGAATAGTACCAGTGATCAGAGCATTTCTTAGGGACCTATGGAGTAGAAGAACAAAAAACCAACTCATAACTAATCAGAGTCAAAATGAGAAGGCTGCCAAACACAATGAAATATATAGGCAGTATACTTACAAGTCATTTAAGTTCTTCAAACTCATAACGAAATCAAGAGATGAACTCACGTTATATATATCGCCCATTTGTCTAAACAATCAATTCAAACATCACGGATATGATTCATGCTTCCAAAGAGAGAATGAGAGACCAAGAGATTGTCAGGAAAAGATTTACTCACAAGGATTCTAATGAAGCCAACTTAGACAAACTGGATGGGATAGGACCTTGAAAAGAATTCCCCTGAAATCTCCTACAGCAACATTTTGACAAACATGTTAGGAAAACTATCAGAAGCCAAGCAAAATCTTTAATGCGCTACACAGAACACAGATAATGTATATAGTCAAGGAGTTATACGAAGCATACAAGGACTTAAGCTTAGTCCAATTGCCAATGAAGTCTGGTATTTTGCCTGTAAAAGGATTATCTGATGCCCACCTGAAATTTAACAAATTAATCAATTTAGGCAGCACAATCTTTATGCCGGAGAGAAACAAAATGTCATATGTAAAAAACTTTGCTTACAGAGTTTGCATATTGCGAAGTTTAGCAAATGTGGAGGGAATTTCACCACCGGCCCCACAACTGTCTATGTAACTGTTGAATTTATCAATTGAAAATTACTTTGTTTCATAAACCTGCAGCTTTGCTAAATTGAAAAAAAAAATGATAATGATCAAATATGTAAAAAGAAAGAAAGAAATTTAGAAACTACAGTTGCTCAAGTTTGGCTAAGTTGCCAAGTTCTGGAGGGAGCGCTCCTGAGAAATTGTTGGTACCAAAAGCACTGCAATTTGAAATTAAAATTTTTACACTGATTTAAAAGAAGAAGAAGAAGAATAAAAATAAAAATGAAATTCCAATCTTACAGAACAGTTAACTCCTTAAGGTTTCCCAGCTCCCTGGGGACAGGCCCCGAGAAGTCATTGTGGGAAAATGACCTGTACACAAAAATATAACACTCCGTTACACAACACACAAAGAATAAAGAATTTGCAGCCTAATCCAAAAATCAAATCAGAGAATATTAGAAAAAGCCAATTTCAATACTTACAGAAACATCAATCGAGACAAATTTCCAATAAATGAAGGCAAGGGGCCAGTGAAGAAATTTTGATCAATTTTCCTACAAAATTCAAAGAGAAATTGTTAATCATGTTGATTACATAAATTTGATTTATACATACAAACTGAAGGACAGATAATATATATAAGTGACAAATCCATACAGAACTGTCAGGTATTGCAAAGTTACTAGCTCTTCAGGAATCACCCCTTTTTTGTTTAGTCCATATACTCTCCTGTGAAAAAAAAAAAACAAACCATTAGATTGCAGATGCATCAACCATTTTAGAAATTAATATTAATTAACAAGCGCAGAGATATACTAAGAGAGCATTACAGTTTAGTAATGTGGCAAGTAGCACCATTGTCAAAGGTGCAGTTACAAACAATAGCAGGATTGTTATTTGGGCTCTCAAATTCAGAATCAGTTGCATTGAGTGCAGATCCACTGCATGGGTTTCCACTTATGTTCCATAATGGCGCGGCCGGTGCATCCCATTGCTGCAGTATTGAGTTCAGTGCCCTCACTGCTCATCAAACACATGCATGCTAGTTTGTTACCAAATGAGATCATTTAATTCCATAAATTCATTAACATATTGTGATGCACCTGCATGCTTGTAAGCCAAACGCCGCTGATTTTCAAAAGCAACAGCAAGCTGTTTGTTTTAGAGTGCATTTGGGATTGAGATTCGACAGCTGTAACTTAAAAGTTATAGTATTTAAGTGTTTAATAAATACTAACTGCTGTATCTTTTAAGCTATTTTGATATGATTTTTCACTTATATAATGAAAAATATATTATATCTTAATAATTTTATCAAAATTATTATTTAAAAATTATATTCATTATATATTATTAATTTTTATTTTATAATTATAATTTTTTTTCCACAACAACTGAAGTTTAAAAGCTGCAGCACCTCAATCCCAAATAGACTCTTAATTAGAGCACACGCATACTTCACATGCGTGCTTGCCGTGCATGCTTATATACGGTGGGCACATATAAAGTGAAGAATTGAAGCAGCTCTCACCATTTTCATAATCGAACCATAAAAAACAATTGGAAGATAGAAGAAATTGAAAGAAAACGAGAGAAAGAAAGAAAAGAAAAGAAAAGAAGAGATAAAATAGAAAGAAGAAAATATAAGGAGAAAAGAAATTAAGAAGCCAAGAGTGAAAATCAAGTAATAATGAAAGCTAATACGGGAAAGTTGAGGGGACATGGAATTCAACAGTTAGATTTATATTTCGAGAATTAGTGGATAATGGATTTAGAAAGTATGAACAGTTATGTTATAATTTTTAGCATACTTTTGAGTTTTTATATCAGTCGTTAATTTTTTATAGTAGTTTTTTAGTCTAAAATTTTAAAGTGTGGAAAAGGTTTGAAATTTTTTTTAAATTACACATCTTTAAAGAATTATGAAATTAACACTTTAATACTGTAGGATTTAAAAGATTTATTGGACTTTCTCGCACTTTAAAATTTAAAATTAGAAAATTTCTATAATTTTTGAATCTTGTGTTTAAAAGAAATTTAAGTTCTTAGGAATTAACAAAAGCCCCACAAAACAAAACAGTAATTGAGTCAGGATTTGTGAGATGATTTAATAGTATGATTTAGTAGTATATCATGATTATATGTATGCTCATTATATGAGTGATTGAATCCCTAAATGTGATTGCCAAGCACCATATGTGTACTCTTCTTGTTAAGTACTTTGCGTATACATATTGAGAGTTAGAGTACTATACCTGTGTGATGAAGTTAAATTCCGTTGGATATTAAGAGGTTATTCCTCACTATATTCACGCAATGATAATCCCGACGAGTGCGACAATTATTTCCCCTGGGTATTATTTAGTGCATTTTTCTCATGTATGATTTTATGTTTTCTTATGTATTATGTTCAGTGTAGAATTATGTCATATGATTGTGTATAATTATTAGTGCACTACTTTATTTTAATATATATAATTGTATCTACTCATTGAACTGCAAGTTCACCATTTTCTTATTTATCCAAATTTTTCTAGGTTTTCGCAGGGTTTCATACAGTTCATTTTCCAATTAGTTGAGGTTGGACCACGACGTGCAGTGCTGCATGACTTGCATTTTAAGCACGTTTATGCTCATATGTATATATTTAAGATATATGCATATATAGTAAGATGTGAAGTGTGCAAATTTCAAATATGCTTTTGAATAAGGTATAGATGTTATTATATATTTTAACGTGATGTAGTCGTTCTTTAGTGTGGGTGCCATTTTTTTATGCGGCATGCTTTTAAACCATGGTATTTAAGAGAGTTATGTTTTTTTTACTCTTTTAAGCCATACGGTTTAAAAACGTGATATGCATTAAAAAAAAAAAAAAAAGAGGGCGCTTGCACCTGAGAATCATTTTCAGGTTCGAGTACTTTTTTTTTTTTAATGTGAACACACTGCTAAACCGTGCGATTTAGTAGCGTGTCTAGAGTTGACAAAAACACGGCCTTGAAGTCTGGTCGACATGAGTTGGGCCTGAATATGGGTTGAAAAATATAAAGTCGACACAAATTGGATCTAAATAAGGGCCTAGCTTTTTAATTTATACAAAAAAAAATTAAATTTAAATAAAAAACTCAAAATATTAAATTAATATTTTTTTCATATTAGTATTTGTGATTTATTATGTTGTGTTATTTTGTGTATTAGACTATTATTCTATTATCTATTGGATAATTATTTTTTATTTAAATATTTTTTATTTTATTAAAAAATTATTTTATATTTAATGGAACAAGCCCAAGTCTGGCTCAAGGCCTGTCCATCCAAACTTGGACTTATCTAGGCTTGTTGTCTACAATATGGACATGGGCTCAGGCTTGGAAAAAACTTAAATAAGTCCATATTTTGCCAACCTAAACGTGTTTGTATTGACTCTATTAAATTGCACAATTTAACAATGCATTCGTATGAAAAAAAAAAAGAGCTCACACATTAGAGAATGGCTATATATGTACACTTTAGAGTTAATGCACTTTAGATATGATTATATATAAAATCAATATCTGTTTTTTTTTTATTATTAATTAAAGAGTGAATACGTACAACAAATTTTAAATTAGAAGATTTTGAATTCCCTCGTGTACGATGTAAAAGTATAAACACAGTTAACAAATTTGATAAAAATTAAATTAAGAGTTTCTAGCAAAGAATGCCAAAATTCAGTCCTGCCTCTAAATTAATTAAGTTATCGCCTTTTTTTTTTTTTGGCCCTTTTGCGGTGGGGGTGGTGGCGTATGGAATGAACATTTATATCGTACTGTTTGGGATATAATTTGGAAGGTTTAGGATCACTCTTTTTCAGAACGTTTCAACTCATTTATTAAGAAGGATCCACATGCTTGACTAATAGGGGCTTGAAACCAGGCAGCGAAGATAGTCCTTAATTATTGTATGTATCTATGATATATCTCAATGTGAAAATTTCAATTATTATAATTATTATATTGAAAAAAAAAAGTGGTCCCATTAGATGAAGAAATTATTGAAGTTAAATAGTTAAAGGTCTTTATATATGTAGCCTCGTTTGTTTGAAGTCTAAAGAGATAATAATGTGAAATATATGATTTAGGAAAATAAATTGGAATTGCACAACTACTTTCACTTTTTGGAAACAGAAAAAGTCCACGATTTTTTTTTTAGGAATTTTAGGACTCAGAATTATATAAATATAAAATTTTAGAAAGTTAATTAATATAAAAGCTCACTGTGCATATAAAGTTAATTGTTTTCAGAAAAGAACCAAGCTACTACACATACACATAATTAATTTATGTCAAATTAAACAAAGAAAAGAAAAAAGAAAAAGAAAAGAAAAGAAAACGGCGGGCGGTGGCTGGCTAGCAAGAGAATTAATTAACGAGGAGAAATTAAATGTGTTAAAGAAAATGGATATATATACCTTCAGCAGGGTCGGTCGTAGCATTGGTGTTATGTTGAGCGTTGGATAAACAAATTAGCAGGAAGAGATGAGCGAATAGTAGTGAGGAAGAAAGCAGCAGCTTCAACGATCCCACTCCAAAATTCATCTTCATTTCTCGTTACAATTTACAAACCCAGAATAAGGAGAATTTAATGCTAATTTTTGAATCTATAGTTTTGTTAAAGTTAAAGAATATGTAGAAGAAGAAGAAGCTGGCCAGAGTCAGTCAATATTTGTCTTTTTCTCCAGTGTCGTGCAAGCATTTTAAGTCGTTCCATCTATCAAAGAAAAGTCGTTCAAAAACAAAATAAAAAATAAAATAAAATAAAAATGTATCAGAATTGACCAAATTCAACTCTCATATGTGCATAATAAAAACAATATAATACATTGCATCTTAACCAATACGATGAAATCTTAGTGTCTCTTTCCCACCCTCACCGGATTATTATCATCCACAGCACTTTTGCCGACGCAAACTCAACATAAAATTGTATCAACATATTCAATTTAGAAGAACGCAGAGTGTTACTCCCAGGGACACAGTACATTTGTACACACCCACAGCAGAAGAGGGGGAAAACAATATCTGCACATGCGGAAGAAGCAAAGCAATGAATTAATCAGAGTCTAGACGTTGGCTGAATTGTCGGGCTTGAATTTAGTAGCAGCAGCAGCAGGAGGGGATGGGTAAGTGAATGTAGTAGCTTCACTGCCTGTGCCTGGCTGTCAAGGAAGCTCATATTTGCAAGAGCAGAGGATCACAGCAGCAGCCACATTCAGTTACGAGTTGATGATATGGCATGCCAGCTGGAGTCTGGTGGTTATGTAAATAGTTGTGCATGTGTTAATTAGCTTAAGCTGTTATGATTAGTTGTTAGAATCAGTTAATTAGCTGTAGCTAATTACAACTATCTAAGCTGAGCTTCAGCTTAGTATAAATAGCAACAGCATTGTGTATATCATTAATAACATGATTAATGAAAATGATGTTCTAGAAAACTCTTAGATTCCGTTCTTATTTTCTCATTGATTTTCTCAGTTGCCAAACAATATTTTCATTCTTCAACTTGGTATCAGAGCTAGTAGCAATGGTTTCAGTCCATCTAGTTTCTTTTTCTTCTCAAGCGCCAGTCAATCACACAACTGTTAACTCAACAAATGTGACATTCACTTTCAATACACCTATTAAGCTAGATCAATCCAATTATTTGATTTGGCGATCTCGAGTTCTTGCTTTAATTCGTGGCAACAGACTTGAGAAATTCATTGATGACTCAACCACTCCACCTCCTTCACACATTGCTCAAAGAATTAGAGATGATCTGAGATCTGTAGAGAATCTAGACTTTGTAACTTGGAGATCACAAGATCAGGTGCTTCTTGGCTGGTTGCTTTCTTCAATGAGTGAAGGTATCATTAGTCTAGTTTTCAATCTAGAGACTTCTCATGAGGTATGGAAAGCTATTGAAGTTCAATTTGGATCACAATTTAAATCTAGGCTTCTACACTTGAGATATATGATGAACTCAACTAGGAAAGATGATCTAAAAATTACTGATTATTTCATTAAGATGAAAAATATTGTTGATAATATGGCTGCAGCAGGAAATGCATTAAGTGATGATGATTTAATTCTGCATATACTCTTTGGCTTAGGTCCAGATTATAACTCTATTGCTACCTACATTACTGGACAAGTAAGAGTGAGGAAAATGAATGTAAACGAAGCTTATGCTATGCTCCT
Source organism: Citrus x clementina (assembly GCF_000493195.1). NCBI lineage: Eukaryota > Viridiplantae > Streptophyta > Magnoliopsida > Sapindales > Rutaceae > Citrus > Citrus x clementina. Next base: position 30,713,566 of record NW_006262688.1, read on the forward strand.
AACTCAAGAAGTTAGGATTGAACAACAAACTCATATGCTGGCTAATACAGATGTGAAACAAAATTTTGAGGCTAATCTTGCTCACAACAGAGGTTATAAAAGGGGAAATATGTCAGGAGGAAAAGGTTTTGGTGGCTTTGGATATAATTCTGGCTATGGAAACATTAACAGTGCTGGCTATAAAGGAGGTTATGGAGGCTCTGGATTTAATGCTAACAGTGGAAATGCTTATGGCACCAATCATCAGTTCAAAGCTTATCAAGGAGATAATCAGAGAGGTTGAGGAGGAGGTAACTGGAATTAAAATGCTTGAAATAGTGGATTTAACAATAGTAGACCGCTTGGAAACATTAAACCTCAGTGGAATGTCTCTAAGCCAACCTGTCAAATCTGTTTCAGAACAGGTCACACTGTTAATATTTGCTAGAAACTTGAAGAGTTTATTGCATCTGGAGCTTACAGACCACCACCAAACAGAAATCCAAAATCTACATATTTGGCTAATATGGAGGGACCTGCTGATGCAAATTAGTATCTGGATAGTGGTGCAACACACCATCTGACAAATGATATCAACAATATGCATGTTTCTAAAGCTTTTGTAGGTACATCTAAACTTTTTGTTGGCAATGGTGCTGGATTAAATATAACACACATTGGAAGTGCTGCATCGAAATCATATAACTCCAATAATGCCTCCTTTAACTCTTAAACTAAATGATATCCTTTTAGTGCCACAAATTACTAAAAACCTCATTAGCATCTCTAAGCTCACAAAAGATAATGACGTTGTGATAGAGTTTACTGATAACTTTTGTTTTGTGAAGGACAAGGTGAGGAATTTGATCATACTGCAGGGCAAGGCTGAAAAATATTTATACAAATTGCTATTGGTTGCATCTAATAAGATAGTCTCTTCTACTTCTAATCAAAGCTATGTTGTGGAGTTAATTGTATCAACTACTCCTCTTTCAATGTTTTCAGTTGTCAATTCTACTATTTCAAATAACACCTCTTGCCTGTATACTGCAGCAACTTCTTGTAAAAATTGAGTGTTTGTTAAGTACATCTGTACTGCATCAAAGATTGGGATATCTATCTTCTAAGATCTTGAATCATGTAATCAAATCATGTTCATCTCTCAATCTTGTCAATAAGAATAAAACCTTTTATTTATGTGATGCTTGTAAAATAGGAAAAATGCACAAGCTTCATTTTCCAGCTACTGATATCAAAACAAAGTCTCCCCTGGAAATATTACATACTGATTTATGGGGACCAGTCCCTGTGATTTCATTACAAGGCTACGTATATTATGTAAGCTTTATTGATGATTTCACAAGATTTACTTGGATATTTCCTTTGAAAACCAAAAGTAAAACATTGTCAGTCTATAAAATTTTCAAAAACCAAATTGAAAAACAACTTGACAGACCTATAAAATGTCTTCAATCATACCGGGGTGGAGAATTTAGATCCTTTGTTAACTTTCTTCACACTGAGGGAATTCACTTTAGACATTTATGTTCATATACTCATAACCAAAATGGAATTGTAGAGAGAAATCATAGACATATTACCAAACTTAGTCTTACTCTACTTGCACAAGCAACTTTACCTATTAAATTCTAGTGGGATTCTTTCCATACAGCCACATACATCATAAACAGATTACCCACCCCAATTCTATCAATGAAATCTCCTTATGAATCTATCTATCATCTTCCTCCAGATTACAAATTCTTAAGAACATCTGGATGTTCATGTTTTCCCTTTCTTAGAAACTACAATCAACACAAGTTTCACTCTCATACATCTAAATGTATTTTCCTGGGGTATAGTCATTTGCATAAGGGTTACAAATGTGTCAATCCCTCTGGTAAAATCTATATAGCTAGTCATGTTATTTTTTTATGAAACCTCATTTCCATATTCATATATTTTCAGCTCATATTCTCCATCCAAATCTTCTGAATTTCAATACAATCTTCTTCAACAGTATATTATTCATGTTTCCAATAGCAATTTAAACACCTTTGAAGTCGATACTGTAGATAATGATACATATTCTCATCACCTTCATACCATATCTTCACCACTCTTTCACAATACATCATCTCAACCCTCACCACCTGCTACTTTATCCCATTCAGCCATAACTTCTTAACCAACTCAACCAATTCCCTTTATACCTCTAACTGATACAACACAAAATACATCATCCTTACAACCCATCATATCTCACTCTCAAATTCAACCAACACACTTATCTAAACCTAAACCAATTCTCTCCACACATAAAATGATCACTAGAGCATAAGCTGAGATATTCAAACCGAAAGCCTACTTAACAAATCACAACAGCCCGGAACCATCTACTGTTTCAGAAGCATTATCTGATCCCAAACGGAAAGCAGCAATGCAAACTGAATATAATGATATGATTAAAAACAAAACTTGGAATCTTGTGGCTTTGTGCTCAACCTATAAACTAGTTGGGTGCAAATGGGTGTTCAGAACCAAGTACAACATATATGGCTCAGTTTCAAAATATAAAGCTAGGTTGGTAGCCAAGGGATTTCATCAAACTGCATGTATTGATTATTCAGAAACATTCAATCTTGTAATGAAGTCCTCAACAATGAGATTAATTCTTAGCCTAGCTGTCATGAAAGGTTAGACAAATTGATGTCAATAATGCCTTTTAAATGGGGATTTGTCAGAGGATGTGTATATGATTCAGCTTGAGGGTTTTGTATCCAAAGAAGGCTACATATTCAAGCTTAACAAGGTACTATATGGATTGAAACAAGCTCCAAGAGCTTGGTATGATAAACTGAAAAGCTATCTTACTACTTGAAAATTCTTCAATTCTAAAGCTGACACGTCTCTCTTTGTTGAACATGATGAAAAAGGCATTATTATTGTCTTAATCTATGTTGATGATATTTTGGTTACTGGCCCTGACTCAGCATTACTTGAAGATTTCATTATTAAACTCAGTAAGGTTTTTGCTCTCAAGGACTTAGGATTAGTGGCCTATTTTCTTGGAGTAGAAGTTTGTTACACAACTCATGGAATGCATCTTTCACAGACAAAATATATTAAGGATTTGTTAAGTAAAGCCTCAATGCAAAATTGCAAAGGATCAGATACACCTTTTAGTACTGGTTTCAAACTGGAGAAAAATGTTAAGGGTCCATTGGGGCAAGAATTTGAAGAACCAGCACTTTATGGAAGCGTCATTGGGGGACTTCAGTACTTAATTCTCACCAGGCCTGACATTGCATATTCTGTACATAAACTCAGCCAGTATCTTAGCAATCTTACACTCCAGCACTGGTTAGCATGCAAGAAAGTTCTCAGGTATCTTCAAGCTACAACCACTCATGGTTTATACATTCAAAATGAGGGAACACTTGGAATTGCAGGTCTAACAGGTTACTCTGATGCTAACTTGGCACGTGATGTTGATGATAAAAAATCTATTGGAGCTTACTGTATTTACCTTGGTAATAATCTGATTTCCTGGTCATCAAAAAAGCAAGTTATTGCAGCTAAGTCCAGCACAAAGAGTGAATACAGGGCACTATCTTCAGCAAGTTCAGAACTCTCTTGGTTGCAATCCCTACTATCAGAGCTTAATATTGTGCAATTACCAACTCCAATTCTTTGGTGTGACAATCAGAGTGCTGGAGAATTAGCCCGAAATCATATTCTTCACTCTAAATCTAAACACATTGAATTGGGTGTTCATTACATTAGAGACAAAGCGCTTGGAAAAGAATTAGAAGTAAAATACATTCCTACTGAAGAACAAGTTGTTGATGTCCTTACTAAAGCTCTGTCATTTATCAAGGTTTACTACTTTTGATTCAAGCTCAATGTCATCAACAGGCCATTGAGCTTGAGGGGGGGATGTTAAGGAAGCTCATATTGCAAGATGGTCAGCAGAGCAGAGGATCACAGCAGCAGCCATATTCAGTTACGAGTTGATGACATGGCATGCCAGCTAGAGCCTGGTGGTTATGTAAATAGTTGTGCATGTGTTAATTAGCTTAAGCTGTTATGATTAGTTGCTAGAATTAGTTAATTAGCTGTAGCTAATTACAACTATCTGAGTTGAGCTTCAACTTAGTATAAATAGCAACAGCATTGTACATATTATTAATAACGTGATTAATGAAAATGATGTTCTAGAACACCCTTAGATTCAGTTCTAATTTTCTCACTGATTTTCTCTGTTGCCAAACAATATTTTCGTTCTTCAACTCTGGCGGAGGCGTTGGCACCCCAAAAACTTGTGGATTGGTTCTGATATCTTGTCTTCCTCTAGCTCTTCCCAAGTAAAAGCACCCAAATCCAAGCAATAGGCTGAACAACATCAACGGAATGATATCACCACCACCATACCCATCTTTATTTGATTTGATGATCAGAAATCGCAGCAGAAGAGAGGTTTATATAAGAATAAGAGAATGAGAGAGAGCTATGAATGAACTATGATGATGATGATGACGATGATACGGAGGTTTCGGATTCTCTCTTCTTTTAAGAACATGTTTCTTTCTTAACGGTTGGCTTAACGTTCAAGCTCTAACGGTTACTTTTATTGTTGGGCCAGTTAAATAATTCTCCTAATACAAAACAACGTTAAATAAATATTGAGATGGCTATTCATCCCGCAATTATAAAGGTATAGTATTTTGTTCATTCTTGTTTAAAAAAAAAAAAAAGACTCTATAGAGTTCAATGTATGGAGCCTTCTCATGGTGTTCGGATTCAACATGTGCCAAAGTCCTCTAATCAGCCGACCCATTTTCTATCTAAACTAACTTTTAACTGAAAGCTATGATTTCATAATTTTTAAACCAGTGTACTGGAAAATGAAGCGAAAAAGAAGATGGAAAGATGAAGAATAATAATACAACATGCTTGTTACCTCAATACATTAATAAGGGTAATTAACGGTCTACAAATACATTTTGTTTATTATTTTGAGGACTTGTTTCATTTTATTTACGTGCATTGATGTCTTCCCAAAATCAGAAGTTTTTAATGAACTTCGACAATGTTGCCTGCCACTCGTAGTCATAGAACAGTATTTCGTGCTGCACATATGCATGTACTGTAATTGCTAGAAATAGCTCGACGGGAGAAATTTAAGGCACCATAAGAAGCAGATCATTCCACCACCACAAGGCTGCTTTTGTTTCAGAAACTGTCAAATAGTAAGATCACAGCCGCGACGCGACAAAAATATTTCTCACCTCCCTTCTGCTATAATATCACTTAGCTGTGTGACATTTACTGGGGAGACTAATGCATTAGTTCCTTCACTATGATCATCAACTGGATTTTCTCTTTCGCTTTTCTCCTTGCTGTTACTTCTTTTATTAGATGATGAAGGCGTTGGCGTGTCTTCGTTCAAAAAGCTTGCTGTTATATCTTTAAAATCCCAATCTGTCAAATAACTTGGCCTTGAAATAACTGTGCCAACTTCTACATCCCCAGCAAGCATGGCCACAACGCGTGACATTGGTGGCCTCATCATTGGTGATGCTTGAGTGCACAAGAGAGCTACTCCTATCACCCGAAGAGCTTCCTTGTCGTTAAACTCTGTTAATGTAGGATCTACAAGCCCCAAACTTTGATTATTTTCATGGAGATTCCAAGCCTAGAAACGTCATATAGACAATAATTCAGATGAAGATTGAAAGAATTAAGTTTCTTTAACCAGAAGAATGCAGAGATAAGAAAGAAAAGGAAGCAGAATGAAGTTCAAGATTATTTTCTTCACCCATTCGAGAAGATAAATCTTTTCCGTATCCAAACTGTTGTCAGAGTTTGCTCTTCCACTTATCATCTCCAACGCAACAACGCCAAAACTGAAAACATCGGCCTTCTCTGTCAAGTGTCCGCGCATTGCATACTCCGGTGCCAAATATCCACTACAAGCTCAATAGTTACTGATCAAAATCTCCAAACTCCATTGTGTCCAAAAATTGAAAGATAAGGCGTGTGTGGAATTATCATTTTTGGAAGAATGGAATGAAGAAATGTTGAAGGAGATTACATGGTCCCTGCAACTCTTGTGCTGATGTGGGTTTTCTTGTCATCAAACAGCTTTGCCAATCCAAAATCTGATATCTTGGGGCAGAGCTCTGCATCAAGTAAAATATTACTTGCTTTGACATCTCGATGTACAATCCTAGGCCTGGATTCTTCGTGAAGATAAGCCAGCCCTCTTGCTGTTCCCAAGCATATACTGAACCTGGTAGGCCAATCCAGACGCAATTCATGGTCTCCTGCAGAAATGTCGGCTGCAGTGGTTAGAAATTTATGGAGTTACAGAAGGGCAAATTGATAATTCTAGGGTAATTTATCTGCATGAGGTCTCACTGAGACATTGTCAATCAGCTTTAGGATAGTGATTGTGGCTAATTTGCTGTTATTGACATTGTCTAAACAACAGATTTTGGATTTAAGATTACAAAATAGATCATGCAATTTCCAAAAGTCAGTGACTCAGCACTTTCTTCTTTGAATTCTTTGCCTCAGCAACCAAGTTAAAACACGGCGTTTGCGCTATTTTCTACTAATTAGTAGTAAGAATGAATTGATTATCATACAGTAAGAATGAATTGATAATCATACCGAACAATACTTGATCGAGGCTTTTGTTTTCAAGATACTCATAAACAAGGAGGCGCCTGGCTCCTTCAATGCAGCATCCATACAATCTCACAAGATTGCGATGTTGCACTGCAGATATGGTAGCAATCTCATTTACAAATTGATTCTTCCCTTGGTGAGATGCTATTGAAAGTTGCTTCACAGCTATTACTCTCCCATCAGATAGAGTACCCTGTCAAGTACAACATTTGGCAATTTGAAAACATATCGACTACATCCTAGTGAAAATTGCTTTGTTGTCTAGTTGCAATGACAGGCTATGATCACCCATTACAAGTACTGGATGGCAACGCTAGGATGAAAGAAAACTATCAATTGGCTGAAATCTTAATATGTATAGTTACCTTGTACACAGGTCCATATCCTCCCTCTCCAAGCTTGTTTGAAGGGTCAAAGTCTTTTGTTGCAGATCTCAACTCAGCATAGCTGAAAATGTTTGGTTTAGAGCCTATCCCAACTAGCACTGCAGGTTCAACCAAGACAAAAATTATGGACAGAGTATAGGATGGGATACCATAACTGTTCGTGAATATCAAAATTACAAAATAATGAAGGACTTATATTACAAAAGATGAATTAAGCAGAACATTTACCAATATGGAATTACAAATTCATTGAGTTTCATGAACAAGCTTGCGAAACTACTATTACATATTGTAAAATTGTCAATGGACTCTTCTTACCTTCCTCATCATCGTTGTCTTTTTCTCTCCGCATGTAGAACACTATAGATATCACTACCGATCCTAAAATTCCGAGAGGGACTGCAATACCAACAATCAAACCTGTGTGACTCTTCTTCCCTGGAGTACTTGGGGGTAATCCACTTGCAGTTGGTGGGAAAGCTGAGCAGAAAAAACTCAGTTATTACCAGCTGGAAGAGGCATATAAGCCATTTTATTTATTATATTCCATCTTAAATGAAGATTCACTCGAATCATATGCTTTACCTGAAACAACACTGAGAGCTGAAATTGCTGGTCCATAATTACCTTGTTCAGGTATGCAGCAGGTCCCTTTACCAGCCCAAAATAGGTGAATTTCGAGATGGTTTTCTGACACAGTAGCACTGAAGTTTTTTATAATAGCTCTGTTAGGCCCTCCCGCCTCCTTTGATATGTCAAAATCCTTCCACTGGAGACGTCCCTAGAAGATAGACAATTAGAGATAGAATTATTATTTCTCAATGCATAAAGAGAGAGAGAGAGAGAGAGAGAGAGTTGTAATTTCGGAATCACATGATCTCCAGCTCCAAATTTTGGTTCAGGGCATATGTTCACCTGAACATAGATATCAAAAACACGCCTTCCAAGACTCTCCCACCTTTCTGTGCTTGGATCAGGAAAATTTGTTTCTGCAAATAACAAGCTTACATTATAAGGTCCATTCACAAGACCCAGGCCATAGTATCTAAGTGATCCGGCAGATATCCTTGACGTCTGATAAAGCTCTGGGGTCCTGGTGCCAGTCACTTGTGCTAGAGTGTTTAGCACATACGCTGGATTTTCTCTTTCATTAAACAAACCCACTTTACTAACTGCCCATTTTTCTGTATTGGTCACAACAAAGGCCGATGCGCCAAGATATGAGTTATCACCCTCATACACTATGTTATCAGCTCTCATTTCTGGACTACCACATTTGATTGAGAAGTTTGCATCTGCAAATGCAAAGACAAAAATTTCTAGCTATTTTCAGATTGAATTCCGACATCAAAATTTCACCAACATTTTTGCATAAAAGTCAATAACTGGGTAAAGAGAAATCATTCAGGCAATTTTTTTTTTTTTTTTTAATTACACATCCGGCACTCTACAAATATTTTTCAATTCTCATCACATGCGAACTCTCTTTATCACATCAAAGCTTTTTAAAGCTAAGATGGCTTAATACACCAAATTTATAATGTAACTACTCTACAATTTCGACTGACAGTGGTAACAAAAATTGTCCCCACTTGCAACACAGCTACCTGAAGTCATATTTAAAACTTCTGTACTACTTCTTGCTCTTTTTTTCCTCCGCAATTCAGAAGTATGGTTAGACAAGCGTTCTTTCTTCTAAATGTGAAACTACAATAACTTATAAAAATATGATACTGCAAACAGCAGACAGAAGGCAGCTTACATTGTGGAGCATTTCTATTGCACGGGAAGTTCCTCTGAAGACAGCTCAATCCTGGAAAGACACTGGCAAGCACAGAGAACAATTAGTTCACATTATCTGTTAGCATGATTAAAAGAAAAGTAAAGGACCAAAACTCACCTTATGTTTGATATGTCAAATTTGAAGTTGTTCACTGCCAGATTCCTATACAGTTCTATGCAATGCATTAATTGTAAAATTTTTGGACAGAGATGCAAGGGCAACAGACTTCATGAAATTCTCATACAACTGTTATAGTTAAATGATAAAAGTAAAGAAACTAGGACCATTGGTTTAGTATGAGCAATAAGCTTGACAAACTCTGAACTCAAGCACAAAGAGGCAATTCTAGAAAATGAAGACGAACGGAGCATTATCATATTTTAAGAGACATACATTTGTAGTTCTGAAGTTGCCCACGATGGAAAAGTTCCTGATAGATGATTATGAGATAAATCTCTGCAGGAAACATTTTGTTAAGCACCAGTAAATGAGTTCGAACATGTGAACCAACCAACATATACATATGTTAGACAAGTAAAAAATCTGGCTGAGTATATTGATTGGTTGCCAGAGAAAGAGGCCAAAAGTCACAACTGATGCACGCATGGAAGATGAAAATCACTGGCCTAAATCTAAAACACTTTCAAATCGAAACATGCAATGTATATTCTCATGGTTTGAATTGCAAGTACAGAAGAGAAAATCAGTGTTTATGTCTGGATATAAGGGCACATTGAGGAACAAGCATAGGGATGAATTTCTAGAATTTTTCGTTAAATAAATCAGAAAGCTGAACCAAAGCTTACATTTTTTGAAGTTTTTCACTTTTTTCATCAGGAAGTGTTCCCGACAAACTATTGTTTCCAAGAAACCTGGCCATTGAAGCAGTAAAAGGAGCATCAGCAATAACAAAACAATGACCAAAGTCCAAAAGTAAAAATCTTGAATTGATGAAGGAAAGCTTCAAAGAATTTACAAGTAATTAAGAGAAGATATATTGAACAAAGTTGCTGGGATTTGGCCTGTTAAGTTGTTGAAACTCAAGTCCCTGCAAAATATAGATAAAAATTTTGGGAAAAATATATATCAAAATGAAAAAAGGAAAGTGCCACTATATAATTTATTTCTTAATATCAACTTACAATATCTGTAACATTTGAAGATCTCCAATTCTAGATGGAATTGTACCAGTGATCAGAGCATGTCTTAGGGACCTATGGAGCAGAAGAACAAAAAACCAACTGATAACTAATCAGTTTCAAAATGAAAAGGCTGCCAAACACAATGAAATATATAGGAAGTATACTTACAAGTCAGTTAAGTTCTTCAAACTCATTACGAAATCAAGAGATGAACTCACATTATATATATCGCTGATTCGTCTACAGAATCAATTCAAACATCACGGATATGATTCATTCTTCCAGAGAGAGAATGAGAGACCAAGAGACTGTCAGAAAAAGATTTACTCACAAGGATTCTAACGAAGCCAACTTAGACAAACTGGACGGAATAGGACCTTGAAAAGAATTCCCTTGAAATCTCCTACAGCAACATTTTGACAAACATGTTAGGAAAGCTGTCAGAAGCCAAGCAAAATCTTTAATGCCCTACACAGAACACAGAGAATGTATATAGTCAAGGAGTTTTTTGAAGCATACAGGGACTTGAGCTTAGTCCAATTGCCAATGAAGTCAGGTATTTTGCCTGTAAAAGGAGCGTCTGATGCCCACCTGAAATTTAACAAATTAATCAATTTAGGCAGCATAATCTTTATACAAGAGGAGAAACAAAATGGCATATGTAAAAAACTTTGCTTACAGAGTTTGCATACTACGAAGTTTAGCAAATGTAGAGGGAATTTCACCACCGGCCCCACAACTGTTTATGTAACTGTTGAATTTATCAATTGAAAATTACTTTGTTTCATAAACCTGCAGCTTTGCTAAATTGAAAAAAAAAATGATAATGATCAAATATGTAAAAAGAAAGAAAGAAATTTAGAATCTACAGTTGCTCAAGTTTGGCTAAGTTGCCAAGTTCTGGAGGGAGTGTTCCTGAGAAATCGTTGGTACCAAAAGAACTGCAATTTGAAATTAAAAGTTATACACTGATTTAAAAGAAGAAGAAGAAAAAATTGTTGAAAAAGAAATGCCATCTTACAGAATAGTTAATTCCTTAAGGTTTCCTAGCTCCCTGGGGACAGGCCCCGAGAATCCATTGTGGGCAACTGACCTGTACACAAAAATATAGCACTGCATTAGACAACACACAAAGAATAAATAATTTGCAGCCTAATCCAAAAATCAAATCAGAGAATATTAGAAAAAGCCAATTTCAATACTTACAGAAGCATCAATCGAGACAAATTTCCAATAAATGAAGGCAAGGGGCCAGTGAAGAAATTTTGATCAATTTTCCTACAAAATTCAAAGAGAAGTTGTTAATCGCGATGATTACGTAAATTTGATTTATACATACAAACTGAATGGCAGATAAAATATCTGAGTGAAAAATCCATACAGAAATGTCAGGTACTGCAAAGTTACTAGTTCTTCAGGAATCACCCCTTTTTTGTTTAGTGCATATACTCTCCTGTGACCAAAAAAAAAAAAAAAACAAACAAACCAATCCATTAGATTGCAGCTGCATCAGCGATTTCAGAAATTAATATTAATTAACAAGCGCAGAGATATATTAAGAGAGCATTACAGTTTAGTAATGTGGCAAGTAGCACCATTGTCAAAGGTACAGTCACAAACAATAGCAGGATTGTTATCTGGGCTCTCAAATTCAGAATCAGTTGCATTTAGTGCAGATCCACTGCATGGCTCTCCACTTATGTTCCATAATGGCACCGCCGGTGCATCCCATTGTTGCAGTATTGAGTTCAGTGCCCTCACTGCTCATCAAACACATGCATGCATGGTAGCTTTGTTACCAAATGATATCATTTAATTCCATAAATTCATTAATATATTGTGATGCACCTGCACGCTTGTAAGCAAAACGCGGCTGATTTTCAAAAGCAACGGCAAGCTGTTTGCTTTAATTAGAGCACACGCATGCTTCACCTGCGTGCTTGTCATGCATGCTGATAGACGGTGGGCACATATAAAGATAGAAGAAATTGAAAGAAAACGAGAGAAAGAAAGAAAAGAAAAGAAGAGATAAAATAGAAAGGAGAAAATAAAAGCAAAAGAGAAAGAAAATAAAAGGAGAAAAGAAATTAAGAAGCCAAGAGTGAAAATCAAGTAATAATGGAAGCTAATAAGGGAAAGTTACGGGGACATGAATTCAACAGTTACATTTATATTTCGAGAATTAGTGGATAATGGATTTAGAAAGTATGAACAGTTATGTTATAATTTTTAGCATACTTGTGAGTTTTTGAGTTTTTATATCAGTTGTAAATTTTTTATAGTAGGATTTTAGTCCAAATTTTAAAGTGTAGAAAAAGTCTGGAAAATCTTTAAAATTGTATAGTTTTAAAGAATTATGAAATTAATACTTTAAAATTGTAGGGTTTTAAAGTTTTGTCGGACTTTCTCGCACTTTAAAATTTTGCATTGAAAATTTTTTATAATTTTTTAATCTTGTGTTTAAAAGAAATTCAAGTTTCTAGGAATTAACAGAAGCCCCACAAAAAAAAACAGTAATTGAGTCAGGATTTGTGAGATGATTTAATAGTATGATTTAGTATCATATCATGATTATATGTATGCTCATTATACGATTGATTGAGTCTGATTGCCAAGCACCATATGTGTACTCTTCATGTTAAGTGCTTTGTGTATGCATATTGAGAGTTAAAGTACTCTACCTGTGTGATGTAGTTAAATTCCGTTTGATAATGAGATGTTATTCCTCTCTCTACTCACGCGATAATAATCTCGATGAGTGTTGCAATTATTTTCCCTGGGTAATATTTAGTGCAGTTTTCTCATGTATAATTTCATGTTTGCTTATATATTATGTTCAGTGCAGAATTATGTCATATGATTGTGTATAATTATTAATGCACTACTTTATTTTAATATATATAATTATATCTACTCATTGAGCTGCAAGTTCGCTATTTTCTTATTTATCCAATTTTTTCTAGGTTTTCGCAGGATTTCATACAGTTCATTTTCCATTAGTTGAGGTTGGGCCACGATGTGCAGTGTTGCATGACTTGCATTTTAAGCACGTTTATGCTCATATGTATATATATTTAAGATATATGCATACATAGTGAGATGTGAAGTGTGCAAGTTTCGAATATGTTTTCGGATAAGGCATATATGTTATTATATATTTTCACGTGATTTGGATTAGACCCAATAGTTGGGTCGGGTGGGGTCGTATCACACACACACTCATGTAGTCGTTCTCTAGTGTGAGTGCCATCATTTTTTTCATGCGGGCATACTTTTAAACCATGATGTTTAAGAGAGTTATGATTTTTCACTCTTTTAAGCCGTACGGTTTAAAAGTTTAAAAGCATGTCTGCATTAAAAAAAAAAAAGAGAGAGAGTGCCTGCACTTGAGAATGATTATGTATATATTTGTAATCATTCTCAGGTTCGGGTGCTTTTTTTATTTTTTAATGTGGACACGCTGTTAAATCGTACGATTTAATAACGTATTTAGGGTTGGCAAAAACACGGGCTTGAAGCCCCGTCGACATGAGTTGGGCCTGATTATGGGCTTAAAAATACAAAGTCGGCACATATTGGACCTAGATAAGGGCCTAGTTTTTTAATTTATAAAAAATAAATTAAATTTAAATAAAAACTCAAAATATTAAATTAATATTTTTTTCATATTAGTATTTGTGATTAATTATGTTGTGTTAATAATATTTTGTGTATTAGACTATTATTCTATTACTTATTGGATAATTATTTTTAATTTAAATATTTTTTACTTTATTAAAAAATTATTTTATTTTTAATGGAACAAGCCCAAGCCTGGCTCAGGGCTTGCCCGTCCAAACTTGGAAGGATTTTTGAAGGGCCTGGGCTTGTTATCTATAATATGGGCTTGAGCCAAGGTTTGGAAAAGTCCGACACAAGTTCATATTTTGCCAACCTAAGCGTGTCTGCATTGACTTTATTAAACGTTTAATAGTGTGTTCGCATGAAAAAAATGAGAGCCTCCACATTAGATAAGGATTATATATGTACACTTATTAGAGTTAATGCACTTTAGATATGATTATATATAAAATCAATGTCTTTTTTTTATTATTATTAATTAAAGAGTGAATTTGTAGAACGAATTTTAAATTCGAAGATTTTGAATTCCTTCGTCTACGATGTAAAAGTATACACACAATTAACAATTTTGATAAAAATTGAATTAAGAGTTTCTAGCAAAGAATGCCAAAATTCAGTCCTGCCTCTAAATTAATTAAGTTATCGCCTTTTTTTTTTTTTTTGGACTTTTCGGGTGGGGGTGGGTGGCGTATGGAATGAACATTTATATCATGTACTGTTTGAGATATAATTTGGGTTTAGAATCACTCTTTTTCAGAATGTTTCAACTCATTTATTAAGAAGGATCCACATGCTTGACTAATAGGGGCTTGAAACCAGGCAGCGAAGATGGTCCTTAATTATTGTATGTATCTATGATATATCTCAATGTGAAAATTTCAATTATTATAATTATTATATTGAAAAAAAAAGTGATCCCATTAGATGAAGAAATCATTGAAGTTAAATAGTTAAAGGTCTTTATATATGTAGCCTCGTTTGTTTGAAGTCTAAAGAGATAATAATGTGAAATATATGATTTAGGAAAAAAAATTGAAATTGCACAGCTACTTTCACTTTTTGGAAACAGAAAAAGTCCACGATTTTTTTTTTTAAAGAATTATACAAATATAAAATTTTAGTCGAAGTTAAAAGAATAACATCTCTAATTGGACAAAATGAAACACACATATTTATATCCTGGTTAAGAATTCAGTTTTAATTTATGTTTTTGCTAAACAATGAACCAATGGTTATTAGGCAAATATTTATATATATAATTCTGATCACGACTCAGTATGAAAAAAAAAAATTCAATATATATATAATTCTGATCATGACTCAGTATAAAAAAAAAAATTCAATTCAGTATTAAATCCTAATCTCTATATCCGTACGGGTTATATTGATGATATTGGGATGAATATATTTTATTGAAACAGAAGTTATAGACCTAACATCCCTGACTGTACAGTAATGAACTCTATATTACTACACTGCTAGCTTAATTATCATCTAACACTGTAATTTTAAATAACGAACTAAAGCTTCATATATTTTAGCTACTGGCTAGGTTTCTGACTTTCTGCAGCTCACTGTGTATATAAAGTTAATTGTTTTCAGAAAAGAATCAGGCTACTGCACATACACATAATTAATTTATGTCAAATTAAACAAAGAAAAGAAAAAAGAATAAAAAAAGAAAAGAAAAGAAAACGGCGGGCGGTGGCTGGCTAGCAAGAGAATTAATTAACGAGAAGAAATTAAATGAGTTAAAGAAAATGGATATACATACCTTCAGCAGGGTCAGTCGTAGCAGTGGTGTTATTTTGAGCGTTGGATAAACAAATTAGCAGGAAGAGATGAGCGAATAGTAGTGAGGAAGAAAGCAGCAGCTTCAACGATCCCACTCCAAAATTCATCTTCATTTCTCGTTACAATTTACAAACCCAGAATAAGGAGAATTTAATGCTAATTTTTGAATCTATAGTTTTGTTGAAGTTAAAGAATATGTAGAAGAAGAAGCTGGCCAGAGTCGGTCAATATTTGTTTTTTTTTGTTTTTTCAGTGGTGCATGCATTTTAAGTCGTTCCATCTATCAAAGAAAAGTCGTTCAAAAACAAAATAAAAAATAAAATGTATCAGAATTGACCAAATTCAACTCTCATATGTGCATAATAAAAACAATATAATACATTGCATCTTAACCAATACGATGAAATCTTAGTGTCTCTTTCCCCACCCTCACCAGATTATTATTATCCACAGCACTTTTGCTGACGCAAACTCAACATAAAATTGTATCAACATATTCAATTTAGAAGAACGCAGAGTATTACTCCCAGGGACACAGTACATCTGTACACACCCAGCGCAGAAGAGGGGAAAAACAATATCTGCACATGCTGAAGAAGCAAAGCAATGAATTAATCAGAGTCTAGACGTTGGCTGAATTGTCAGGCTTGAATTTAGTAGCAGCAGCAGCAGGAGGGGATGGGTAAGTGAATGTAGTAGCTTCACTGCCTGTGCCTGGCTGTCAAGGAAGCTCATATTTGCAAGATGGTCAGTAGAGCAGAGGATCACAGCAGCAGCCACATTCAGTTACGAGTTGATGACATGGCATGCCAGCTGGAGCCTGGTGGTTATGTAAATAGTTGTGCATGTGTTAATTAGCTTAAGCTGATATGATTAGTTGTCAGAATTAGTTAATTAGCTGTAGCTAATTACAACTATTTGAGCTGAGCTTCAACTTAGTATAAATAACAACAACATTGTACATATTATTAATAACATGATTAATGAAAATGATGTTCTAGAAAACTCTTAGATTCAGTTCTTATTTTCTCACTGATTTTCTCAGTTGCCAAAAAATATTTTCGTTCTTCAACTTGGTATCAGAGCTAGTAGCAATGGCTTCAGTCCATCTAGCTTCTTTTTCTTCTCAAGCGCCAGTCAATCACACAACTGTTAACTCAACAAATGTGACATTTACTTTCAATACACCTATTGAGTTAGATCAATCCAATTATTTGATTTGGCGATCTCAAGTTCTTGCTTTAATTTGTGGCAACAGACTTGAGAAATTCATTGATGACTCAACCACTCCACCTCCTTCACATATTGCTAAAAGAATTAGAGATGATATGAGATTTGTAGAGAATCTAGACTTTATAACTTGGAGATCACAAGATCAAGTGCTTCTTGGCTGGTTGCTTTCTTCAATGAGTGAAGGTATCATTAGTCTAGTCTTCAATCTAGAGACTTCTCGTGAGGTATGGAAAGATATTGAAGTTCAGTTTGGATCACAATCTAAATCTAGGCTTCTGCACTTGAGATATATGATGAACTCAACTAGGAAAGATGATCTAAAAATTACTAATTATTTCATTAAGATGAAAAATATTGTTGATAATATGGCTGCAGCAGGAAATGCATTAAGTGATGATGATTTAATTCTGCATATACTCTTTGGCTTAGTCCAGATTATAACTCTGTTGCTACCTACATTACTGGACAAGTAAGAGTGGGGAAAATGAATGTAAACGAAGCTTATGCTATGCTCCTAACTCAAGAAGTTAGGATTGAACAACAAACTTATATGCTGGCTAATACAGATGTGAAACAAAATTTTGAGGCTAATCTTGCTCACAATAGAGGTTATAAAAGGGGAAATATGTCAGGAGGAAAAGGTTTTGGTGGCTTTGGATATAATTCTAGCTATGGAAACATTAACAGTGCTAGCTATAAAGGAGGTTATGGAGGCTCTGGATTTAATGCTAACAGTGGAAATGCTTATGGCACCAATCATCAGTTCAAAGCTTATCAAGGAGATAATCAGAGAGGTGGAGGAGGAGGTAACTGGAATCAAAATGCTTGAAATAGTGGATTTAACAATAGTAGACCACCTGGAAACATTAAACCTCAGTGGAATGTCTCTAAGCCAACCTGTCAAATCTGTTTCAGAATAGGTCACACTGTTAATATTTGCTAGAAACTTGAAGAGTTTATTGCATCTGGAGCTTACAGACCACCACCAAATAGAAATCCAAAATCTACATATTTGGCTAATATGGAGGGACCTGCTGATGCAAATTAGTATCTGGATAGTGGTGCAACACACCATCTGACAAATGACATCAACAATATGCATGTTTCTAAAGCTTTTGTAGGTACATCTAAACTTTTTGTTGGCAATGGTGCTGGATTAAATATAACACATATTGGAAGTGCTGCATCGAAATCATATAACTCCAATAATGCCTCCTTAACTCTTAAACTAAATGATATCCTTTTAGTGCCACAAATTACTAAAAACCTCATTAGCATCTCTAAGCTCACAAAAGATAATGATGTTGTGATAGAGTTTACTGATAACTTTTGTTTTGTGAAGGACAAGGTGAGGAATTTGATCATACTGCAGGGCAAGGCTGAAAAACGTTTATACAAATTGCTATTGGTTTCATCTAATAAGATAGTCTCTTCTACTTCTAATCAAAGCTATGTTGTTGAGTTAATTGTATCAACCACTCCTCTTTCAATGTTTTCAGTTGTCTATTCTACTCTTTCAAATAACACCTCTTGCCTGTATACTGCAGCAACTTCCTGTAAAATTTGAGTGTCTGTTAAGTACATCTGTACTGCATCAAAGATTGGGATATCTATCTTCTAAGATCTTGAATCATGTAATCAAATCATGTTCATCTCTCAATCTTGTCAATAAGAATAAAACCTTTTATTTATGTGATGCTTGTAAAATAGGAAAAATGCACAAGCTTCATTTTCGAGCTACTGATATCAAAATAAAGTCTCCCCTGGAAATATTACATACTGATTTATGGGGACCAGCCCCTGTGATTTCATTATAAGGCTACGTATATTATGTAAGCTTTGTTGATGATTTCACAAGATTTACTTGGATATTTCCTTTGAAAACCAAAAGTAAAACATTGTCAGTCTTTAAAATTTTCAAAAACCAAATTGAAAAACAACTTGACAGACCTATAAAATGTCTTCAATCAGACTGGGGTGGAGAATTTAGATCTTTTGTTAACTTTCTTCACACTGAGGGAATTCACTTTAGACATTCATGTTCATATACTCATAACAAAAATGGAATAGTAGAGAGAAATCATAGACATATTACTGAACTTGTCTTACTCTACTTGCACAAGCAACTTTACCTATTAAATTCTAGTGGGATTCTTTCCATACAGCCACATACATCATAAACAGATTACCCACCCCAATTCTATCAATGAAATCTCCTTATGAATCTATTTATCATCTTCCTCCAGATTACAAATTCTTAAGAACATATGGATGTTCATGTTTTCCCTTTCTCAGAAACTACAATCAACACAAGTTTCACTCTCATACATCTAAATGTATTTTCCTAGGGTATAGTCCTTTGCATAAGGGTTACAAATGTCTCAATCCCTCTGGTAAAATCTATATAGCTAGTCATGTTATTTTTTTATGAAACCTCATTTCCATATTCATCTATTTTCAGCTCATATTCTCCATCCAAATCTTCTGAATTTCAATACAATCTTCTTCAACAGTATATCATTCATGTTTCCAATAGCAATTTAAACACCTTTGAAGTTGATACTGTAGATAATGATACATATTCTCATCACCTTCATACCATATCTTCACCACCCTCTCACAATACATCATCTCAACCCTCACCACTTGCTACTTTATCCCATTCAGCCATAACTTCTTCACCAACTCAACCAATTCCCTTTATACCTCTAACTGATACAACACAAAATACATCATCCTTACAACCCATCATATCTCACTCTCAAATTCAACCAACACACTTATCTAAACCTAAACCAATTCTCTCCACACATAAAATGATCACTAGAGCAGAGGCTGGGATATTCAAACCGAAAGCCTACTTAACAAATAACAACAGCCTGGAACCATCTACTGTTTCAGAAGCATTATTTGATCCCAAATGGAAAGCAGCAATGCAAACTGAATATAATGATATGATTAAAAACAAAACTTGGAATCTTGTGGCTTTGTGCTCATCCTATAAACTAGTTGGGTGCAAATGGGTGTTCAGAACCAAGTACATCATAGATGGCTCAGTTTCAAAATATAAAGCTAGGTTGGTAGCCAAGAGATTTCATCAAACTACATGTATTGATTATTCAGAAACATTCAGTCCTGTAGTGAAGTCCTCAACAATGAGATTAATTCTTAGCCTAGCTGTCATGAAAGGTTAGACAAATTGATGTCAATAATGCCTTTTTAAATGGGGATTTGTCAGAGGATATGTATATAATTCAGCTTGAGGGTTTTGTATCCAAAGAAGGCTACATATTCAAGCTTAACAAGGCACTAGATGGATTGAAACAAGCTCCAAGAGCTTGGTATGATAAACTGAAAAGCTGTCTTACTACTTGGAAATTCTTCAATTCTAAAGCTGACACATCTCTCTTTGTTAAACATGATGAAAAAGGCATTATTATTGTCTTAATCTATGTTGATGATATTTTGGTTACTAGCCCTGACTCAGCATTACTTGAAGATTTCATTATTAAACTCAGTAAGGTTTTTGCTCTCAAGGACTTGGGATTAGTGGCCTATTTTCTTGGAGTAGAAGTTTGTTACACAACTCATGGAATGCATCTTTCACAGACAAAATATATTAAGGATTTGTTAAATAAAGCCTCAATGCAAAATTGCAAAGGATCAGATACACCTTTTAGTACTGGTTTCAAATTGGAGAAAAATATTAAGGGTCCATTTGGGCAAGAATTTGAAGAACCAGCACTTTATGGAAGCATCATTGGGGGACTTCAGTACTTAATTCTCACCAGGCCTGACATTGCATATTCTGTACATAAACTCAACCAGTATCTTAGCAATCTTACACTCCAGCACTGGTTAGCATGCAAGAAAGTTCTCAGGTATCTTCAAGCTACAACCACTCATGGTTTATACATTCAAAATGAGGGAACACTTGGAATTGCAGGTCTAACAGGTTACTCTGATGCTAACTTGGCACGTGATGTTGATGATCAAAATCTATTGGAGCTTACTGTATTTACCTTGGTAATAATCTGATTTCCTGGTCATCAAAGAAGCAAGTTATTGCAGCTAAGTCCAGCACAGAGAGTGAATACAGGGCACTATCTTCAGCAAGTTCAGAACTCTCTTGGTTGCAATCCCTACTATCAGAGCTTAATATTGTGCAATTACCAACTCCAATTCTTTGGTGTGACAATCAGAGTGCTGGAGAATTAGCCCGAAATCATATTCTTCACTCTAAATCTAAACACATTGAATTGGGTGTTCATTACATTAGAGACAAAGCGCTTGGAAAAGAATTAGAAGTAAAATACATTCCTACTGAAGAACAAGTTGTTGATGTCCTTACTAAAGCTCTGTCATTTATCAAGTTTAACTACTTTTGATTCAAGCTCAATGTCATCAACAGGCCATTGAGCTTGAGGGGAGGATGTGAAGGAAGCTCATATTTGCAAGATGGTCAGCAGAGCAGAGGATCACAGCAGCAGCCATATTCAGTTACGAGTTGATGACATGGCATGCCAGCTAGAGCCTGGTGGTTATGTAAATAGTTGTGCATGTGTTAATTAGCTTAAGCTGTTATGATTAGTTGCTAGAATTAGTTAATTAGCTGTAGCTAATTACAACTATCTGAGTTGAGCTTCAGCTTAGTATAAATAGCAACAGCATTGTACATATTATTAATAACGTGATTAATGAAAATGATGTTCTAGAAAACCCTTAGATTCAGTTCTAATTTTCTCACTGATTTTCTCTGTTGCCAAACAATATTTTCGTTCTTCTAACTCTGGCGGAGGCGCTGGCACCCCAAAAACTTGTGGATTGGTTCTGATATCTTGTCTTCCTCTAGCTCTTCCCAAGTAAAAGCACCCAAATCCAAGCAATAGGCTGAACAACATCAACGGAATGATATCACCACCACCATACCCATCTTTATTTGATTTGATGATCAGAAATCGCAGCAGAAGAGAGGTTTATATAAGAATAAGAGAATGAGAGAGAGCTATGAATGAACTATGATGATGATGATGACGATGATACGGAGGTTTCGGATTCTCTCTTCTTTTAAGAACATGTTTCTTTCTTAACGGTTGGCTTAACGTTCAAGCTCTAACGGTTACTTTTATTGTTGGGCCAGTTAAATAATTCTCCTAATACAAAACAAGGTTAAATAAATATTGAGATGGCTATTCATCCCGCAATTATAAAGGTATAGTATTTTGTTCATTCTTGTTTAAAAAAAAAAAAAAAAGACTCTATAGAGTTCAATGTATGGAGCCTTCTCATGGTGTTCGGATTCAACATGTGCCAAAGTCCTCTAATCAGCCGACCCATTTTCTATCTAAACTAACTTTTAACTGAAAGCTATGATTTCATAATTTTTAAACCAGTGTACTGGAAAATGAAGCGAAAAAGAAGATGGAAAGATGAAGAATAATAATACAACATGCTTGTTACCTCAATACATTAATAAGGGTAATTAACGGTCTACAAATACATTTTGTTTATTATTTTGAGGACTTGTTTCATTTTATTTACGTGCATTGATGTCTTCCCAAAATCAGAAGTTTTTAATGAACTTCGAGAATGTTGCCTGCCACTCGTCGTCATAGAACAGTATTTCGTGCTGCACATATGCATGTACTGTAATTGCTAGAAATAGCTCGACGGGAGAAATTTAAGGCACCATAAGAAGCAGATCATTCCACCGGCACAAGGCTGCTTTTGTTTCAGAAGCTGGCAAATAGTGGATCATAGCCGCGACGCGACAAAATTATTTCTCACCTCCCTTCTGCTAAAATATCAGTTAGCTGTGTGACATTTACCGGGGAGACTAATGCATCAGTTCCTTCACTGTGATCATCAACTGGATTTTCTCTTTGGCTTTTCTCCTTGCTGTTACGTCTTTTAATAGATGATGAAGGCGTTGGCGTGTCTTCTTTCAAAAAGCTTGCTGTTATATCTTTAAAATCCCAATCTGTCAAATAACTTGGCTTTGAAATAACCGAGCCAACTTCTATATCCCCAGCAAGCATGGCCACAACGCGTGACATTGGTGGCCTCATCATTGGCGATGCTTGAGTGCACAAGAGAGCTACTCCTATCACTCGAAGAGCTTCCATGTCGTTAAACTCTGTTAATGTAGGATCTACAAGCCCCAAACTTTGATTATTTTCATGGAGATTCCAGGCCTAGAAACATCATATAGACAATAATTCAGTTAAAGATTTAAAGAATTAACTTTCCTTTAACCAGAACAATGCAGATATAAGAAAGGAAAGAATGCAGAATGAAGTTCAAGATTATTTTCTTCACCCATTCGAGAAGATAAATCTTTTCCGTATCCAAGCTGTTGTCGGAGTTTGCTCTTCCACTGATGATCTCCAACGCAACAACGCCAAAACTGAAAACATCGGCCTTCTCTGTCAAGTGTCCGCGCATTGCATACTCCGGTGCCAAATAGCCACTACAAGATCAATAGTTACCGATCAAAATCTCCAAACTCCATTGTATCCAAAAATTGGAAGATAAGGCCTGTATGGAATTATCATTTTTGGAAGAATGGTAAGAAGAAATGTTAAAGGAGATTACACGGTCCCTGCAACTCTTGTGCTGATGTGGGTTTTCTTGTCATCATACAGCTTTGCCAATCCAAAATCCGATATCTTGGGGCAGAGCTCTGCATCAAGTAAAATATTACTTGCTTTGACATCTCGATGTACAATCCTGGGCCTGGAATCTTCGTGAAGATAAGCCAGCCCTCTTGCTGTTCCCAAGCATATGCTGAACCTGGTAGGCCAATCCAGATGCAATTCATTGTCTCCTGCAGAAATGTTGGCTGCAGTGGTTAGAAATTTATGGAGTTACAGAAGGACAAAATTGATAACTCTAGGATAATTTATCTGCATGAGATCTCACTGAGACATTGTCAATCAGCTTTAGGATAGTGATTGTGGCTAATTTGCAGTTATGGACATTGTCTAAACAATAGATTTTGGATTTAAGATTACAAAATAGATCATGCAATTTCCAAAAGTCGGTGACTCAGCACTTTCTTCTTTGAATTCTTTGCCTCAGCAACCAAGCTAAAACATGGTGTTTGCGCTATTTTCTACTACTTATTAGTAGTAAGATGAATTGATTATCATACCGAACAATACTTGATCGAGGCTTTTGTTTTCAAGATACTCATAAACAAGGAGGCGCCTGGCTCCTTCAATGCAGAATCCATACAATCTCACAAGACTGCGATGTTGCACTGCAGATATGGTTGTAATCTCATTTACAAATTGATTCTTCCCTTGGTGAGATGCTATTGAAAGTTGCTTCACAGCTATTACTCTTCCGTCAGATAGAGTACCCTGTCAAGTGCAACATTTAGCAATTTGAAAAATATCCACTATATCCCAGTGAAAATTGGAAAGCATCAACTAAGTTTTCTAGTTGCAATGTCAGGCTATGATCACGGATTAAAAGTACTACATGGCAAAGCCAGCGTGCAAGAAAACTGTCAATTGGCTGTAATCTTAATATATATATAGTTACCTTGTACACAGGTCCATATCCTCCCTCTCCAAGCTTGTTTGATGGGTCAAAATCTTTTGTTGCAGATCTCAACTCAGCATAGCTGAAAGTGTTTGGTTTAGATTCTATCCCAACTAGCACTGCGGGCTCAACCAAGACAAAAATTAGGGACAATAGCATAGGATGGGATACCACAACGGTTTGCGGATATCAAGATCCCCAAATAATGAAGGATTTATATGACAAAAGATGAATTAAGCAGAACATTTACCAATATCAAATTACAAATTCATTGAGTTTCATGAACAAGCTTGCTACAACTACTATTACATATTGTTAAATTGTCAATGGACTCTTATTACCTTCCTCATCATCGTTGTCTTTTTTTCTCCGCATGTAGAACACTATAGATATCACTATCAAGCCCAAAATTCCAAGAGGTACTGCAATACCAACAATCATTCCTGTGTGGTTCTTATTCCCCGGAGTACCTGGGGGTAATCCACTTACAGATGGTTTGAAAGCTGAGAAGTAAAAACTCAGTTATTAGGAGCAAAGAAGCATGTAAGCCATTTTATTTATTATATTCCATCTTAAATGAAGATTCACAGGAATCATATGCTTTACCTGAAACGGCACTGAGAGCTGAAATTGCTGGTCCATAATCACCTTGAGTAGGTACGCAGCAGGTCCCTTTACCAGCCCATAATAGGTGAATTTCAAGATGGTTTTCTGACACAGCGGCATTGAAATTCTTTATAATAGCTCTGTTAGGCCCTCCCGCCTCCTTTGATATGTCAAAATCCTTCCACCGGAGAGTTCCCTAGAAGATCGATGATTAGAGATAGAATTATTATTTCTCAATGTACTTGAAAAAATAGAAAAAAGAAAAAAGAGAGAGTTGTAATTTTGGAATCGCATGATCTCCAGCTCCAAATTTTTGGTTCAGGTCATATGTTTACCTGAATATAGATATCAAAAACACGCGTTCCAAGACTCTCCCACCTTTCTGTGCTTCGATCAAGAATACTTGCTTCTGCAAATAACAAGCTTACCTTATAAGGTCCATTCTCAAGACCCAGGCCATAGTACCTAAGTGATCCGGGGGATATCCTTGACGTCTGATAAAGCTCTGGGGTCCTGGTGCCAGTCATTTGTGCTAGAGTATTTAGCACATAGGCTGGATTTTCTTTTTCATTAAACATACCCACGTTACTCACTGCCCATTTTTCTGTATTGGTCACAACATAGGACGATGTGGAAAGAGAGGAGTTATCAGCCTCGTACACTATGTTATCCGCTCTCATTTGTGGACCACCACATTTGATTGAGAAGTTTGCATCTGCAAATGCAAAGACAAAAGCGCTCGCTATTTTCAGACTGAAGTCCGACATCAAATGCATAAAGGTCAATATCTGGGTAATGAGAAGCCATTCAGGTCAATGTTCCTTATCATTACGCATCCAGCACTTTACAAATCTTTTCCAGTTCTCATTACATGCAAACTCACTTTATTACATCAAAACTTTTTAAAGTTAAGATTGTTAAGACACCAAATTTATAATGTAACAATTCTAAAATTTCGACTGGCGGTGGTAAAAAAAATTTTCCCCACTTGCAACCCTGCTACTTCAAGTCAAATTTAAAACTTCTGTACTACTGGTTGCTCTTATTAAATTTTTTTACTCAGCAACTCACTAGCATATTCCTTACATAACTTAGAAGCATAACACAGAAGTATAGTTAAACAAGCATTCTTTCTTCTAAATGTGGAACTACAATCACTTATGAAAATTTAATATTGCTGACATCAGAGAGAAGACAGCTTACATCGCGGAGCATTTCTATTGCACGGGAAGTTCCTTTGAAGGCAGTGCAATCCTGGAAAGACACTTGCAAGCACAGAGAACAATTAGTTCACATTACGTGTATTTAGGGAATTTTATCTCACCCAAGATCTTGTAATAAAAAATATCAAAAAAATAATAAGTAAAAAAATAGATGGTAAATAAAATCAATCACACAACATAAAAATTTACGTGGAAAACTCTTGTACTGAAGAAAAACCATGGCCGCCAAAGACGACGAGAGAAAAATCCATTAAATGAAAAATTATTACAATCACACAAATATTTTTTTTCTTGCACCCAAAACTCTAATAACACCCAATCTTTTAATAAACCTATTGTTTCTCTCGCAATAGAAGCTGTCTACTTAAAGAGAACTAATTGTTATAGTATGCAAATAAGTGAACTCAACCTCCTTATATATAGTAATTATTTATTGTAGGAGAAATATTCCTTTCCTTATACTAGTTATATTCCTCATTGAAGAAAAATTACCCATGACATAAATAGAAATTCTCTTGAATAAGAAAACAACTACATAAGAAAAGCCTAGGAAATATCCTAATTTAGGATTTAAAAATCCTTATTGAAAAAAGAGATATATTTCCTAACAATCGTCATCTTGGTGAGTTTTCAATTTTGCGACAAAACATGATCCACCGTGAATCTACACAACCATGTAGTCACCACCTTCTTTGCTCCACCAAAACCATACTCAAATAGGGTTTATGAGATTCACTCCATCATGGGTAAAATCTTATTCTCTGTTCAACAGCTATAATTATTTATATTGAGAATCTTAATACTCCATCTTATCCAAAGTACCCATATTCGGCACATGTCGATTGCCTTGCTAAAAATAATCACTCTCATATTTGGCTTCCTTAAGAGTCACAGCCATCAATATAAAAATTCCACCACACACCTTACATAAATGTCAAACCATTGTCTTATATATAAATCTTGTGGACCTACTAGCAGTAGTACATCCTCTTTCATGACACACTAAAAAGCATAAATCAGTCTCTTTGGAGAAAAGAGACATACAACTAGTTGAAATTATCAGTATCTTCATCTACTGGATTAGAGTTATTTGTCCAACTTGCTTAAGGTGCCTTGATTATCTACACATCTTCACTAGTTTCCACCAATGGGAATAAGACCTACATCACCTTTACTTTTCTTGTGTAACCAAATTGAATTAATATACCCTTGACTTGATTTGCCACAAGCCAAAATTGATTCTTCCATAAGACTTTTGTATTTCTCCCTTCATAGGTTTTGAAAACCTTATTACTAATATATTAGCTCTAAGTCACAATCTTAGCTCTGATATCACTTGTTAAGAAATTTTAATCCCACCCAAGATGTTGCAAGTAAAGATATCAAACAGATAATAAACAGAAAAATAGATGGAGAATAAAATCAATTGCACAACACAAGAATTTATGTAGAAAATCCATATATTAGAGAAAAACCACGGTCACCAAGGACGACAATAAAAAAATCTATTATGTAAAAATTATTACAATCACTCTAATATTTTTTCTCACACCCAAAATTCCACCAACATCTAGTCTCTCAATAAATTTATTGTTTCTCTCACACTAGAAACTGTCTACTTGTAGAGAACTTGTTATTTTGTTATACAAACAAGTGACCCCAACCTCCCTATATATAGTAATTATTTCTTGTAAGAGAAGTATTCGTTTCCTTATACTAGTTATATTTCTCATTGAATAAGTTAAGTTCGAAAAGCAAAATTACTTATTTCTTAAATAAGAATCCTCTTAAATAAAAAAATTACTAAATAAGAAAAAACTAGAAAATATCATAATTTTCAAATCCTTATTAAAAAAAAAAGGCATATTTCCTAACAGCTGTTAACATGACTAAAAGAAAATTGAAGGACCAAAACTCACCTGATGTTTGACCCGTCAAATGTGAAGTTGTTCACTACCAGATTCCTGTGCAGGTCAATGCAAACCGTTAATTGTCAAAGTATTGGACAGAGATGCAAGGGCAAGAGACTTCATGAAATTCTCATACAACTGTTACAGTAAAATGATAAAGGTAAAAAAACTAGGACCATTGATTTTGTATGGCAATGAGCTTGACAAGGTCTAAAGTCCAATACAGGCAACTCTAGAAAATGAAGATGAACAGAGCATTATCATAGTTTAAGAGACATACATTTGTAAATTTGAAGTCACCCACGATGGAAAAGGTCCTGATAGATGATTGTAAGATAAATCTCTGCAGGAAACATTATGTTAAGCACCAGTAAACGAGTTCGAACATATGAACCAATGCATATATTTGTAAGACAAAGGAAAAAACTGGCTCAGTTTATTGATTGGTTGCCAGAGAAAGAAGCCAAAAGTCACAACCGATGCATGCATGAAAGATGATAATCACTGGCCTAAATCTACAACACTTTCAAATTGAAACGGGCAACGTATATTCTTATGGTTTGAATTGCAAGTACCGAAGAGAAAATCAGTGTTTATGTGTAGATATAAGGTCATATTGAGGAACAAGCATATGGATGAATTTCTACAAGTTTTCTTTCAATAAATCAGAAAGCTGAACCAAAGCTTACATATTTTGAAGGTTTTCACTTTTTTGAGTAGGAAGTGTTCCTGACAAACTATTGTTTCCAAGAAACCTGGCCAGTGAAGCAGTGTGAGGAGCATCAGCAATAACGAAACAATGACCGAAGTCCGAAAGTAAAAATCTTGAATTGATGGAGGAAAGCTTCAAAGAATTTACAAGTAATTAAGAGAATCGATGTTGAACAAAGTTCTTGGGATTTGGCCTGTTAAGTTGTTGAAACTCAAGTCCCTGCAGAATATAGATGAAAATTTTGAGGAAAAATATATATCAAAAAAAAAAAAAAAAAAAAGTCGCACTCTATAATTTATTTCTTAATATCGACTTACAATGTCTGCAAGTTTTGAAGCTCTCCAATTCCAGATGGAATGGTACCAGTGATCAGAGCATTTCTCAGGGACCTATGAAGCAGAAGAACAAAAAACCAACTGATCACTAATCAGTGTCAAAATGAAAAGGCTGCTAAACACGATGAAATATAGAGGAAGTATACTTACAAGTCCTTTAAGTTCTTCAAACTCATAACGAAATCAAGAGATGAACTCACAAAATATATATCGCTGATTCTTCTGCAGAATCAATTCAACTAGCACGGATATGATTCATTCTTCCAAAGAGAGAATGAGTGACCGAGAGATTGTTAGAAAAAGATTTACTCACAAGGATTCTAATGAAGCCAACTTAGACAAACTGGATGGAATAGGACCTTGAAAAGAATTCCCTTGAAGTCTCCTACAGCAACATTTTGACAAACATGTTAGCAAAACTATCAGAAGCCAAGCAAAATCTTTAATGCCCTACACAGAACACAGATATTGAATATAGTCAAGGAGTTCTTCAAAGCATACAGGGCCTTGAGCTTAGTCCAATTGCCAATGAAGTCGGGTAATTTGCCTGTAAAATGTGCATCTGATGCCCGCCTGAAATTTAACAAATTAATCAAATTTATGCAGCATAATCTTGATACAGGAGGAGAAACAAAACGGCATGTGTAAAAAACTTCGCTTACAGAATTTGCATATTGCGAAGTTTAGCAAATGTGGAGGGAATTTCACCACTGGCTCCAGAACTGTCGATGTAACTGTTGAATTTATCAATTGAAAATCACTTAAGTTTCATAAACCTGCGACTTTGTATACTTTAGAAAAAAAAGGAAAAAAAAAATGATAATGATCAAATATATAAAAAGAGAGGGAAGTTTAGAACCTACAGTTCCTCAAGTTTGGCTAAGTTGCCAATTTCTGGAGGGAGTGCTCCTGAGAAATTGTTGTTCGCAAGAGAACTGTAATTGATTAAAAATTATACACTGATTTAAAAGAAGAATAAGAAGAAGAATTAAAAAAACTTAAAAAAGAAATGCCTATCTTACAGAAGATTTAACTCCTTAAGATTTCCCAACTCCCTGGGGACAGGCCCCGAGAATACATTGTGGGCAAGTGACCTGTACACAAAAATGTAACACTTCATTAGACAACACACAAAGAATAAAGAATTTGCAGCCCAATCCAAAAATCAAATCAGAGAATATTAGAAAAAGCCAATTTCAATACTCACAGAAGCGTCAGTCGAGATAAATTTCCAATAAATGAAGGCAAGGGGCCAGTGAAGAAATTTCGATCAATTTTCCTACAAAATTCAAAGAGAAGTTGTTAATCGTGATGATTACGTAAATTTGATTTATGCATACAATCTGAATGACAGATAAAATATCTGAGTGAAAAATCCATACAGAAATGTCAGGTATTGCAAAGTTACTAGTTCTTCAGGAATCACCCCCTTTTTGTTTAGTGCATATACTCTCCTGTGAAAAAAAATAAAAATAAAAATAAAACAAACCAAACCATTAGACTGCAGCTGCATCAACCATTTTAGAAATTATTATTAATTAACAAGCGCAGAGATATATTAAGAGAGCATTACAGTTTAGTAATGTGGCAAGTAGCACCATTGTCAAAGGTACAGTCACAAACTATGGCAGGATTGTTATCCGGGCTCTCAAATGCAGAATCAGTTGCATTGAGCGCAGATCCACTGCATGGGTTTCCACTTATGTTCCATAATCGCACCGCCGGTGCATCCCATTGCTGCAGTATTGAGTTCAATGCCCTGACTGCTCATCAAACACATGCATGCATGCATGCATGGTAGCTTTGTTACCAAATGATATAATTTAATTTCATAAAATCATTACTTAAGATTAATGCACTCTGGATATGATGATATATAAAATCTAAATCCGTTTTTTATTATGAATTAAACGGTGAATATGTCTAACACAGGAGTGTTTGAAATATTTGGTAATCAAGTTATACCAAGTGCAGCTCAAGTTCTTACATTAATCAAGTGAGCATAATTTCTATGCAGAAGGGGCTTTGGAATTAAACTGTACTGCATGAGATCGAATTAATTTTCGAGCCATACATCATTGGAAAGATATTTTTGGATATTTCTGTTAGCTTTCCAATGAATTTTACTAATCTAAATTTGGAGTTTTCTACAGTAAGTTATGATCAGTTAAGTGCAGACTGTTCAGTTTTGAGTCAAGAAGAATATTTCGGGACTTGAATTTTTTTTAATGTTCTTTGTTGTGTTTTAAGCATACCAATGTTTTATTAATGTCTAGCTTTAATGTTGGTCTTTAAAGTCAAGTTATTTGAAGGGTTTCTTTGTAGTAAATCTATGCTTGGAGGATTGTTCCAAGAAAGTTATTTAAACTTATGTAGTTGTAACCAAATGATGGAGATTAATTTTGGAAATTGAATGAACTTTGAGCTATTATCAAACTCTGTATCTCTTTGGTGGATTCCATTGAGTGGTGAGTGTTTTAAGCTCCGTATCCTTAGCTTAACAACTTTAGGTGGTGAATATTTTCTATATCCTTTTGTTGTTTGTTGTGGTGGTGAGTTTGTGATTTCTTGAGTGTGTGACGTTGTGCTTTCTCATCTATTGTGTCCGGTGTCAAATTTGTGAATATTTTCTGTATCCTTTTGTTGTTTGCTGTGGTGGTGAGCTTGTGATTTCTTGAGTGTGTGACGTTGTGCTTTCTCATCTATTGTGTCCGGTGTCAAATTTGGTATCAGAGCCAGGTTCTGAAAATTTATGGCTCAACGACGTCGGCGTAATGCAAGAGTTGCAGAGCCTCCTGTTCGTGAGAGGGACTTGGGTGATATAGAAAGGAATGATCTTAGAAGACAAGTAGAACAACTTCAGCAACGATTACAACACCTTAAAGGAACTCGAGAAGCTGCTCCTAATGGTAGTTCGGAAGAAGAAGGCTCAATCAATGACGGAGTAGATTATAATCCCTTTCATCAGGAACAAAGCTCTAATAGTGAATTTTCTTCTCATTCTCAAATTCATAGGCGTCGCGATTCTTATCAGCCTTTTGACTTCAAGGTCGAAATTCCTGAATTTGAAGGAAGAATGCAACCAGAAGAGTTTTTTTATTGGCTTAATACTGTTGAATGCATTTTTGAATACAGAGATGTGCCTGAAGATCACAAAGTGAAACTCATTGCCATTAAACTTAAAAAGTATGCTTCTTTATGGTGGGAAAATCTTAAGAGGCAAAGGGAACGAGAGGGACGGAGGAAAATTATTACTTGGGAGAAAATGAAAAAGAGCTTAAGAGAAAGTTTTTGCCCGATAACTACAGGCAAGATATCTACCTTAAGTTCCACAACTTCAGGCAAAATGAATTGTCAGTGGAAGACTATGCAACAGAGTTCGACAACCTAATGATGAAGTGTGATTTGGTAGAGGCGGAAGAGCATACGATCGCACGCTATTTGGGTGGTTTGAAACCTGAGATTGGTAATGTGGTCCAGTTCCAACCATATTGGACTTATAGTGATGTATGCATGTTTGCTCTTAAGGTGGAAAAACAACAAAAGGATGCTCGTGGTGGGGGTATTCGGTTCACAGTTCGTGATGTTAATCGAGGGAGTGACTCCGTTTCTAAGCATAATTCTGGTTCGAATTCTACTGCAAAGAAAATTACGAGGAATGATATTGGGGAAAGATCTAAACAGCGAGCAAGTGGTTCGAATGCTAGTTCTCGTCAATGTTTTAAATGCCATGGTTATGGGCACATTGCTTCTGAGTGTCCTAATCGTAGAGTGGTTGCCCTTGTTAAAGAGGAAAGTGATGATGAAGATGCGGAAGATCATGAGAATCCTAGTGTCGAAAAGGATGTTGAAGATGGAGAAGTTACATATGCTGATGATGGAAACTCTCTAGTTATTCAAAAGAGTTTGAGTATTGTTTGTGAAGATGGGGAAGATTGGCTGAGAAAGAATATCTTTCACACCAGATGCACTTGTCATGGAAAGATATGTAATGTCATTATTGATAGTGGCAGTTTTGAGAATGTAGTAGCAACTGAAATGGTGAAGAAGTTGAAGCTCAAAACGGAGCAGCATCCTCAGCTTTATAAACTTTCTTGGCTTAAAAAGGGAAATGAGATTGAGGTAAACACACGTTGCCTTATTTCATTTTCTATTGGGAATAAATATAAAGATGAAGTTTGGTGCGATGTTGTCCCTATGGATGCATGTCACTTGCTTTTAGGTCGTCATTGGCAGTACGATAGAAGGGTTGTTCATGATGGTTATAGGAATACTTATACTTTCATTAAAGATGAAAGTAAAGTCATTCTGGGTCCTTCAAAGGTAGAGAAAAGTTCCAAACCTATCAAATGAGTGGAAAACAATTTGCTGAATGTTTCAGATTGTAAAAAAGAATTTGAAATGGGTAGTGAAGTTTACGTGCTGGTGGTGTTTGAGGAAAATGAAGATAGCAATGAGCCGCCTCTGATTATGAAGTATTTGCTTGAAGAATTCTCAAATGTTGTTCCAGAAGAATTACCACATGGCCTTCCTCCCATGAGAGACATTCAACATTGCATTGATCTTATTTTGGGTTCTGTACTACCAAATAAAGCGGCTTATCGAATGAATCCAAAGGAGCACGAAGAATTACAGAGGCAAGTTGAAGAGCTTATAAGGAAATGGTTGGTGAGAGATAGTAAAAGTCCTTGTGTTGTTCCTGCCTTATTGGTACCAAAGAAATATGGGTTTTGGCGTATATGTGTTGACAGTAGAGCAGTGAATAAGATAACGATTGATTATCGTTTCCCTATTCCACGCCTTGACGATCTTCTAGACCAGCTCTATGGTGCTACAATCTTTTCTAAGATCGATCTTCGAAGTGGCTATCATCAAATCAGAATGAGACCTGGTGACGAATGGAAAACGACCTTCAAAACGAGGGATGGACTTTATGAATGGATGGTTATGCCATTTGGTCTATCTAATGCCCCAAGCACTTTCATGCGGCTGATAAATCACGTTTTTAAGCCTTTGATTGGTAGATTTGTTGTTGTTTATTTTGATGACGTCCTTGTGTACAGCTAAAATGAAAAATAACACTTGGAGCATCTTCGCCAAGTCTTCGAGATTTTGAGAAATCAAAAGCTTTATGTCAACTTGAAAAAGTGCAGGTTCCTCACTGATAGCCTTGTCTTTTTGGGTTATGTTGTATCGAAAAATGGAATTAAAATGGATCCAAGCAAGGTGGAGGCCATTTTGAGTTGGCCAATTCCTAAGTCGTTACATGACATCCGAAGTTTTCATGGTCTTACTTCCTTTTATCGACGATTTATCAGAGGGTTCAGTACAATTGTTGCTCCAGTAACTGAATGCTTGAAAGGAGAAGGTTTCAAATGGACCAAGGAGGCACAAGAGAGTTTTGACATCATCAAGAGAAAGGTGACTGAAGCGCCTGTTCTTTTCACTTCCAGATTTCAGCAAGGTGTTTGAAGTTGAGTGTGATGCCTCTAATACTGGAATTGGTGCTGTACTCAACCAAGAAAGGAAACCAGTCGCTTTCTTTAGTGAAAAATTGAATGACTCCCGCAGAAAGTACTCAACTTATGACAAAAAATTATATGCTATTTGCCGAGTTTTGAACCATTGGAGTCCATATTTGCTTTCAAGGCCATTTATTCTCTTCTCCGACCATGAAGCACTAAAGTTTATCAATAGTCAGCAGAAGCTTAGTAGAAAACATGTCGGATGGGTGGAATTTCTTCAAGCTTACAATTTTACCATCAAGCATAAATCGGGTGCTCAGAATATTGTGGCTGATGCTTTAAGCCGAAAACATTCATTGCTTTCTTCTATGCAAGTGAAGGTTGTAGGCTTTGAAATTTTAAAAGAGCTATACAAGGATGATTCTTTCTTTGGCAGGATTTAGAGAGAATGTGAGAATGGATCATATGATCAGTACCAATTGCATGATGGCTTTCTTTTCAAAGGGAATCGTTTATGTATTCCTCAGTGTTCTTTGCGGGAATCTATTATCATGGAGGCACATGGCAGTGCTGTTGAAGGTCACTTTGGAAGGGATAAGACGTTAGCCTGCTTGCAAGGTAATTTCTATTGGCCAAAGATGGATAAAGATGTTGTGCATCATGTGCAGAGGTGTAAAATCTATCATATTGCCGAAGCTCATGGTCAAAACACAGGCCTATACAATCCTTTACCAGTCCCTGAAGCTCCTTAGGAAGATGTTAGTCTAGACTTTGTTGTTGGGTTGCCAAGAACTCAAAGAAACAAAGACTCTGTCATGGTAGTGGTTGACCGATTCTCAAAAATGGCTCATTTTATTCCGTGTAACAAGACATTGGATGCCTCTCATGTGGCTGATTTGTACTTCAAGGAGATTGTGAAGCTACATGGAATTTCGAAAACCATTGTCTCTGATCGGGATTCAAAGTTTTTGAGTCACTTTTGGCGTACTCTTTTGAAGAAGTTGGGAACTACTCTTAAATTCAGCTCTTTTCATCATCCTCAAACTGACGGTCAGACTAAAGTGACAATGGGATCTTATTTTGCCTCAGATTGAATTTGCTTACAACCACTCCATACATCAAACTACTGGTTCAAGTCCCTTTGAAGTAGTTTATGGCAAGAATCCAATCAGTCCTTTGGATTTGGCTCCACTTTTGACTGATCATCAATTTAGTGGGGAGGCTGAAGAACGCTCTAAAAGTATCAAGAAGATGCATGAACAAGTTCGAGATAGAATATTGAAGCAAAATGAGAAGTATAAAAAATTTGCAGACAAGCATCGAAAACATGTTAAGTTTCAAGAAGGAGATTTGGTTTGGGTTCATCTTAGAAAAGATCTTTTTCCACCTGGGAAATTTGCTAAGCTTAGACCAAGGGCTAATGGACCATTTAAAGTGTTGCAACACATTGGTGATAATGCTTACAAGATTGAGCTACCAGATGGCTATGGTGTTTCGTCAACGTTCAACATATCAGACTTGTCTCCTTATCATGAAGAAAATGATCAAAACTTGAGGTCGAATTTTTTTCAACTAGGGGAGATTAACACAGGAGTGTTTGAAATATTTGGTAATCAAGTTATACCAAGTGCAGCTCAAGTTCTTACATTAATCAAGTGAGCATAATTTCTGTGCAGAAGGGGCATCTTTTGGAATTAAATTGTACTGCATGAGATCGAATTAATTTTCGAGCCATGCATCATTGGAAAGATATTTCTGTTAGCTTTCCAATGAATTTTACTAATCTAAATTTGGAGTTTTCTATAGTAAGTTATGATCAGTTAAGTGCAGACTGTTCAGTTTTGAGTTAAAGAAGAATATTTCGGGACTTGGATTTTTTTTTAATGTTCTTTGTTGTGTTTTAAGCATACCAATGTTTTATTAATGTCTAGCTTTAATGTTGGTCTTTAAAGTCAAGTTATTTGAAGGGTTTCTTTGTAGTAAATCTATGCTTGGAGGATTGTTCCAAGAAAGTTATTTAAACTTATGTAATTGTAACCAAATGATGGAGATTAATTTTGGAAATTAAATGAACTTTGAGCTATTATCAAACTATGTATCTCTTTGGTGGATTCCATTGAGTGGTGAGTGTTTTAAACTCCGTATCCTTAGCTTAACAACTTTAGATGGTGAATATTTTCTGTATCATTTTGTTGTTTGTTGTGGTGGTGAGCTTGTGATTTCTTGAGTGTGTGACGTTGTGCTTTCTCATCTATTGTGTCCGGTGTCAAATTTGTGAATATTTTCTGTATCCTTTTGTTGTTTGCTGTGGTGGTGAGCTTGTGATTTCTTGAGTGTGTGACGTTGTGCTTTCTCATCTATTGTGTCCGGTGTCAATGTCGGACGAATTTTAAATTTGAAGATTTTGAATTCCTTCGTGTTCGATGTAAAATGATACACTTAATTAACATATTCGATAAGAATTAAATTAAGAGTTTCTAGCAAAGAATGCCAAGATTCAGACTAGGGGTGGGCAAAATCGGGTTCGGGTCGGGTTCGGGTCAACCCGATCGGGTTTTAGGTTGTTCGGGTTAGACAAGGAACAATCCGAACATAACCCGAATTAATGACCCGACCCGAACATAGTTCGGGTCGGTTCGGGTCGGGTCATTAATTCGGGTTATGTTCGGGTTGGATTTAAAATGGGTAGAATTGAGTTCGGGTCAATTTGGGTTAGTTCGGGTCAATTCGGGTCAATTTGGGTCAGTTCGGGTCAATTTGGATCAATTCGGGTCGGTTGAAATAGGGTCAGTTCGGGTCAGTTCGGGTCGGTTGAAATCAGATCAATTCGGGTCAGTACGTTTTTTTTTTTTTTTAAGAACCCGATCGGGTATTCGGATCGGGTCGGGTTTGACCCGAACCGATCACAACCCGATCGGGTTTGTAAATTTCAAACCGATCGGGTTTCGATCCCGACCCGATCCGACCCTAACCCGAAATTTATCGGGTCGGGTAAAATGTCCACCCCAGACCTACCTCTAAATTAATTAAGTTATCGCATAGTTGATTTTTTTTTTTTAAAGAGAATCACTCTTTTTTCTATCACATCGAATCATTACAACTCATTTATTAATGAGGACCTACATGCTTGACTGATAGGGGCTTGCAACCGGCCAGTGAAAATAATCCTTAGTTTTAGTATATGTCTATGATATATCTCAATCATAAAATTTTCAATCATTATAATTATTATTTTGAGGAAAAAAAAAAGTGACCCCAGTAGACGAAGAAATCGTTGAAGTAGTTAAGGGTCTTTATCTAAGAGTAATTCTCATCTCTATTCTGTAGCCACATTTGTTTGAAATCTAAAGCAGATAATAATGTGAAATATTTGATTTAAAAAAAAAATAAAATTGCACAATTACTTCCAAACTTTTGAAGTTAAAAAAGGACCGCCATTGTTTTTTTAAGAATTATACAAATATAACATTTTAGTCTAAGTCAAAGAATAATATCTCTTGTTGGACCAAATTGAATCAAATATGTTTGTACAAGCATTATGTATTAAACTAAATTTTTGTTAAGCACGGAATCAATTGTTATTAGGTAAGAGAAATTAAAAAAAACAAAATTTGAAATAATATTCAATCCTCATCAAAAACTTCAGTTCAGCTCCTAATTCCTATATCCTTGCATTGTATTGATGATATTAGGATGAATAATTGTAATTAAATAGACCTTATTTGATATTAAATACTGTAATTTTTAAACTATAATTGTTGTAAAAAAATATAATGATAAAATATAATTATGTAATAAATATAATTTTTATATAATAATTTTAACAAAAATAATATAAATATTATAAATTTTTTATCATTTAAATATAAAATTAAGTTAACTCAACTTTCATATTATAATAATTAATACTTATCAAATATTATTACAATTTTTTAAATATAATTGTCCAACTATAATATTAAATTGGGCTTATAATCGTTGATGTCAAAGTACGCGATCTTTCAAAAGTTGACGTTTAATGAAATAAAAATTTCTTGACCTTCCATTAAAGTCCTCTTTATTGACTGTGAGTCAATAAAGAAAACTGTACATTACATTAAATGGAAGGGAGCCGCTTCCATGAAATAATCTTTTATATATACAGTGATGATAATGACATCACTGGTTTGAACTTTTACATGTCCTCATTTCCAAATTCAAAAAATAAAAATCTTTGACATCTGAGCACGCGATGCGCGTGCGGCCTAAAATAATCTCATCCCTGGAATTTATGTTCCCACGTCATTGGTTGAGATGATGATAACAATAGTGAGGAAGAAAAATATACTTTCTCACACCTGATAACCGGCAAAGTACGATAATATAATATATTTTAAATTGGACGATTTTTAATATAAAAAAAAGAGCTTTAAAAATGAAAGCATTATGGAGTCTTAGTTAATGAAATTAAGATCAGTTCGATCATCATCATCATCACACAACATGTTGAGATATGTATTTTTATTAAAACAAAAGTTATAGACCTGACATCCCTAACAGTACAGTGATGAATATCTGTCAATTAATGTCTTCTTCCTTAATTAGCATTCACTCTATTTTACTCCACTAAAAGCTTAATTATCATCTACCATGATGATTTTAAATTGAGGTGTTAAAGAAAGAGAAATTAATTGTTAATGTCTTCTGACTTTCTACAGCTCACTCTGAATATATAATTAATTGTTTTCTAAAAGAATCATGCTACTACGCATACACACAATGAATTTATGTCAAAATAAAGAAAGAAAAAGAAAAGAAAACCCCAGGGCGGTGGCTAGCTAGCAAGAGAATTAATTAATGGGAAGAAATTAAATGAATACGTTTACCTTCAGCAGGGTCGGTCGTAGTAGTGGTGTTATTTTGAGCGTCGGATAAACCAATTAGCAGGAAGAGATGAGCAAATAGTGTGCAGGAAGAAAGTAGCAGCTTCACTGATCCCACTCCAAAATTCATCTTCTCTCTCATCACGATTTACAAACCCAGAATAAACAGAATTTAACGCTAATAATTGAATCTATACTCTCATAGTTTTGTTGAAGTTAAAGAATATATAGAAGGAGAAGCTAGCCAGAGTCGGTCAACATTTGTTTTCTTATTTTTTTTCCAATCGTCCATTTTACGAAGTGGTTCAAAAAAAAAAATGCATCTTAAAGCTGTGGCAAGAGGTGTTTTTTAAAAACAAAAAATAGAGAAAGAAAAGGTGAACGGTAGACACAAGAGGTACAATAATTATACGTAACCTATCATATATAAAAGATGAAAGTTGGCAGCTTGACGAATCCTTTCATGTACATATTGGCAATACCCATATATATAAAAGCCAATTGACGGGCTTTTTTTTTTAAATTTTGGTGTTTTGCTATGCGTGTAAAGAAAAAACTTCGAGTGCATCAGAAATTGACCAAATTCAACTCTCGTGTATGTACATTGCGTCCTAATCTTGTTGTTATCAACTGCCCGTTTATTGACGCAAACTCAACATAACACTGTATACGGATGCGATTCGTGGTACATAAAAGTTAGAATACTGCAGAAAAATAATACATGACAACTAATGTACTCTTATTACAAAATTCTTAAAAGTTAAACAAAAATACTTGCAATGAGGCACCACCTCGACTATTACATTAACGGATTGTTGAACTAAACTTATTCCCTTATTATTATTATTATTATTATTATTATTTGTTGAGTAATAAAAAATACTAGGCAGGTATCTCCCCATTCCATACCTAGGGATGAATCTCCCCGACTGAATGATACGAGCAGATTCCTGGTAGTATATTTTTTATGGAGCACATGCCGACTAGAAACGAATACCGACCAGGTACTTGTCACTCAAAGAAAGAGGACATGATCTCACCAACACACGACAGTTTTGTCATGCCCCAACACAAGACCCTACGTTTACCCACGTTCGGTTGTTGAAGACCCATTAAGGCCCTTAATCACCCGAATATGACGGGCATGAAAAATACTCTGAGAAAGTGGGATAACGGCCTATAAAAGGCTGAGAAATCAATGAAAAAAGGGGACACAAAAAAAAAGAAAAAAAGAATGGGAAACTCTGCCAAATTAATATCACGCATTACTACATAAACATCCCGAATACACTTTTTCTAGACACATTACAGTTAACGTGCATAAACAAAAATCATATAGTTTTCATGTAAACCCCGCATACTGACTTAAGCATCGGAGGGTTTGCGCTGGAAAAACCACCGGCACCTCTGATTTGTTTCTGTGCACGCAGGTCTGAAATGAAGAAGACAAGTCATTTGAGTCCAAGGAGCTCGGGTAATTGCAAAAGCTTGTGGAGTGCAACCTTCTTGTCATAATCAATACAACCGTTGGTGATCCAATTTGGTCGGGCAAAGGGCGACCAGATTTCTGCATCAACATTATTATTATTATTATTATTATCTGTTGATTTTTTCAGAATCGACCTCTTTCTTATTGATTATTTATTCCCTTTTCTGAATTCTCTTTTCTTTCACGTGTTCTCACAACTCACATTCCACTTTGCACTTAATTTGCAATAGATATATGAACACATTGAACTTTTTCAAGCTCATGACATTGGCTCATCCTCTGTATATCTCTATGCATGAAATCATAAACCGGTAAAATATTAGTTGGCAAACCCTTAGAATTGTCAATTAGATGATTAATAACACATCAACTACTTCTTTTAAAATGTATATAAGTATACCAACTACTTGGACAAAATGAGAAAGTCTTAGGTTAGAGTACGATTTCATTGTGCCATCATGTAATCATCAAATCACGTAACAAGAAGTGATGTCACAATATCATAATTAATATACTTGTCAGTAATTTCAACGCTGTAACAATTGTATCATGCATAGCCAGGGCAGATCCAGAAAATTAGCTTATAGGGGGCCAACATAATAACAGAATAAAATTTCTTAATGAAAATAGATATTGATTATGTGTTCATTGGGGGCAATATAATTATGTAAGTAACTATGTAATTTCATGAAAATATTAGAAAACATATAGAAAACTAAGGAAAAATAAAAGCTCACCGGGTCAGTTGCCCACTGTACTGTAGGCACAATGTGAATCTGTCCCAGCGTATGGCACTAGGTGATTGGTGGTTCTGGTATTGCGGTCGTATACTGATCAATACAGTCCTCCTAACATAAAACTTTCTTCACTTCTTATATGCCTATTATAATATTTTTTTAAAAAAATTAAAAATTATTTTTATTTGGTTTTTTATTAATAATGTTTTATTATTCATTCCATCAAGTTCGCAAGCGAATTGAAAAGAAGAACTAGTGGTTTTGGCTTCTATGATCACATGCATTGTAATATTGATTTTGATTTTTTATTTATTTACTTACATAAGACCGAAACCGAGAGATTGAAAAAATCAAATTAAGAAATGCATGGGATTTTTATTCGTGATAAAAATTAAGAATGAAATGTTAAATTAGTGTGATATCGTGGTAATTAATTTGACCAACATGCAATCTCATTGATTGGTTTTTCATTGAAGAGCAACATGGAACTTAAGTAGGCAGCATAAGCATATGGTTGTTTTCAACTATTTATAAAGCAACAAACGATACAGAAGAGTTTTAGATTTCTATCTCGGCTTGGAAACTCTTTCATTGAAGACTTTCTACTTAAGACAATCATCTTCTTAGAGGAATGTACATTGTTTCTGCTGCCAATTTTGTGCAACTATGCGAGCGAGGAAACTATCAACCAGCTTTTTGTTAGTTGCCATTTTGCTAAAGAACTTTGGGATTGGCTGTTGTTTAACGATTGCTCCCCACCCCTGGCAATGTTTGCGATCTTCAAGAGTTTATTTTAAGCAAACTATTTCCTTCTCATACATCTCGCATGTGTGGTTGATGATTTCTCTTGTGATTTTGTACCATATTTGGAAGGTTAGGAATAAGCTGAAGTTTGAAAATATTAGACCTTCAATTACTCATATTAAACATCAATATTTTAGGCTATATCTCTCACTTGAGAAAGTTATGCTCAAGCTTTCTAAGCCTTTCTCACTTTTTTCCTATTTATAACATACTTAGTTTGAACAGTTATCTTTTCACTTTTCTAAAGATCTTTACAATTTTATGGCATCGTTCGATTTTTTTAGGGTTAAAGTTAATACTGATAGTCTTGCTACATTAAGGAAATTATGATCCAACTTCTTGTGGGGTTATTTATAGAGATTCTCATGAAATTTTTTTCGGTTGCTTTGCTATATCAATAGGGAATGAAACCTCTTTTTTTTTTTTTGTAGCTTCTGAATATATATAGCACAAGGGTTGTCATTTATTGTGGCTAGAATTTGATTCCATGGCTGTTTATTCTTTCCTAAAAAGCAATATCTTATCTCCTCCTTGATACTCCATAAAGCCAATTTCAATACATACAGAAGCTCCAATCGAGAAACTTTTCCAATAAATGAAGGCAAGGGGCCAGTGAAGAAATTTTGATCAATTTTCCTACAAAATTCAAAGAGAAATTGTTAATCATGATGATCACGTAAATTTGATTTATACATCCAAACTGAATGATCGAAAAATATCTGAGTGAAAAATTCATACAGAAATGTCAGATATTGCAAAGTTACTAGTTCTTCAGGAATCACCCCTTTTTTGTTTAGTGCATATACTCTCCTGCAACAAAAAAAATCAAACAAACCAAACCATGAGATTGCAACTGCATCAGCCATTTTAGGAATTAATATTAATTAACAAGTGTAGAGATAAATTAAGAGA
This sequence comes from Citrus x clementina, assembly GCF_000493195.1. Taxonomy (NCBI): domain Eukaryota; kingdom Viridiplantae; phylum Streptophyta; class Magnoliopsida; order Sapindales; family Rutaceae; genus Citrus; species Citrus x clementina. The sequence goes on from NW_006262688.1 coordinate 30,756,803, forward strand.
GCATTGCAGTTTAGAAATGTGGCAAGTAGCACCATTGTCAAAGGTACAGTCACATACAATAGCAGGATTGTTATTTCGGCTCTCAAATTCAGAATCAGTTGCATTGAGTGCAGATCCACTGCATGGGTTTCCACTTATGTTCCATAATCGCACCGCCAGTGGTTCCCATTGTTGCAGTATTGAGTTCAATGCCCTCACTGCTCATCAAACACATGCATGCATGCTAGTTTTGTTACCAAATGATATCATTTAATTCCATAAATTCATTAATATATTGTGATGCACCTGCATGCTTGTAAGCCAAACGCGGCTGATTTTCAAAAGCAACAGCAAGCTGTTTGCTTTAATTAGAGCACACGCATGCTTCACCTGCGTGCTTGTCATGCATGCTTATAGACGGTGTGGACATATAAAGTGAAGAATTGAAGCAGCTCTCACCATTTTCATAAATCGAACAGAAAAAAACAATTGGAAGATAGAAGAAATTGAAAGAAAACGAGAGAAAGAAAGAAAAGAAAAGAAAAGAATAGATAAAATAGAAAGGAGAAAATAAAAGCAAAAGGGAAAGAAAATCAAGTAATAATGGAAGCTATTAAGGGAATGTTACGGGGACATGGAATTCAACACTTAGATTTATATTTCGAGAATTAGTGGGTAATGGATTTAGAAAGTATGAACAGTTATATTATCATTTTTAGCATACGTGTGAGTTTTTATATCATTTCTAACAGTTAATTTTTTATAATAGTTTTTTAGTCAAGAATTTTAAAATGTGGAAAAAGTTCGGGAAATCTTCAAAAACGCATGGTTTTAAAGTATTATGAAATTAACACTTTAAAACCGCAGAGTTTTAAAGCTTTCCCGAATTTTCTTGCACTTTAAAATTCTAGATTAGAAAATTTCTATAATTTTTGAATCTTGTGTTCAAAAGAAATTCAAGTTCCTATGAATTAACAGAAGCCCCACAAAACAAAACAATAATTGAGTCAGGATTTGTGAGCATATTCTTATTATTACTATTTTGTATTATGTGAACTATTTATGATTTAGGAGCAAAAGCTCGTTTAGTCCCTATATTTTTAAAAATACCTCAAAACATCCCTCTCGTTAAACTATTGACACCCTTGCGGTTATTTTTTTTTTCCTTTTCACTTGCTTTTATAATATTACTCTCTTACAATAATGTTTCTTTTTTTGGACATTAATAAAAAAAATTAACTTAACAATTTAACCCAAAAAGTGAAATAAACACAAAAAGAATATCTATTAATTTTTGTGGAAGCTCATGTATGTCCAAAAAAAATTAATATTATGTAAAAAATATTAAATTACCAATTCTTGGACATTAATAAAAAAATTAATATATTAACTCCTCAACGGAGTATTTCACAAAAACTAATATTAATTCTTTTTGTTTTCATTTTATTTGTTTGGGTAAAATTGGTAATTTAATTTTTTTTATTAATGTCTAAAAAATTATTATAAGAGGGTAATATTATAAAAGCAAACTAAAAAAAAAATAACGACAAGGGTGTCAATAGTTTAACAACATGGATCTTTTGAGGTATTTTTAAAAATATAGAAACTAAACAGGCACTAACCTCATAATGTAGGGACTAAACGAGCTTTTATCCTATGATTTAATATCATGTCATGATTATATGTATGCTCATTATATGATTGACTGAGTCACTAGACGTGATTGCCAAGCACCATATGCGTACTCTTCTCGTTAAGTGCTTTGCGTATGTATATTGAGAGTTAGAGTACTTTGCCTATGTGATTTAGTTAAATTCCACTGGATATTGAGAGGTTCTTCCCCGCTCTACTCACGCGATGATAATCCTAATGAGTATGACAATTATTTTCCCTGAGTATTATTTAGTGTAGTTTTCTCATGTATGATTTCATGTTTGCTTATGTATTATGTTCAGTTCACTATTTTCTTATTTATCCAATTTCTTCTAGGTTTCTGTAGGATTTCATATAATTTATTTTCCAATTAGTTGAGGTTGGGCCACGACGTGCAGTGCTACATGACTCGCATTTTAAGCATGTTTATGCTCATATGTATATATTTAAGATATATGCATATATAGTGAGATGTGAAGTGTGCAAGTTTCGAATATGTTTTCAGATAAAGCATAGATGTTATTATATATTTTCACGTGATTTGGATTAGACCGACAGATGGGTCCAGTGGGGTCGTGTCACACACACACACACACACACTCATGTAGTCGACCTCTAGTGTGGGTGTCATCATTTTTTTCATGCGGACATACTTTTAAACCATATTGTTTAAGAGAGTTAGGATTTTTCACTCTCTTAAGTCGTATAGTTTAAAAATGTGTCTGCATTAAAAAAAAAATATGAGGGCGCCTACACTTGAGAATTATTAGGTATATATATGTAATCATTCTCAGGTTTGGGTGCTTTTTTTTTTTAATATGGACACGTTGTTAAACCGTGCGATTTAATAGCGTGTTTAAGGTTGGCAAAAACACGGGCCTGAAGCTCGGTCGACATGAGTTGAGCCTGAGTATGGGCTTAAAAATACAAAGCCGACACATAATGGACGTAGATAAGGGCCTAGCTTTTTAATTTATAAAAAAATTAAATTTAAATAAAAACTCAAAATATTAAATTAATATTTTTTTCATATTAGTATTTGTGATTTATTATATTGTGTTAATAATATTTTGTGTATTACACTATTATTCTATTATATACTGGATAATTATTTTTAATTTAAATATTTTTTACTTTATTAAAAATTTATTTTATATTTAATGGAACAAGCCCAAGCTTGGCTTAGGGCTTGCCTGTCCAAACTTGGACAGATTTTTGAAGTATCTAGGCTTGTTATCTATAATATGGGCTTGACCCTAGATTTGGAAAAGTCTAACACAAGCCCATATTTTGCCAACCTAAGCATGTCATCATTGACTCTATTAAATCCCACGGTTTAACAATGTATTGGCATGAAAAAATGAGGGCCCTCACATTAGAGAAAGATTATATATGTACACTTATTAGAGTTAATGCACTTTAGATATGATTATATATAAAATCAATGTCTTTTTTTAATTATTAATTAAATAGTGAATATGTAGAACGAATTTTAAATTCGAAGATTTTGAATTCCCTCGTCTACGATGTTAAATTATACACACAATTAACAATTTTGATAAAAAGTGATCCCATTAGGTGAAGAAATCATTAAAGTTAAATAGTTAAAGGCCTTTATATATGTAACCTCGTTTGTTTGAAGTCTAAAGAGATAATAATGTGAAATATATGATTTAGGAAAAAAAATTGAAATTGCACAACTACTTTCACTTTTTGGAAACAGAAAAAGTCCACGATTTTTTTTAAGGAATTTTAGGACTCAGACTTATATAAATATAAAATTTTAGTCGAAGTTAAAAGAATAACATCTCTAATTGGGCAAAATGAAACACATATATTTATATCCTGGTTAAGAATTCAGTTTTAATTTATGTTTTTTGCTAAACAATGAACCAATAGTTATTGTGCAAATATATATATATTTGGCTAGATCACGTATTAACCAATAGTTACGTGATCTGGCTAGCAAGAGAATTAATTAACGAGGAGAAATTAAATGAGTTAAAGAAAATGGATATATATACCTTCAGCAGGGTCGGTCGTAGCAGTGGTGTTATTTTGAGCGTTGGATAAACAAATTAGCAGGAAGAGATGAGCGAATAGTAGTGAGGAAGAAAGCAGCAGCTTCAACGATCCCACTCCAAAATTCATCTTCATTTCTCGTTACAATTTACAAACCCAGAATAAGGAGAATTTAATGCTAATTTTTGAATCTATAGTTTTGTTAAAGTTAAAGCATATGTAGAAGAAGAAGAAGCTGGCCAGAGTCGGTCAATATTTGTCTTTTTCTCCAGTCGTGCAAGCATTTTAAGTCGTTCCATCTATCAAAGAAAAGTCGTTCAAAAACAAAATAAAAAATAAAATAAAATAAAAATGTATCAGAATTGACCAAATTCAACTCTCATATGTGCATAATAAAAAAATATAATACATTGCATCCTCACCAATATGATGAAATCTTAGTGTCTCTTTCCCCACCCTCACCTGATTATTATTATCCACTGCACTTTTGCTGACGCAAACTCAACATAAAATTGTACCAACTTATTCAGGCAATCCCTATCTTACATGCATGTAAGATACATCTCCCTCACATGAACAGTACATGTGTGAGACTCATGCATTGTTCATGAGAATGTATCTTATATGCAGATAAGATAGGAGAATCACCTATTCAATTTAGTTTTCGTTTTAAAAAGTATACGGATGGGATTCGTGGCAGATAAAAGTTAAAATAATGAGTCCATATATTGTATGCACACACACACACAAATGAATGATAATGTGCGCGTATTATAAAATTCTTAAAAGCTAAACAAAAATACTTACAATGAGGCACCACCTCGCCTTTTATAATAGCGGGTTGTAAAACTGAAGCTATTCCCTTATTAATTATTATTATTTATTTATCTGTGACCTCTTTCTCATTGATTCCGCTTTCCGAATTTTCCTTGCTTTCACGTGTTCTTACAAATTACATGCCACTTTGCAACTTGAAAGAAATGAAGAAAGTTTGTTTGGCTTGAGAGAAAATCTCAGAGAAAATGTTTCCAATGAATTCCAAAACTTTCATTGACTAATCAATCATTACAGTGATGCATTTATACATGCTTAACAACAACTGAGCTAATCACAATTCGTTACATAAACATTGTATGTTAACAACAATCCAACAAACTAGTGCTGAGCTGAAAGCTGAGTTGGCATTCTTCTTAACAACTTGTGCTGACCTGGCAGTATTGCTCTGTGTAAGCATGAGCTTGTTTTTCTTCTTATCTGAAAGTTCTGAGTAATGAGCTACTCAAACACAACTTGCACTACATTTTATAAACACGTTGAACTTTATCAAGCTCATGATACTGCCTCATCCTCTGTAAATCTCTATGCATGAAATCATAATCGGCAAAATATTCGTTGGTAAACCCTTCAAATTGTCAATTACATGATAATAACATGTCAACTACTTTTGAATAATAATAATAATAATAATATTATTATTATTATTATTATTAACAAATTACGAGAGTAAGAATAATAAGAATATAATAATATTTTAATCGAGGACAAAAATAAAATTATAAAATTTTAAATTTAAATGGGTAATATATTTCATTCTAGTTTTTACTTTTATTTATTAAATAAACACTATTCATTATTTTCATTCCAAATTTTGATATTTCAATCTAAAAGTAAACACACTAATAATAATATGAATGATGCACTGGATTTCATTCAAATGAAGGAGCTTTGGATGCTGATGATGATAATAAGAAAACTACAAGGTTGCTTTCTTGCAAATACGAATCTGCCCGTCTAAAAAGAAAATTTCAGAACAAAAAACAAGCTAAAAATTATTGAAATGATCTATTCATCCTATAAATATAAAGGTACCGTATTTTGATGATTAAAATTTAAAAAAAAAGGCCCTACTCTTCAACAACGTGTCAAGATCCCCTGTAATCAGCCGGCAGATTTTCCATCTACATTAGCTTTTAACTGAAAAATGAAGTCAATACGACTTATTGAAGGGTGATTCACCATCTACAAATACATATGTTGCAAATTCTTTTTTTAAAAAAAAAAAATTTGAGGACATTTTCATATTATTTAGATACATTGATGCCTTCCCAAAATGAGAAGTTTTGTTGCTGTTCGAACTACGAAAACTTTGCACTCCTAGTCATATAACAGTTATTTGCGCTATACATATGCATCGACTGTAATTGCTAGAAATAGCCCCGCAAGAGAAATTGAAGGCACGATAAGAAGCAGATGATTCCTCCACCAGCACTAGACTGTCTTTGTTTCAGAAACTAGACAATAGTAAGATCACAGCAGCGAGCGACAAAAATATTTCTCACCTCCCTTCTGCTATGATATCAGCAAGCTGTGTGACATTTACTGGGGAGACTAATGCACCAGTTCCTTCACTATGATCATCAACTGGATTTTCTATTTCGCTTTTCTCCTTGCTGTTACTTCTTTTAATAGGTGATGAAGGCGTTGGCGTGTCTTCGTTCAAAAAGCTTGCTGTTATATCTTTAAAATCCCAATCTGTCAAATAACTTGGCTTTGAAATAACCGTGCCAACTTCTACATCCCCAGCAAGCATGGCCACAACGCGTGACATCGGTGGCCTCATCATTGGTGATGCTTGAGTGCACAAGAGAGCTACTCCTATCACTCGAAGGGCTTCCTTGTCGTTAAACTCTGTTAATGTAGGATCTACAAGCCCCAAACTTTGATTATTTTCATGGAGATTCCAAGCCTAGAAACATCATATAGACAATAATTCAGATAAAGATTTAAAAAATTAAGTTTCTTTAACCAGAAGAATGCAGAATAGAGTTCAAGATTATTTTCTTCACCCATTCGAGAAGATAAATCTTTTCCATATCCAAACTGTTGTCAGAGTTTGCTCTTCCACTTATGATCTCCAACGCAACAACGCCAAAACTGAAAACATCGGCCTTCTCTGTCAAGTGTCCGCGCATTGCATACTCCGGTGCCAAATATCCACTACAAGATCAATAGTTACTGATCAAAATCTCCAAACTCCATTGTATCCAAAAATTGGAAGATAAGGCCTGTATTATGTACTATGTAATTATCATTTTTGGAAGAATGGTAAGAAGAAATGTTAAAGGAGATTACACGGTCCCTGCAACTCTTGTGCTGATGTGGGTTTTCTTGTCATCATACAGCTTTGCCAATCCAAAATCCGATATCTTGGGGCAGAGCTCTGCATCAAGTAAAATATTACTTGCTTTGACATCTCGATGTACAATCCTAGGCCTGGATTCTTCGTGAAGATAAGCCAGCCCTCTTGCTGTTCCCAAGCATATGCTGAACCTGGTAGGCCAATCCAGATGCAATTCATTGTCTCCTGCAGAAATGTTGGCTGCAGTGGTTAGAAATTTATGGAGTTAAGATTATACAATCTGAAAGTGATTTTGATCATTTTAAAGAAGGACAAATTGACAATTCATTTATCTGCATGAGGTCTCACTTGGACATTGTCAGTCAGCTTTAGGATAGTGATTGTGGCTAATTTGCAGTTATGGACATTGTCTAAACAATATATTCTGGATTTAAGATTACAAAATAGATCATGCTATTTCCAAAAGTCAGTGACTCAGCACTTTCTTCTTTGAATTCTTTGCCTCAGCAACCAAGTTAAAACACGGCGTTTGCGCTATTTTCTACTACTTATTAGTAGTAAGAATGAATTGATTATCATAGAGTAAGAATGAATTGATAATCATACCGAACAATACTTGATCGAGGCTTTTGTTTTCAAGATACTCATAAACAAGGAGGCGCCTGGCTCCTTCAATGCAGCATCCATACAATCTCACAAGATTGCGATGTTGCACTGCAGATATGGTAGCAATCTCATTTACAAATTGATTCTTCCCTTGGTGAGATGCTATTGAAAGTTGCTTCACAGCTATTACTCTCCCATCAGATAGAGTACCCTGTTAAGTACAACATTTAGCAATTTGAAAAATATCCACTATATCCTAGTGAAAATTGGAAAGCATCAACTGAGTTTTCTAGTTGCAATGTCAGGCTATGATCACTGATTACAAAGTACTACATGGCAAAGCCAACATGCAAGAAAACTATCAATTGGCTGTAATCTTAATTTATATAGTTACCTTGTACACAGGTCCATATCCTCCCTCTCCAAGCTTGTTTGAAGGGTCAAAGTCTTGTGTTGCAGATCTCAACTCAGCATAGCTGAAAGTGTTTGGTTTAGAGTCTATCCCAACTAGCACTGCAGGCTCAACCAAGACAAAAATTAAGGACAAGAGCATAGGATGGGATACCATGACTGTTTGCGGATATCAAGATCACAAAATAATGAAGGATTTATATGACAAAAGATTAATTAAGCAGAACATTTACCAATATGAAATTACAAATTCATTGAGTTTCATGAACAAGCTTGCTACAACTACTATTACATATTGTTAAATTGTCAATGGACTCTTCTTACCTTCCTCATCATCGTTGTCTTTTTTTCTCCGCATGTAGAACACTATAGATATCACTATCAAGCCCAAAATTCCAAGAGGAACTGCAATACCAACAATCAACCCTGTGTGGTTCTTATTCCCCGCAGTACTTGGGGGTAATCCACTTACAGATGGTTTGAAAGCTGAGCAGTAAAAACTCAGTTATTAGGAGCAAAGATGCATATAAGCCATTTTATTTATTAGATTCCATCTTAAATGAAGATTCACAGGAATCATATGCTTTACCTGAAACGACACTGAGAGCTGAAATTGCTGGTCCATAATCACCTTGTTTAGGTACGCAGCAGGTCCCTTTACCAGCCCAAAATAGGTGAATTTCAAGATGGTTTTCTGACACAGTGGCATTGAAATTTTTTATAATAGCTCTGTTAGGCCCTCCCGCCTCCTTTGATATGTCAAAATCCTTCCACCGGAGAGTTCCCTAGAAGATCGATAATTGGAGATAGAATTATTATTTCTCAATGTACTTAAAAATTGAAAAAAAAAAAAGAGGAGTTGTAATTTTGGAATCGCATGATCTCCAGCTCCAAATTTTTGGTTCAGGGCATATGTTTACCTGAATGTAGATATCAAAAACACGCCTTGCAAGACTCTCCCACCTTTCTGTGCTTCGATCAAGAATATTTGTTTCTGCAAATAACAAGCTTACATTATAAGGTCCATTCTCAAGACCCAGGCCATAGTACCTAAGTGATCCGGGGGATATCCTTGACGTCTGATAAAGCTCTGGGGTCCTGGTGCCAGTCACTTGTCCTAGAGTATTTAGCACATACGCTGGATTTTCTCTTTCATAAAAGAAACCCACGTTACTCACTGCCCATTTTTCTGTATTGGTCACAACATAGGACGATGCGGAAAGAGAGGAGTTATCAGCCTCGTACACTATGTTATCAGCTCTCATTTGTTTACCACCACATTTGATTGAGAAGTTTGCATCTGCAAATGCAAAGACAAAAGCGCTCGCTATTTTCAGACTGAAGTCCGACATCAAATGCATAAAGGTCAATATCTGGGTAATGAGAAACCATTCAGGTCAATGTTCCTTATCATTACACATCCAGCACTTTACAAATCTTTTTCAATTCTCATTACATGCAAACTCACTTTATCACATCAAAGCTTTTTAAAGCTAAGATGGCTTAAGACACCAAATTTATAATGTAGCAACTCTAAAATTTCGACTGCCAGTGGTACAGTTTTCCTCACTTGGAACACGGCTACTTCAAGTCAAATTTAAAGCTTCTGCACTACTTCTTGATCTTATTAAAGATTTTTACCCAGCAATTCACTAGCATATTCCTTACATAACTTAGAAGCATAACACAGAAGTATAGTTAAACAAGCATTCTTTCTTCTAAATGTGGAACTACAATAACTTATGAAAATATAATATTGCTGACATCAGAGAGAAGGCAGCTTACATCGCGGAGCATTTCTATTGCACGGGAAGTTCCTTTGAAGGCAGTGCAATCCTGGAAAGACACTGACAAGCACAGAGAACAATTAGTTCACATTAACTGTTCTTAGGGAATTTTATCTCACCCAAGATTTCGTAATCTCACCCAAGATTTTGTAACTAAAGATTTCAAATAAATATTAAGTAGGAAAATAGATAGAGAATAAAATCAATCACACAACATAACAGTTTATACGGGAGAAAAATTCATTATATGAAAAATTATTGCAATCACGTTAGTATTTTTTCTCACACCTAAAATGCCAATAACACTAATCTTTTAATAGACCTACTGTGTCTCTCACAGTATAAACTGTTTACTTATAGAGAACTGATTATTGTATTATGCAAATAAGTGAACCCAACCTCCATATATACAGTGATTAATTTTTGTAGGAGAAGTATTTTTTTTTCTTATACTAGTTATATTCCTCATTGAATAAGTTAAGTTGCAAAAAAAAAAAAATTACTTATTCCTTAAATAAAAGTTCTCTTGAATAAGAAAACTACTAAATAAGAAAACCTTAGAAAATATCCTAGTTTAAGATTTAAAAATCCTCATTGAAAAAAGAGATATATTTCCTAACAATTTTCATCTTAGTGAGTTTTCAATTATGCGACAAAACATGATCCACGTGTATCTACACAACCATGTAGTCACTACCTTCTTTGCTCCACCAAAACCATACTCACATAGGGCTTATGAAATTCACTCCATCATGGGTAAAATCTTATCCTCTGTTCAGCAGCTATAATTATTTATCTCGAGAATCTTTGTACTCCATCTTATCTAGAGCACCCATATTCGGCACATGTTGATTGCCTTGCTAAAAATAATCACTCTTATATTTGGCTTCCTTGAGAGTCCCAACCATCAACATAAAAATTCCACCACAAACCTTGCATAAATGCCAAACCATTGCCTTATGTACAAATCTTGTGGACCTACTAGCAGTAACACATCCTCTTCCATGACACACTAAAAAGGGTAAATCAGTCTCTTATGAAGAAAAGAGACATACAACTAGCTGAAATTATCAGTTTTTTCATCTACTAATTTAGAGTTATTTGCCAAACCTATGTATGCACTTCCATAGGTTTCCACTAATAGGAACAGGGCTTACATCATCTTTGTTTTTTTTTTTTTTTGTGTAACCGAATTAATATATCATTGACTTGAATTTTCCACAAGCCAAAATTGATTCTTCCATCAAACTTTTCCATTTCTCCCTTCACAAGTTTTGAAAACGTTATTATTGATATATTTGCTCTGAGTCACAACTTTGGATCTGATACCACTTATTAAGAAATTTTAATCCCACCCAAGATCTTGCAAGCAAAAATATTAAACAAATAATAAACAGAAAAATAGAAGGAGAATAAAATTAATGGCATAATAGAAGTATTTACGTAGAAAACTCTTATATTAGAGAAAAACCACAGTCGCCGCCAAGGACAATGAGTGAAAAATCTATTGTGTAGAAAATTATTACAATCACTCTACTATATTTTCTTACACCCAAAATCCTACTAACATCTAGTCTCTCAATAGACTTACTATTTCTTTCACATTAGAAAATATCTATTGGTAGAGAACTTATTATTATGTTGTACAAATAAGTGAACCCAACTTCCTTATATATAATGATTATTTATTGTAAGAGAAGTATTAATTTCCTTATGACTTATACTAGTTGTATTTCTCATTGAATAAATTATTCCGAAAAGAAAAATTAGTTATTTATTAAGTAGAAATCCTCTTAAATAAAATATTACTAAATAAGAAGACATATTTCCTAAGACCTGTTAACATGATTAAAAGAAAACTAAAGGACCAAAACTCACCTGATGTTTGATCTGTCAAATGTGAAGTTGTTCGCTACCAGATTCCTGTGCAGGTCAATGCAAACCGTTAATTGTCAAAGCATTGGACAGAGATGCAAGGGCAAGAGACTTCATGAAATTCTCATACAACTGTTACAGTAAAATAATAAAGGTAAAAAAACTAGGACCATTGATTTTGTATGGCAATGAGCTTGACAAGGTCTAAGGTCCAATACAGGCAACTCTAGAAAATGAAGATGAACAGAGCATTATCATAGTTTAAGAGACATACATTTGTAAATTTGAAGTCACCCACGATGGAAAAGGTCCTGATAGATGATTATAAGATAAATCTCTGCAGGAAACATTTTGTTAAGCACCAGTAAACGAGTTCGAACATATGAACCAATGTATATATATGTAATACGAGGGAAAAATCTGGCTCAGTTTATTGATTGGTTGCCAGAGAAAGAAGCCGAAAGTCACAACTGATGCATGCATGAAAGATGATAATCACTGGCCTAAATCTAAAACACTTTCAAATTGAAACGTGCAACGTATATTCTCATTGTTTGAATTGCAAGTACTGAAGAGAAAATCAGTGTTTATGTGTGGATATAAGGGCACATTGAGGAACAAGCATATGGATGATTTTCTAGAAGTTTTCTTTCAGTAAATCAGAAAGCTGAACCAAGGCTTACATAATTTGAAGGTTTTCACTTTTTTGAGTAGGAAGTGTTCCTGACAAACTATTGTTTCCAAGAAACCTGGCCATTGAAGCAGTGTAAAGAGCATCAGCAATAACGAAACAATGACCGAAGTCCGAAAGTAAAAATCTCGAATTGATGGAGGAAAGCATCAAAGAATTTACAAGTAATTAAGAGAACCGATGTTGAACAAAGTTCTTGGGATTTGGCCTGTTAAGTTGTTGAAACTCAAGTCCCTGCAGAATATAGATGAAAATTTTGAGGAAAAATATTTATCAAAATGAAAAAAAAAAGAAGAAAGAAAGTGGCACTCTATAATTTATTTCTCAATATCGACTTACAATGTCTGTAAGTTTTGAAGCTCTCCAATTCCAGATGGAATGGTACCAGTGATCAGAGCATTTCTCAGGGACCTATGGAGCAGAGGAATCAAAAACCAACTGATCACTAATCAGTGTCAAAATGAAAAGGCTGCTAAACACGATTAAATATGGAGGAAGTATACTTACAAGTCAGTTAAGTTCTTCAAACTCATAACGAAATCAAGAGATGAACTCACATTATATATATCGCTGATTCGTCTACAGAATCAATTCAAACATCACGGATATGATTCATTCTTCCAGAGAGAGAATGAGAGACCAAGAGACTGTCAGAAAAAGATTTACTCACAAGGATTCTAACGAAGCCAACTTAGACAAACTGGACGGAATAGGACCTTGAAAAGAATTCCCTTGAAATCTCCTACAGCAACATTTTGACAAACATATTAGGAAAGCTATCAGAAGCCAAGCAAAATCTTTAATGCCCTACACAGAACACAGAGAATTTATATAGTCAAGGAGTTTTTCGAAGCATACAGGGACTTGAGCTTAGTCCAGTTGCCAATGAAGTCGGGTATTTTGCCTGTAAAAGGAGCGTCTGATGCCCACCTGAAATTTAACAAATTAATCAATTTAGGCAGCATAATCTTTATACAGGAGGAGAAACAAAATGGCATATGTAAAAAACTTTGCTTACAGAGTTTGCATATTACGAAGTTTAGCAAATGTAGAGGGAATTTCACCACCGGCTCCCCAACTGTTTAGGTAACTGTTGAATTTATCAATTGAAAATTACTGAAGTTTCATAAGCCAGCGGCTTTGCTATACTTGAAAAAAAAAATGATAATGATCAAATATGTAAAAAGAAAGAGAGAAATTTAGAACCTACAGTTGCTCAAGTTTGGCTAAGTTGCCAATTTCTGGAGGGAGTGTTCCTGAGAAATTGTTGTTGCCAAAAGAACTGCAATTTGAAATTAAAAATTATACACTGATTTAAAAGAAGAAGAAGACAAAATTGTTAAAAAAGAAATGCCATCTTACAGAACAGTTAATTCCTTAAGGTTTCCCAGCTCCCTGGGGACAGGCCCCGAGAATACATTGTGGGCAACTGACCTGTACACAAAAATATAGCACTGCATTAGACAACACACAAAGAATAAAGAATTTGCAGCCTAATCCAAAAATCAAATCAGAGAATATTAGAAGAAGCCAATTTCAATACTCACAGAAGCATCAATCGAGACAAATTTCCAATAAACGAAGGCAAGGGGCCAGTGAAGAAATTTTGATCAATTTTCCTACAAAATTCAAAGAGAAGTTGTAAATCGTGATGATTACGTAAACTTGATTTATACATACAATCTGAATGACAGATAAAATATCTGAGTGAAAAAACCATACAGAAATGTCAGGTATTGCAAAGTTACTAGTTCTTCAGGAATCACCCCTTTTTTGTTTAGTGCATATACTCTCCTGTAAAAAATAAAATAAAATAAAATAAAACAAACCAAACCATTAGATTGCAGCTGCATCAACCATTTTAGAAATTAATAGTAATTAACAAGCGCAGAGAGATATTAAGAGAGCATTACAGTTTAGTAATGTGGCAAGTAGCACCATTGTCAAAGGTACAGTCACAAACGATGGCAGGATTGTTGTTTGGGCTCTCAAATTCAGAATCAGTTGCATTGAGTGCAGATCCACTGCATGGCTCTCCACTTATGTTCCATAATGGCACCGCCGGTGCATCCCATTGCTGCAGTATTGAGTTCAATGCCCTCACTGCTCATCAAACACATGCGTGCATACATAGTAGCTTTGTTACCAAATGATATCATTTAATTTCATAAAATCATTAATGAAGATTAATACACTCTGGATATGATGATATATAAAATCTAAATCCGTTTTTTTCATTACGAATTAAACAGTGAATATGTAGGACGAATATTAAATTTGAAGATTTTGAATTCCCTCGTGTACGATGCAGAATGATACACTTAATTAACATATTTGATAGGAATTAAATTATGAGTTTCTTGCAAAGAATGCCAAAACTCAGACCTGCCTCTAAATTATTTAAGTTTTCGCATAGTTGGTTTTTTTTAAAGAAAAAGAATCACTCTTTCTTATTATCACATTGAATCACTATAACTCATTTATCAACGAGGAGGTACATGCTTGACTGATAGGGGCTTGCAACCAGCCAGTGAAAATAATCCTTGGTTTTAGTATATGTCTATGATATATCACAATCATAAAAATTTCAATCATTATAATTATTATTTTGAGGAAAAAAAAAGTGACCCCATTAGATGAAGAAATCATTGAAGTTAAGTAGCAAAGGGCCTATATCTAAGAGTAATTCCCATCTCTATCCTGTAGCCACATTTGTTTGAAGTCTAAAGCAGACAATAATGTGAAATATCTGATTTAGAAAAAGAAAAATGAAATTGCACAAACTTTGACTTTTTTGACGTTAAAAAAAGTCCACTTTTTCTTTCTTTTTTTAAAGAATTATACAAACATAACATTTTAGTCTAAGCCAAAGAATCGTATCTCTCGTTTGACCAAAATGAATCACATATCTTTATGCAAGGATTATATGCTAAAGTAAGTTTTTGCTCAATATTGAATCAATTGTTATTAGGTAAGAGTAGTAAAAAAAAAAAGAGTAAAAATCTGAAATAATTTTAACTATTGATTCAATACTCAACAAAACTTCAATTTAGTTCTTAATTCCACTATTCTTGCATTATATTGATGATATTGGAATGAATATTTAATTGCTCTATCCTTGCATTATATTGATGATATTAGAATGAATATTTGTAACTAATTAGGCCTTATTTGATATTAAGGTATTATACATTTTAAACTATGATTATTGTAAAAAATATAACGATAAAATAAAAGTCGTGTAATAAATATAATTTTTAAATTATAATAATTAATATTTATAAAATATTACTATAGCTTTTAAAATTGAACTGTCCAACCATAATATAAAATTAGGCCTCACTATGGTTGAAGTCAGAGTATACCATCATTCAAAAGTTGGCGTTTAATGTTAAAAAATCTTCTATATAGACAGCGATGATAATGACATCACTGATTTGAACTTTGACATGTCTTCATTCCAAATTCAAAAATAAAAATCTCTGACATCTGAGCACGCGACGCGTGTGCCACCTCAAATAATCTTATCCCTGGAATTTATGTTCCCACGTCATTGGTTAAGATGATGATAACAATAGTGAGGAAGAAAAATATATTTTTTCACACGTGATAACCAGCAAAGTACGAGCACATAATATATTTTAAATTGGATTATTTTTTATGTAAAAAAAAAAAAAGAGCTTTAAAAATGAATGCATTATGAAGTCTTTGTTGATGAAATTAAGGTCACTTCGATCATTATCATCACACAACTTGTCCAGATATGTATTTTTATTAAAACAAAAAGTCATAGACCTGACATCCCTAACTGTACAGTAATGAATATTTGTCAATTAATTAATGTCTTCTTCCTTAATTAGCGTTCACTCTATATTACTCCACTAACAGTTTAATTATCATCTAACATCATGATTTCATAAATTATGGTTGCTGTAAAAAAAATTATTAAATAAAAATTTATAATACATAATAAATATAATTTTTAAATAATAATTTTGATAAAATTATTAAAGATATGATAGATTTTTTATCATACAAATGTACTTAATTTTTAAATTATAATAATTAGTGTTTACTAAACGTTTAAATACAGCTACAATTATTCAGTTTCGATCCCAATCAAAACCTAAAACTTTATATATATTTTAGTTGCTGGCTAAGTTAAGTTTCTAACATTCAGCAACTCACTGTGAACATGTAGTTAATTGTTTTCTAAAAGAATCATGCTGCTGCTACAAATACACATAATGAATTTTCATGTCAAAATAAAGAAAGAGAAAGAAAAGAAAACGGCAGGGCGGTGGCTAGCTAGCTAAGCAAGAGAATTAATTAATGGGAAGAAATCAACTGAATACATATACCTTCAGCAGGGTCGGTCGTAGTGGTGGTGTTATTTTGAGCGTCGGATAAACCAATTAGCAGGAAGAGATGAGCAAATAGTAGTAGTAACAAAGAAAGCAGCAGCTTCACTGATCCCACTCCAAAATTCATCTTCTTTCTCGTCACGATTTACAAACCCAGAAAAAACAGAATTTAACGCTAATAATTGAATCTACACTCTCATGGTTTTGTTGAAGTTCAAGAATATATAGAAGGAGAAGCTAGCCAGAGTCGGTCAACATTTGTTTTTTTTTTTTCTTTTTTTCTCCAATCGGGCATTTTATTAAGTCGTTCAAAAAAAATAAAAGCATTTTAAAGCTGTGGCAAGAGGTGTTTTTTAAAAAAAAAAAAATACAGAAAGAAAAGGTGAACGGTAGACACAAGAGGTACAATAATTATATGTAACCTATCATATATAAAAGATAAAAGTTGGCAACTTGACAAATCCTTTCATGTACATATTGGCAATACCCATATATATAAATGCCAATTGGAGGGCATCTTTCTTTTTTTTCAAAAAAAAAACAATTGGTGTTTTGCTATCCCTGTAAAGAAAAGACTAGAGTGCAGCAGAAATTGGCCAAATTCAACTCTCATGTATGTACATTGCGTCCTAATCTTCATGTCTCATTCGCCACCCATGAGGGTGGGGTACGTTCACTTAATAATTGTTATCAACTGCACGTTTATTGACACAAACTCAACATAACATTGTGTACGGATGCGATTCGTGGTAGATAAAAGTTAGATAGAATACTGAAGAAAAATATAAATGCCAAGTACTTATGTACACTTAATACAAAATTCTTAAAAGCTAAACAAAAATACTTACAATGAAGCTGGCACCACCTCGACTATTACATTAACGGGTTGTTGAACTAAAGCTATTCCCTTATTATTATTATTATTATTATTATTTTGAGACTGATTAATCATCAGATTACTGCATTACATAGATATTTACAACAACTGCTTATTGTATTACACAGATATTTACAACAACTGCTTATTGTAGCAGAGATATTACACTGATATTTACAATCAGATATACATGATTGGGACTTACATTATTACAATGAATTCTATGAAGTACATGCCCAATACAAATAACCCCTCACAGGAGAGGATGTCCATACTCCACTTACATTTCGCAAGGGAGAAGGATATAAAAAACATTTAGCCCCCACAATGCTTTTGTGGGGGCTAGAACCGCTGCCCTCACAATCCCACCACTTCGGCCAAGGCCGAAGTGGCATTATTATTATTATTATTAGTTACTTATCTGTTGATTTTTCCGGAATCGACCTCTTTCTTATTGATTATTTATTCCATTTTCCGAATTCTCTTTTCTTTCACGTGTTCTTACAAATCACATTCCACTCTGCAATTTGCAATAGATATATAAACACATTGAACTTTATCAAGCTCATGATATTTCCCTTATCCTCTGTACACCTCCGGGCACGAAATTCATTAACCGGTAAAATATTCGTTGGCAAACCATTAGAATTTGTCAATTAGATGATTAATAACACATCAACTACTTCTTTTAAAATATATATAAGTATACTAACTACTTGGAGAAAATGAGAAAGTCTTAGGTTAGAGCACAATTCCATTATTGCCATCATGTAATCATCAAATCGCGTAACAAGAAGTGACGTCACAATATCATAATTAATATACTTGTCAGTAATTTCAACGCTGTAACAATTGCATCATGCATAGCCAGGGCAGATCTAGAAAATTAGCTTATAGGGGGCCAATATAATAACAGAAAAAAAAAATTTCTTAATGGAAATAGATATTGATTATTTATTTATTGGGGGCAATATAATTATGTAAGTAACTATGTAATTTCATGAAAATATTAGAAAAACATATAGAAAACTAAAGGAAAAATAAAATCTTACCGGGGTCAGTTGCCCACTGTACTGTAGGCACAATGTGAATCTGTCCTTTCTTATGGTACCAGGTGATTGGTGGTTCTCGTATGGTGGTCAGGTATTGATCAAGACAGTCTTCCTAACATAAAACTTTGTTAACTTCTTATAGGCCTTTTATAATTTTTTTTAAAAAAAAATTAATAAATTATTTTTATTTAATTTTTTATTAATTAATAATGTTTATTTAATACTTCATTCCATCAAGTTCACACGCGAAAAGAACTAGTGGTTTTGGCTTCTATGATCAGATGCATTGTAATATTGATTTTGATTTTTTTTTTTTTATTTACTTACATAAGACCGAAACCGAGAGATTGAAAAAATCAAATTAAGAAATGCATGGGATTTTTATTCGTGATAAAAATTAAGAATGAAATGTTAAATTAGTGTGATATCGTGGTAATTAATTTGACCAACATGCAATCTCATTGATTGGTTTTTCATTGAAGAGCAACATGGAACTTAAGTAGGCAGCATATGCATATGGTTGTTTTCAACTATTTATAAAGCAACAAACTATACAGAAGAGTTTTAGATTTCTATGTCGGCTTGGAAACTCTTTCATTGAAGACTTTCTACTTAAGACAATCATCTTCTTAGAAGTATGTACATTGTTTCTGCTGCCAATTTTGTGCAATCATGCGCGCGAGGAAACTATCAAACCATAATATTTTTGTTTGTTGCCATTTTGCTAAAGAACTTTGGGATTGGCTGTCATCTTTGTTTAACGATTGCTCCCCACCCCTGGCAATGTTTGGGATCTCCAAGAGTTTATTTTAAGCAAACAATTTCCTTCTCATACATCTCACATATGTAGTTGATGATTTCTCTCCTCATTTTGTACCATGTTTGGAAGGTCAGGAATAAGATGAAGTTTGAAAATATTAGACCTTCAATTGCTCATACTAAGCATTAATATTTTAGACTATGTCTCTCACTTGAGAAAGTTATGCCCAAGCTTTCTAACCCTTTCGGACTCTTTTCCTATTTATAACATAGTTAGTTTGAGCAGTTATCTTTGTACTTTTCTAAAGATCTTTACAATTTTATGGCATCCTTCGATTTTTTTTAGGGTTAAAGTTAATACTGATGATCTCACTAAATTAAGGAAATTAGGATCCAACTTCTTGTGAGGCTATTTATAGAGATTCTCATGGAACTTTTTTGGGATGCTTTACTATATCAATTGGGAATAAAACCTATTTTTTTGTAGCTTATGAATTTATATACTACAAGAGTTGGCATTTGTTGTGGCTAGAATGTGATTTGATGGCTGTTTATTCTTGCTTAAAAAGCAATATCTTATCTCCTCCTTGGTACTCCATACTAAATGGTTTAATTGCCTAATCATGATAATGTTTGTAGGATTTTATTGTTCCCATATTTGCAGAGATGGTAATGAAATTGCAAACATTCTAACTGATATTAGATTTAATTTTTCTAATTTAACATGGTATTATTCTCCTCTATGAAAAAATTAAGAAATCTCTACTTAATAGTTCTTAAGAATGCCCTACTGATTTTCTTAATCATATTATTTTTTACTAATGTATGGAATATTTACAGGATTTTAATTGACTTTACCATTACTACATGGACTTTGTACCTTTATTTTCATCTAATATATTATACCTCTTCTGAGGTTTATTTAAAAAAAAAAATGTTTTGGAGGGGGAATCCAAAGTGGAGTGCTCTTGATATGATCAATGTTGAAGCTGCATGAATCACAGTAATACATTATTAAACAGCCCACAGTGAAGCCCATATATAATCACATGGACAGCCCAAAGATTAAACCTTTATAAGCTTGAATTACACATTTCTTTGGCCTCTTGTTTATTTAGTCAACTAGGAAATAGAACCGTGATTCACGCGGCTTTTAAAAAAATTTAATATTATCTTTTTTTTCTTATTCTACTTTTAACGAATTATTCTATTCGATTTAGAGGCAAAACTTCCAAATAAAAAATAAAAAAATAAAGTAAAACTAAAATCAAAAAAACTTTTTAATTATTTAAAATTGTATTAGTTAAATTAACACAACAGAAATAGAAGTGCCATAAATGCACCTTGTCTAAGCCAAAACCTTGGAAATC
Organism: Citrus x clementina; assembly: GCF_000493195.1. NCBI lineage: Eukaryota > Viridiplantae > Streptophyta > Magnoliopsida > Sapindales > Rutaceae > Citrus > Citrus x clementina. The sequence continues at coordinate 30,777,388 of NW_006262688.1, forward strand.
TGAGGCTGATATATCATTGCGAGGCCACCTGGAGAAGGAGCAAAAGATGCATCACAGTAGTAAATCCAAGAGAGGTGAGTATTGCAGGCCAGCAATTATGGGTGATGATATCAATGGCGCGGCAACAGTCAGGGCCAATATCAACCTGGCTATTAAGGAAGAATATAACAATCTCATTTCAGTGTGATTTCAGCTCCATTAACGCGTTCCAGCACTTCGTTAGGCCTCCGCTAGCTTCAAATCTTATTGCAAGATCGTAGTCTTGTTTCATATTATTGTTGAGGCGATCATTCCTGCTGATTGCATTTGCAATATTTGCCATGATCAGGCAAGTGATGGCCAAAATAAAAAAACATATATTTTAGAGCCATTGTTATTTTGTATTCTTTTATATTGTGTTTATATTTACGTGGGATATCATATTTTTATTGCTATTTATAAATTAAGGTGAGGTAAAGGAGAAGAGTGATTAAAAATGTTTATAAATTATTGCTTAATTTATAATCAAGAAGGTTTCAATTAGAGAAGATAGTGGGTCTTTTGATGAATTGTTACATATTAATTGTGTAATAACAATCAAATTAATTATGAGAAGATGAAAAATTAAATCTAAAAGAAATTTCTCTATTTATTAGATAATAGAGAATATACAAAGATGAGAAATGGTGATGACACATCACCTCTTGTAGTCCCAACTTTATATAAATATATAGATAGATAGATAGATATAGATAGATTGAACTTATTTGATCTACAAAATATAATCTAAAACTTTAAAGAATAATTAATAAATACGGAGGCATAAATGAATAAGTCACGTATAAAAAAAAATAGTGAAATTAAGCAAAAATCCACGACTATGGATGGCAACTGGATCGCTCCATAATGGATATCCACAATATCCATCCAATTGGATCGGATAATATCCATCCAAAAATTTTTAGATTTTGAAATGGATATTTTAAAATTATATCCAGATGGATATGGATGGATATGGATAATTATTTTTACCCAATGGATATCCGTTTAACCCAACACAAGTTTAAAAAATTTTAATTTTATAAAATTAAAAATAAAAAATATAATAAACAAACAAATGTAAAATTATTATATTAACTAGTGAAAATTTTAAATTCCTCTTATATTAAAAATTAAAAATTTTAAAATTATCCTTTAATTTTTTAACTTATTTAATATTATTAATAATTATTATTTTATTTTATTAATTTAATATTATAAATGGATATCCACCGAAAGTCGCCAGACCTTGCCGGACTAGCACCGGACATCGTCGGAATATCGCTGGAACACCACCGGACCTCGCCGGACCACCGTCGGACACCACCAGAAGGTCGACGGACCACCACCGGACCTCCCTGGATCACCGCCGGAGTGTCGTCGGACCACCGTCGGCTTTCCCGGAAAGTCGTCGGACCGCCGTCGGAAAATTACCGGACCGCCGCCACCGACCACCGAATCGCCATTTTATTTTATATATATATGTGTGTATATATATTACATATATAAATAGTTTAATAACTAAATTTAATATTAAAATTTTAACTATTTTATATTATTATTTTTATATAATAAAAATAAAATATTCATGGATCTCCATAGTTATATAGATAAAATCTATATCTATATCTAATATTAAATATTAAATATAAATATATTTATTATAAATAATTATAAATTTATATTTAGATAGATATTATCCATTCATAATTGAATATTTACCGTCGCTATCCACGACCGGTTTATGTGGTTGCACAGCGAAGCCACTTTATAGATGGGAAACATGGCCCCCTAAATGGAGCCTAAAAAATACACGTGGAAGGTGACAAACAAAAACGTTTCATTACAAGCTTCCCCACTAATAAATAAGAGCGCTGGCCCCTTTGAATTTATGAACAAATGAACAAGCAATTACGAAATAACATTAAATGCGGCCATTAATGAGCTCGCTCAGCAACATTTTCTTCCTTTGCTAATCCTTAACGAGTAAAATCAAAGGTCATTTAAAGCACCATCATCAAGGCCATTAAGTTCACATATACGTACGTTATCGTTGAAAAGTCAATTGCACTCCCCTATCTCAAAAATTGCACTGCAATTCACGGGATTTAATGATGGCCATTTCGTCATTTTGGACCCCAAATTAATGGCGTCCCATGTAGGAGCGTCGGCGTATGAATCAATCAGCTTCATTTATTTATTTATTTGTCGAAGCAGCAAGGCTTTATAGCCACCCATTCCGCCTTTTAAAGCCTCTTTATAAATCATATCACCTCTTTATTGCCTTCCGTTTCTGGAGCAGAGAAATGACTTCAGAAATTTTGATTACTAAAGACTTTCTTGGAGGATTATCAAATAACACAGAATCTGATCTCAACTCAAAGGTCGGTTTAGACAAATTATTCAATAAATATAAACTGTACCATTGGTTTTTTTTTTTTAAATTTTTTGCACTATTCTTCATGTAAATATGTTCTGTTCATTTTTTGTCCTCGTACAAAGCTTTTGAATTGTCCAATCATGTTGCAGACAGAACACGCAAGCCATGAGAGATGCAGCTCACCCAACTCGCCATTATCTTCATCATTATCGTCGGATCATCAGACACAAACAAGCCCAGCTGCTGATTTTGAAGCCCTTAACTTAAACTACCCGCCGCCGTCATCGTCCTCATCATCAGCAGCAGCACAAATGAATCTTTTCGAAGAAGCGTGCTTAGACCTAAAGCTTCAGTCTTCATCATCGTCTTCAAGCCATAATTACCAAAGTGTTTGTACGCTAGACAAGGTCAAGTCAGCCCTGCAAAGAGCAGAGAAAGAGACGGAGAAGAAACGGCAGTCGCCTTCGTCGTCGTCAGCTATGTTTGCCGCTGCCTGCCCTGGTTGCTTGCTTTACGTGATCACCCTAAAGACAAACCCTAAGTGCCCGCGTTGCAATTCTACTGTTCCTTCTCCTTTAGTTGTTAAGAAGGCCAGAATTGATCTCAATGCTTCGTTTTAATATATTTTAAAGCAAATTCCTTTTGCTTCATTCTTCCATGTAACTTCTTTTTTTTTCATTTCTTTTTCATTTTGTACAGTGAAATCATATCATAGGTTTTTGTTTTTCTGTACTTTGTTATTAGGGTTGGGGGATCATGGTATAAAACATTTTATAGATAAAAATGATTGTAATTACTTAATTAAGGTTTAATATTAAATATACGTGTAGTTATTTTTCTAATTCCCCGTCTTTAAAGTTTTCATGCGATAAATTTCAGCAGTTTGTAGTACTAGTAAAATATCATTTTAAGGCACCTGTTTACTTTTTATCTTTAGTTTTTTGCAGTATCTTGTTATAATGAATATATTTTAGATATAGTGGCAGCACAGACAGAAGGTCAGGACGTAAATCGGCTATTTATGAATTTTGTGTTTTATTTTCTACACCAAAGATTATAAAATTTTTATCTAACGATAGATGTTCTTAAATAGAAACTGTTCGATAGTTTTTGAAGTTTGATTAATAAGTAAAGAAGATTAGTTCTGATTAGTGTTGTATAGAAAGTTTGGAACTGTCAAGATTTTGCTCAAAGTCCCATCGAATTCATTCTGTCATTTGTTCAGTTCAATGGGACGATAAACTTTGTCTTTGTTTTTTTCCTTCCCCTCCAGGGCAGACTTTCGAGTTTCATGTTGACAGATTGTTGTATGTGATATAAAATATTTGTATCTAAAGTTTAGATTGAAAGTATACGTACCTGGATTGTGGAAATTTAAAAAAATTAAAAAAAAAAAAAAACTGTTAAGATTTTAGAAGTTAGTGGCCATATTTAATGAAACTGGGAGAGAAAAATCTGGAGTGGATTTTAAATTTAATACGACATCCCGTGACCGGCTGCAGCGCAAATACGACATCCCGTGAGGGACTGCGGAAGCGCGAAGTCTCTCTCTCATTTCCTTTTCCCTACAATGTAGCCAGATGACATCAAGACTCAATTAATGAGCCACGTCAACATCCGGGCAATTAAAACGCATCATCACCACTGTGGACAATTGACTGCACTGCTACCCACGTCCACGTGGCAGCGTCTGCTTTCGGAGCATTAATGTCCCCTTAGATTTATGTACTACGTGTCGGCGACTTTGACATCTGGTCATTTAATGCGGCTGTCGTTTTGGCGAGATTGGCGTTTTTTGTAACTGTAACGCGTCATGCAACTTACGAAGAAGCTCATAAATTGAGTAAACCAAATTAATAAAAAAATCGTGAGGCGGATATGAGTTTGAGTTCGAGATTGGGTATCTAATTAATATTTTTGAATATTTAATGAAGGAAATTGGCAATGGAAGGCAATTATGGCAAGCAATGCATTTAATTGGGAGCTGCCCCATTTCATGCTCCTGCGTTGATTAGAATAAAGCCGATGAGGGGGTTGCTCTCAAGCATTTAGAGTAGTTGGTTTTTGGTCATTGAGTTTGGTCTTGTTGCTTGTGCCAGCCTTGTTTCTTCCAGCCAGATATTTGATTTATTAATTTTGTCTTCTTACTACAGTCCATGTAATTTAGTCTGTTCCAATTAATAATCATATGATAATTCACTCATTAAAATTTCATTACAGCTCAAACTTATTGGAGGATGAGCAACATGCAGCACAAAAGAGTAAGTGAGAAAATTTTCAACACGGATATTACTTGAAAATTTTTGAGTTCTCTCCTTTTCGATATTTATGTATTGTATTTTTAAGTCACAATTATTGTAAAAAAAGTTATAATTATCAAATTAAAATTTATAATATATATATATATATATATATATATATATATATATATATATCACTTTAAATTTCAAGTTACAATAATTAGTGTTTATAAAATATTTTAATGTTGTAACTTAATTATAGTTACCTAATCTCAATATAAAATAAGACTTTTGCTTTTCATAAAATTAAAAAAAAAAAAAAGAGATGTGAAATCTACGCAGCTACTGCATCAGGATGGTTTCTTCTTCTTCTTTGCTGGTTGAAAAAGCCAAAATTAAATTTACTGTTGTGGTATGAAACAACTGTATTCACAAAAATAATTGCAAAATTATCCCAAACCTTTCCCGCCCGAGGCTCGTCGTTCATCACTTAGATAACATGTCTTGTGTTAACAGACCCCATGTCTTATTTATCACTTACTCTTACCGACTATGAAATCTTGGGATGAAATTAACTTTAATAAAAGCGTACTCCTTTTTTCTTTTTTTCCTTCCTGAAAGTTTTAATAAAAGCATCCTTAAAACTTAATTTTAGGTTAAAAAAAATGAAAAAAACTTAGCATTGAGGTTTGATCGAAGAAAAGTGAGACACAGACCCCGGGCCAAGCAGATCCAGGCCCAGCCCAGGTAATGCAGCATCTTGATAGTTGATACTAGCTCCCTTTCAAAACTAGTGTTGCCCTGGACCTGGGCTCCAAGCAGGAGCTCGTTCAAGCTGTCTTTTTGTGTGTTAAACTGACCGTGGCTAGATCTGATAAAATTTGATACGATCTAATTATCTTACACGAATACGATAAGAATAAATGAAAATGAGTCGTCAAATTTAAGATGATTATTAAATGGGCCGGGTTCTAGTCGACATGATTTTTTTTTCATTTCGGGTTAAGGCCAAAGTTCTTAACTCATTTACCTAATCAATGATATGATTATATTTTTCATTTTAAATTAATTTGTAGATTCTTATCATCAAAACTTAAATATTGGACATAATTATTTATTTCTATTTTTTTGTGGAAAGGATAAACATATGCACATTATTTTAGTTATAAAATTTTATATAGATTTAGCATTTCAAAAGTGTAAATGTGTAAAATATTTGTAGACATGTATATTTTATAATATCTATATCATATATTATTTACATTTGTACAATTAAAACTTCAATAATATAAATGTGTAATATTTTAGTAAATATGTATATTTTATAATAACAAAATATGTGTGTGTGTGTCAAATAGTGTGTAAATGTTTAATGTAAATTTTATTAAGTATATAGATATTAAGCTGAGTTATTGAGTAACTCGTTTATTTTCTGTTTTAGGTTATGATCAAAATATTTTGATATGATTATTAAATGGATCATATTTGGGTTGACCTAAATTTGATGCGACAAAAACTGACCCTGCGACCCGTTTTGCCAACTCTACCCGTGAAACAAACATCCGAACCCCAGTAAATATATAAAAATAACTGACCATCAAATTTATGATACTTGTTTCCTGTGCTGCTTTTCCTCGCCAATTTTCAATCATAACCTGTTGCCATGATGATGAAAGAGCAGCATTGTTAAGCTTCAAATCACAGCTTAATGATCCTTTAAACAGGGAAGGCCAAAACTGCTGCAAGCCTGCAAGGGGCATGGAATTTGCTGTTCAGCGTCACTCCATGTTATGGCTATCATTTATCAATCTGGGGAACCCGAATTCTGATGAATACAAATTAATTTGTTAATAAAATTCAGAACTCGTTCACATCTCCGACTCCACATCTACAGCCATTACTGGTATTATCTCTTCATCTCTATTGTCCCATGGCCGTCTTCAACGCCTTGACCTCAGCTTCAACAACTTCATACCTTTAGTGAAAGAAATGGAACAAGAACATACGTTAGGTCAAGTCCCTCCAAAATATTCACCCACCCCTTTAATTTTCTCAAAATTCTGACACCTGCATATGCAACATCCATAATGGTATAGAGTAGAACCTTTATAAATTAATACTCGATAAATTAATATCTCTATTATGTAATAAATTTCCATGGTTCCGTTTAGCCCAATAGACTAAACTAATAATTTACTAATAATTTCATCAAATATGACTCTGTTATTACTTGTTTACATAGTAAATGACTTTATTTTGAACATCTTTCAAATGAAAAGTAATTGTAAAAGTTCAAGTAATTTAAAATGAAATAAAAGAAGACTTAGTGTTTGTTCATATAAAGATTATTTTTAGTCCAATTTATTGAACACATTTAATTAAGTTAATTAACATGAATACTATCTAATTAAGTACATAGATAAATACAATGTATTTATTTTTTTGGTCAAACGCTTAGTTAAATACATTGAATATAACACGAATTAACTTATTTTTAATCTAATTCATTGAATACATTTAATTAAGTTAATGGAACATCAATATTATTGAATGAAGTAGACATGTCCAATGTATTTATTATTTTGGTTAATTGAATGTATAGTTTAATTCATATTCAATATTGGTAAAATATATTGAATATTTAGTTATTAAATGTATGTTAATTGAATTGTAAATAACTCTATAAATTAATAAATTATTAATTTATGAATTAATTAATAAGTTATTGATTTATCGATTATTTAATATCTCTTTTAATTAATATATTCTATATGGTCCTAATCCTATTAATTTATAGATGTTCTACTACACTTATGGTGTGTTTATTTCTTGGAATAAGGAATGAGAATCAAAGTTATGTTTACTTGACAAAATTGAATTTGGGAATGTGAATAAATTGTGTGGGTCCCACACAATTTGGGAATAAAGAATGGGAATCATATTCCCATGGGAGGGTTGAGAATGAAAATGTGGGAATGGGAATGAAACATAAATTTACTTTTCTATCCTTCTAATTTTTTCATATTTCTTAAATTACTCTTGTTCAAATCACAAATAATTTTATTATTTTAAATGTCATTAATAATAATTATAATTATTATTATTCTTAAATTTTATTAACTTTATTATTTTAGTTTTTATTAATTATTTTTATTTTTATTAATATTATAATTATTAACAATAAAAATAATGATAAAAATAATAATTAATAATAACTAAAATAATAAAGTTAATAAAATTTAATAATAATAATAATAATAATAATAATGTAATTTTCATTATCTACATACATGTATAAATATTATTATAAAAATGATATTAATTAAAATAATAATAATAAATTTTAATAATGATAATATTAATAAAAATAATATTAATAGTAATTAATAATAACTAAAATAATAAAGTTAATAAAATATAATACTAATAATAATAATAATAATAATAATAATAATAAATGTTAATAATGATAATATTAAAAAATAATATTAACAGTAATTAATAATAACTAAAATAATAAAGTTAATAAAATATAATAATAATAATAATAATAATAATAATAATAATAATAAATGTTAATAATGATAATATTAATAAAAATAATAATAACAATAATTAATAATAACTAAATAATAAAGTTAATAAAATTTAATAATAATAATAAATGTTAATAATGATAATATTAATAAAAATAATAATAACAATAATTAATAATAACTATATTATTAATTATTATTAATAATAACTATATTATTAATTATTGTTAATATTATTTTTATTATTAATAATAATAATAACAACAACAACAATGATAATATTGTCAATAATGATAAATTAATTATTTTTATTAATTATTAATACTATGGGTATTTTGGTAAATTGATTATCATTCACATTCCTCATTCCCATTTATTTTGCCAAATAAACACATCAATGGCATTCCAGCACATTCTCATTCCCATTTATTTTTGCCAAGTAAACATTGAAATCTCATTCCCATTACTCATTCACATTCCAGCCCATTCTCATTCTCAGATCATTCTCATTCCACCCCAATCTCATTCCCATGAAGTAAACACATCATTAATTAAGATTCACAGTGGTCGTTTGTTTTTCTAACTCAATGACTTAATTGAGTTTATTGACTTTGTTTTTTTTTTCAACTTAATGAGAATTCTCAGTCATTAAATTATTAAGTTATTAAGACAAATTTTTACAAATCTAAAATGCATGAATAACATTATTACAACATATTATCTAAAATATCCCTATTCGAATTAATTTATTTTCATATTTACCTTAATTAAACCTATGAATTAGCATTACTATTCGATTCTAAAACTTGTGATAATAGTAGGAGATTATTTTTATTTTTATCTTTTAATTTTCTTCAAACTAACATTATTTATCTTTATAAATTTTATGAATATTTTTCATATAAAACATCATAAACGACAATCAAATTGATTAATACATTCTAGTTTAGAATATAAAAGACTTATATTCTTTTGAACGTGGTGTATATTATTTTATTTTGATCTTTGAACATTAAAAATAAGGTCGCAAATGTAAAATTACTTAATTTTAGATTTTTTAAGTTTGAAAAAAAATTTGTTAGCACTTATTTTCAGAGATTCAAATAAAAAAATAATTATATCATTCAAATTGGATATTTAGGTATCATCAAAACTATTCAGATTCTTGGTATGTTTACTTACAAAGAAAGGGAATGTGAATCAAGATATGGGAGTGATTATTGTGTTTACATGCAAATTTTCTTAGAAAAATAAGAATCAAAGTGTGTAGAACTCACAAACTATTAGAAATGAAAAATGGGATTATGATTCTTGGGAGTTAAGAATCAGAATCCCATTCTCAAAATTTTTCATTTTACCTTTACTAAATTTTTAAAATGCACAATTGTCCTAATTGAAAAATGATAAAATTGAAAATACAAAAACGTAATTCCCAAATCATGACATTCACTCTTCCGCGTCAATCTTGCGCAGCACCTATCAAATTCGCGTTGCTGGCCTTCATCCAACGCCAACAGCAGGAATCAATCGACAGCCGCTTGTCGATCTTACTAGAAATATCAAACTAGCAACAACAGCAACAACAGCAACAATTTACCGATTACCAATGATGTGATGATGGATATTATTATTGGTATTATGAATAACCACCATTATTATTATTATTATTATTATTATTACAACAATAAGGATATTTTAATTATTGAAACAATCTATTTCAATTTTAAAACAAAACAAATGCGTTAATCGGAATACAATTCATTTTGATTCTTATTATTATTATGAATAACCACCATTATTTTAATTCTTATTACTCGTTTTCAATCCAACCAATTCCCATTAACAATCAGTAAACACAGTAGACATACCATTAGATTTGAAATTCAATATCCAATTTTGGCACGAGTTTGTTTTGCAAGTTTGTAAAGCAATTTTGCATTTGCACAATACAGTGTCCCTCCAATAGGGTTAAAAATCACCCAGTATCTGGGAATTTTGAAATAAAAGCTCAAATCTGTACCTAGCGATACAAGCTAAAACAGAAGAGAATTTCATGCAATAACTATAATAACATACAGAACAAAGCAAAACTGGCACAGCGCTATCTGTGAAATGTATACATCGGAATAATTTGAAGCTTTTCAGACATTGGCTAGATTAGCTAAAGGACAATTATTTAATTACAATATACAAACAGTAAATTGCAGCGCACACAAATGCACTACACTACACAAATAACTAACTGCATGAGGTCAGTGTGCTCTTACCAAAACTCTGCCACAACATTCAAGAAAAGAATAGTATGCGAGATCTACATACGGTGTGGCAACAGCACACTCCACTCTGCTCCTTTTCCATTTACAAGAATGGCATTTAACTCTCAAGTCTGCAACTCATATTATTGTTGAATTAAAGGGGTTCAATTGTCCCACTTTTTAGTCTTTCCATTCGGGCTTGAAGTCCTGACAATGCCTTCTCATCCATAGGGAGAACAGACCCCTGGGCAGGATTCTCCACACTAGCACGGTCTGAGGAACGGCTTTGACTAGAGAGTCCGTTATTTACATTATCATTCATGTTTATCAAAGGCCTGTTTCCAGGATCCGGATTTCCAGCAGCTGCAGCCAATTGCATGCTCTTCATTCTTTCTCTAATGGCATCTAGTGTCCCACTGGTTACTGCAACTTCCACAATGACTTTTAAACTTAGGTATGTCCTAATTTGTATTAAAAAAAGAAAAGCCAAAAACATAGACATCAGGTACAATACCTCCAAATCTCTCATTTCGTTGGTCACTCAATGGATTCTCGGGGGGAAGAACTTTTGAAGCAATGGCACCACCGATCCTGTTGTCTTCAGTGTATGAAGGCGGTAAATTAAAGTTTGTTGGCTCCGATTTTACATTCATTGATTTAGCATCATTCATTGAATTTGTATGTACTGGAGATAAAGGTGCAAATTCAGGGGAAGAAACACCTAAAGCTGCTGGAGGCGGGGTTGCCATTGGCACACTAGAAGGTGTCCTCCCAGCTGCTGCATTCTTCTCCATCTGAAGCATAAAATATAAGTATCTATTACTACGCTCTTCCTTCTAAACCATGTAATATGTACATTTTAGTTTAAATGACAAATACAAACCTGAGCTAGGCCATCCCTGATGTAAGTGCGGAATGCCTCACTAGCATTTTGGAGCTGAGCAAATATGTCAACCTGAAATAAATGTTACAAAACAAAGTTTGAAATAATAAATACATAAAAATGATAAATCAAACAAAACCTAAGTGGTTCACAAAAACAACTCATTAGCATCTCAAAATCAGCAACTCAAACACAATTATTTACCTTTGGGTATAGTTGAGTAATGCGATATAGTTCATATAGACCAATAGTGCATGTCTGCTTGTCCCCAATTTTCTTGAATATTGCAGCAAGCTCTTGCTGCAGATAGAGTATATCCAAGAGGTATTAGCAGAAAAACAATGAATACAAGTGCAAAAAGATAGATTAGCTTCAACAGTTGAAAAGTTAAAGATAAAAAATGGAATGGATAAACAAAAGGAACGAGAAAAAAGGTGCTGGGAAAAAAAAATAACCACGATAAATAAATACCATTGTCCAAGAATGATATCGTCTTGAAAAATAAAACAATTATTAAAGATGAAACTATAAAATGATACCTTCAACTGGGCATCAGCCGAATTTGTGGCAGATGTTGGATTGTTGGCCGCTGAATCACCCCAATGAGTTTGGCCCCCAGGACCAGTTGATGTCAACATTCTTGCTGCTGCTAAAGTCTGAAAATATAGAAAAATGTTATCAAAATAAGGGGGTAAAAAGCCTGAAATTTAACCAAAACAAACCAGTGAAGTTTATTGTTTGCTCAATTTACTACCTCAAGATTAAGATCAATATAAGCAAGAATAATTGGCTGAGGTTTCATGTCTATAGGAACCATTGACAGGTGACCCTTGATTGCAGCTCCACGAAGTTTAACAAGTTCATGAAGAACTGTTTTGACCATACGCAATGGTTTGTCATCAGCTCCAGCTCTTTCGGAATTCATATTACAACAGGTAAAGAAACCAGTTAATCATCCAGTGCAAAGAGATTGAGATAACAACCAACTGCACCAAACAGTTGTCTACCCCCTTTTTCCACAAAGGAAAAGTAAACAGGCACCTTATTCACCCCACAAAAGGAAAAAAAAAAAAATACCTTCTCCTAATTTCTTCCATTCCCAATTCCTGCAAGTATACATGAATGCTTTGAAGGATTCGGTCGAGATCAACATCATATATAGTGCTTTGAAGAACCTGTGGCAAAGGGTAGCAATTTATCACATTTTCAAGTTTCAACCATATGGCACTGAAAAATGAACACTGACATTCATGTGCCAACTCATGGAAATTTCTCCACTCTATCCATGAAGTAGTTAAGCTTATTATTATTATTTTTTTAAATGTTAATTCAAAGAACTAACTCAATTTGTCACTAGTCATCTTACATAGATTGTATTGTGGTATGGACACAACTTGCCCTACCAATTGACATGTTCAATAGTGTTTGTTATGTCTATACAATTACTGCCTCAATCCCCAAAAGTTGTTAAACATTTATCAAAAAGAAGGAAAATGATATATATAAGTTCAAACAATGAACTCAATTTGTCAGAGGAATTTCCAGAATCCAAAGTAATGAAGCACCAACAGCAAAAACTTACCTTTGTCAATTTGATGAGACATTTTACAACCAGATCGGAGAAACGCTGGTTTCTGGCAGCAAAGCTCTCATTAGATGCAGGTGAAGGCCACCTTGAGGGATCTAACGGACGCAAGAGATTAATCAGGACAACAAAAGACGAAGTTCGATCTGCATTATCCTGTACAAACAATCACCAGTTGCTTAAGCAAGAAACACGGAGAAACCATGCACTATTATGTAAAAAATAGAAACCATTTTCGGGTAAACTTTACCAGAATCTTAAGCATCAACACATTTAAAGCTTTCAAAAGTTGACTGCCATCATCCATATGAGGTACTCTTTCATCTAAAAGCCAAAGCAGAAGCTCAGTAATAAGACTGTCCAGAGTACTCTCCTGAACAGCATAAGCAAGCCTTTTATTTTGAAATGTCTGCAGCAAAGTTCATATGGTTAGTATGTTGCAATGAATGGTGTTTAACTGCTGATAAGATGAAGATAAAAGAGTTAAATAATACAAGTCAGAACATATTAGAAATGTAACAGCTAAAATCATATATCTACAAATGTAATAGCTGCATAAATTTCAGTACCTCTTTTTGCCCATAATTCTTTGGAACCTAAACAGCAGCATTAAAAAAAAAAAAAAAAGGATTGCAAACTTACCTGCATAAGCGTGTTAAGAACATATTTACAAGACCTTGATGATGCCCCCGTCAAACTGAAGTCAAATGTTTTGGCTACCTAGCAGTGAAAAGAAGACAAAAAGTTAATTTTCCAAACGAATAAGGATTTTCGTATTGAGATATTTAATGCCTATATGAGGAAGAAGGAAAGTTGAAAGGGAAAAGAAGACCCAAATTATTTTAAATGAACAGTAATTTTGATTACCTTATTAGCTAAGCATGAAACAAGTCTATCAGCATCCTTCACAAGTTCGTCCATTACACTACCTTCTGGATCATTGGTGGCCTGTGCCAACTCATGGCACACAACTTTCATCCCTTCAACAGACTGCAACAGGTTAAAATGTAAAATGTTAAATTTGGAACAGTTTTCTTTGTCTGCCCACTGGCCATTACTTAGGTGTGTATGTGTGCGTCTTTGTAGATGTGCCAGCCCATTACACCAAGAAAAAAAGCCCAAACAAGCCACATTTCTAATAAATCAGACTCCAAATCAATATATAGCAGTCTAAAACTAATGACAAGGCTTTTCTTAGAGGTTGATAACACTGACCACATTTAAAAAATGGAGATGTAGTGGAAAAAAGAAAAAAAAGGGCCAATGTAGGTTGGAAACCTGCTCAGGTGAACCGAAAGAAATAATATCCAGGGCTTCATTCCAGTCTGTAGGGCCACTGACACTGGCAAGAGCACGAGGCATTATACTTCTTTCCACATGAAGCTCAGAATGGCCATAGTTTCTCCTGGAACAGTGATGCTATCAATCTCATAAGCTAGAAGTGCATACGACCACGATAGTTGCATCCTTATGGAAATGCAACATACGCATGCCAAACCCAAAAAAAAAAGAAAAGAAAAAGAAAAAGAATAAACCTCATAAATGTTGGGCCAGAAACAGATTGTGAAACATCCCCACTTTGCTCCGCTATATCAGACCTGGAAATCAAAACACAAAAATTCACAAGTTCAAACTAAGCAAAATTTTAGCAATATAAAACTTATTCTAATATGATTTCAAAAGCTAAACAAGGCAAACTCTCAGCAATACAAACTTATTATTATATGATTTCACGGACTAGACTATCCTTTGGGGATAGCCTCATTTGTCTTTGTTTATTTCACATTTGATTATACAAGAAACAAAAATAACTGAAGTAGACCAATACAGCATCATAAAAAGATGACCAGTTAAAGCTTTTCTGAAAGCATGATGACCACTTAAGCTTTTCTACAAAGCATCAACAGCTTTAGGCAAGACAAGGTGATCATCATGGAAAAAAATTGTACCCAAAAAACCTCATTTTACATACAATCATCTAGCTGCAGCATATAAAAGAAACATGCTGGCGAAAGCAAAGAAATAAAGTTGTGCTGTACTATGATAAGTACATTCAGCTGCACCACTATTAGATATAACACTCACCCATTTTCCCTGACAGAACGCCTTAAAGCAGCTCTTGCTTCTCCTGGTTTACCTTCCTTCTTTTTCTCCATCTCTCGAACCTAACATGATGCAGCATTGTGAAAAAAATGAAAACAAACCAGAGACAGAAATGGGTAGAAACACCAAGGTAATCTGACCTTCCACTTAAATCTATCATCTAACATGCTTTTCTGAGCATCCGTTAGCTTGCCAACATATCTCCATATATCCTCACCTGGGAAAGAGTTGGGTAAAAGAGAAATTAACAAAGCCAACAACAAATGGTGAGAATACTAAAGCAATCCACACCTGCCTCAACCAATGGTAACAAATTTAAAAAGAATTTAAATTTTGCAGAAGCAAAAACCCTCTCATAAAAAATATGATCACTCCTTCAAATAATGCAACTCTCAAAACCGAGACTTGCATGACCCAACAAATTAAAAATAATAAAGACAGGCCAGTAATCTAAAGGCAGCATCGTACAGTTTCAAAGCTTTTTCCATACAAAGAGTATGACACAGTCCTGGAACATCATAATATGACACACCTAGAATCTTGTAACCAGTAGCTAACGTATTTAGAGCAGCTTTTCTAATTTCACCATCACGTTCTGCTGTCAAACTTGCAACAATTTGCAAAGATTTTAATTGTCCACTGATCTGTTAAAAAAGGAATAAATATAAGTTTTCCAGAAAAAAATCAGAGAATTAGAAAACGATAAAACATCCTTCTAGCACCTCGGCCCCATGATGATCGATCAAGAATCCAACAAGGTCAACGCATTCTATTCGAGTACGGTTATTTTTTGAACGCAAACCCTCCAAAATATAGGGAAGTGTTTTTGTTGCAGAATAAAAGTTGACAATTTGTTTTGTCAGTTCCCGCATTTTTTCTCTTACTTTCTCAATGTTGTGCCCCGACTGCAGCACAAGAATACAAAAGTTAGCAAATGGACCAAATTGGAAACAATTAGACCCATGTTTAACAGTTCCAAAGAACAAAGGTAGCATTCAAAATCTCAAAGGGAAAAAATGCATGGATCTAATTCCATCCAAAATACTCAAAAGCAAAATCTCTCAAATACAAAACAGCAACAACCATCAAAAAGTCATGTTATCAGATATTCAAATACACCTTTTCTACCAAACAGGGAAGAAATACAGCAGCTTCTGATTCAGGCAGAGAATAGCCTTCATCTCTTAAAGTGTCAAAAAGTTCAGGGAGAAACTCCAACACCTGTTTATTCCAAAGGATCATGAAAAGTTGTTATAACTAACAATGGAACACGTTTGTGAAGGGAAAAATCCCTTCTCATCCCTAGGGTTTCATGCAATAGCCCATTTCATCCCTACTTTTTAAACAATAACTCAAAACATCCTTCTATTAACTCACTATTAATTAAATGCCGTTTGTTAGTTATTCATTGAGGGTAAAAAATGATTCTCCATTAAAGAGAAAATTAAAAAAAATAAATAAAAGTTGATATATAACTAAAAATGATGTTTATCTAATCCCACTAAACAAGAAATACCCAAAAAGATGAAAACTTCTATTTCAAGCAAATATTTTGCACTTCTCTCTATTTTGGCGGCATGAAAACCCTATAAACCCTAGATTTAAGTACCAAAAATAATCACAATTTTCATATTCGTATAAGTATACTCTCTAATTACACTGTGAGCCGACTTGGGGAGACAGTGGTAAGGACTTGGGGAGACAATAATGGTCAAAGAAGAGTGGTGGCAAAGCTCAAAATAAAAATTGGTTAAAGATTAAGAAGATTTTCAGCACATGCAAGCACATAAAAATTGGTTGTATTTTTGAGTTTTTCTTCCAATGACTTAAAGATATTGTGCTAATTACAATTTGTTGCTTATGGCGATTATCTAGTGGCTATATCAAACTACTTTATCGTTGATTTCATTTAAGAAAAAATTAATGAATTTTGCATATTTCGTAGTGTTATTTAATTGTGCAAAAAATTTATTTTAATATAGTTTGTACCACTTTAATAAAAAAAAATCCTATTTTGCCCTCACTGAATTATTTGTTAACGGCATTAAACTAACGGTGAGTTAGCGGAAGGATGTTTTGGGGTATTATTTAAAAAGTAGGGACGAAATAGGCTATTGCATGAAACTCTAGGGATGAAAAGGGCTTTTTCCCCGTTTGTAAATGCTGAAGAACTAGAAAATAATAAAAAGCCTCTGAAGCAAGAAACTAAGTATACCTTCAGCAGACATGTAGTGTTAGACTTGCAGAACTGCAAAACGAACCATCTCAACAGAATATCCAAAACTTCAATAATGTCCTTTCGGATGGATGGAAGTGCCTGCAAGTAAAAATTATTATAAGTTAATATATTGATAATTTGAAGGGAACTCAAGTGGCAGGAATGTGAGCATCACACCTTCTGTAGCATCTCAAGCCCATCAACCTGCTTCTTAAAATCTATGCTCAGTAGACGCCTATGCAAATCCTCTCTGAAATACTTCATCATGTCATTCTGCAAGAAAATGAAATCTAGATCCATCACTGTTCACTTCTAAAAGAAGAAGCAGAGATATCATCATAAATACATTTAATATAAACCTCAAGCTCTTGAATTTGCTCTATCCGTGGGTCCTCAAACTTAAATCTGCGAACAACCATTCTCTCCCTATCCTCCTGTACATAAATAAGTAAGAATGAAAGATGCTCCATCAATATATTTACTTCATACAACGATGAATGCTTCATATGTCACTCAAACAGTACCTTATTTGAGTCCTTAACATTTAACAAAGCCTGTGACTGAACAGCAAAATCTTGGACAGACATAATTGACTCTGGCCTTGCACCCTTGGTTGGAATGACTCTCTTTCCAAGACATTAAAACACAAAAATTCAATATCTTCATTACATTCAGAAAATGTTGAAACTCAAGCATGGAAAACTTACCGAAGATACAGCCCTGTTTCCATGCTTAGACAAACCATTAGAAGCAGATTTTGGAACCTTTGAGCTGCTCTTTGAAGTTGGACCCATAGAAACTGCTCTTGCAGATTCAAACGATATCAAGGAAAGAAAAACCATAAGACAGAAGGTAAAGGAAAAATGAGGGGAACAATAAAAGAGAGCCGAGTAACAAAAGAAGAGACCTTGGGATGCCCCATTAAGTTTTATTCTTTCAAGGATAAGAGCTAAAGCTGGCCCTTGAATATCCTTAAGATTCTTTTCAATCTGGAAAACAGGCACACCAAGAAGAAATTATGTTCAACCAATAATCAAAACACATTTGAATGAGAAAATGTACCAGAAAATTAATAGCACACATACTGTTTCTTGTCCACCAGCTCTTAAAATTTCCACAATGCATGCTTCAGCAGCTTTTCGAACATCTGAAGATTTATCCTAGTAAAAATTTCCAGAAAGTAAGGTTATTCAGAAGGAAAACATAATCAGTAATGTTACGTGCAAATTTTGTACTTGGTAAAAAGAAAATTTGGTCAAGTATTACCGTCATGGCAATACTAGCTGGTTTCAGCAGATGTGCAGCATCTGGAAAACCGCTTAGTCCAGTGAGTTGCTTTGACAACCAATCAAAAAGATCCTTGCGCCCTTCCGCACCAAGCTTAGCATCAGTCAGTGCTGTTGTAACATATGGAACCTACAATAACAGAATTACCATGAAACCTGCCAATAAGAGATCAAAATTGCCCCAAATACAGATATGATAAAACAGTTACCATTTTATCAAGATGAACAGCAGCAAGCCAAGCATCTAACACAGTCAAAGTACATTCTCTCATATTCTTCTTGTTGTCACCGAGACATTTCAAGATATCTGACAAAACGCCCTGCAAGAAAACATTTTATGCTTATTCACTTCCAAGCTTCAAATTTACAATTGCATGACCACAAACCTTGCTTGACTTCTCAACAGCAGGACCCATGGCAGAAGCAACAGCCCCAAGAGTGGTCAAAGTTGCCATTACTAAATTTTTGTTGCTGTCGTATAGACGTCCTCTAAGACCACCAAATAACTCCCCTGACAATCAAATAAAGGAACAATAATGGGCTGATTGAAAATGTTCATAAAAGAGAACGACAAGGATATGTTCATTTATAATAAAAAATAATAATAATAATCAAACTGATCCCAGTTATTAAAGCTCACGGTGCATAATCCAAATGATCCCAAATATTAAAGTTACCAGTTCCAGCAGGTTGAATGCGCTTATTAGCCTCCTCCAGAATTTTATTAACAGCTTCAATTGATTCCAGACGAACCTGGGAAAAGAAGGAAAGGAAAAAAAACACACAAATCAGAATTATTCAAAACCAACTACTGCACCATCCACAAACAACATTGGCAGCAAACATGAACAACATATCAAGCTAGCTTTGTGCAAGTAAGCAACCAGACCTTCCAATCAGGGCTTTCCAAGCTCTTCACTAAAGTAGGTGTAATCTTTCCACTAATATCTTCACGCGGCAGGCCATCTGATCCGCCAGCAGACACAGATGAAGTGGATTCAGAAGCCCTAACAGTTTTCTTAGGAACTACAGTACCCTGAATATAGTATAGGAATGGAGTCAGTATTCTACAAAAGTAGACACTTACGTGCGACAATATAACCAATAAATTGCTATACCTCAAAAGGATTTTTTTCATATTCAGTATCAAGTGCACTAAGCAGAGCAGGTTTGACATCAGCCAGAAAGCCCTTGATGTCTGCAAAATAGAAAAGTCTTAAGAATCTTAAAGATGAAACTAAACTAGATGTAGAATTCCACATAAAATGAGTAGTCACCTGGACCAACAAATTTATGCAGAGCACCCAAAAGCTTAATTGTAGCATTTCTTGTTGCTGCAGCACTTGACTGGAGACCAGTATCTTTACAAAAATCAATTAAATCCTGCAAACAAATCACATAAAATTAATTACAGCAACTGAGTGTCAAATTGTTAAAATAACAAAGAAGGAAAGTCAAGGAATGACCGGAAAAACCTTAAGTTTTAAATGTGATACACCGAAGTCCTCAACAGCTGAAACCATCCAGAGAATTCCCTCGCTAAGAACCTTAGGATTCTTGTGGTCTTTCATGATCTTGTAAAGCTATAATAAAATAACAAATTAACACATAAATAAACTTTCTATAAAATATTAAGACTGTAAGTTTAAAACAAAACACGGATGAAAGGACATTATTCATATCTGCTTCACAGACCACTTACTGCAAATAAAATCTCTATAGAAGATACTAATGAACAGATAACAATAAAACGGTTCGATAGTACTTACTCTTTCAAAAATAAATCCCGGGCCTACTGCTTCAGAGAATGTAGTAAGGCACTTCATGGCATGAGCGCGGGTCTTGATATCTGCAACCCGTTCGCTTATACCTGTTTATTACGCAAAACAAGACCAGCTAAGGATGAAGAAAAAAGGACAATAAAAGCATCTTTGCTGTCACAAGAAAAATAAGCACAATCAGCTAAAAGACTCCTGCCAGTCCACATGTGGTGGATCTGTGCACCCCAGATATCTAAGTGCGCTATCAAACTTGAAATAAGAGAACATGTATCTGAGAATACCCACCCAGAAGACAGAGAACAACACATTTCTTGGGAAATTTAGTTGCAGTGGCAGCTAGGTAATTAATAACTTCAATAACCTGTTGCTGAACCTGCATCATTATTCAAGACATTAAAAAGAAAAAAAATTGAAAGAGATCAGTGTACTCCAGGAGAAAAAGCCAAACCTTTACATACCTGAACATTTTTCTCACTCCAACCGGGAAGCATGCATACCAAACGAACCAAAATCTCCACAGACTGGTCAAGGTTTTGTACAGCTTCAACTTGCTGTCTAAGAGATGATATTGCTGCAACCATGGAAGATATAGATTCAATAATACAATTAGATGATATTGCTGCAACCATGGAAGATATAGATTCAATAATACAATTTGATAAACAACTTTGGAAGAACATTCCAAGAAGAAACTGTACATTTACATGAAAGCACAAGCCAAATAAAGAGGCTGTTAAAAAACTCAACAAAACTCAACAACTATTGAGTCAACCAATTTACCACTTTTTAAGACTAACATAACATGAAAACATTAACATCATATTGCATGCATTCAATACTTAGAGCTATTGAGAAAACTCTGCCACTAAAAGCTTTTCTAATTCCAAGAGTTAACCTCTGAAACTATTTTCTCAAAATCTTCCTATAGATAATCTTATCCTGTTAAGCAGATTACAATTCTTCTACTACATTTTCATTTCCTTCATCAGATGGTTATAATTAACACTGCTAAAATCAAAAAGCAACACAAAAAATTGCTTCTGCAGTGCTTTCAAATGCATGGTACACAACAAAAGAAAACCCACAGGCCACAATCAACATATGGGGGTAAACAATGGTCCCATCCCATCAAGGTCAAAGGTCAGGCCATACATGAGCAGGGCCAACGGTACTTCAGCTTAAAATCTCTTAGAGCCATTCGCTCCAGAAAGTACATAACGCAGGCATGGTTACCACAATTAACAGACAATTTTGACAACCGTGCTATACATGGTCATTCTAGTTTAAGTACGTCACATGGACAGTAAACCACCACATAGCACATGCACGGAGTATAGCAGTGTTCGATGAGAGAAGGGTTCAACACAAATTCTCACCACCCAAACTTTTATAAATTGTTTAAAATGTAATCCTAACTATACTCTATGAGCTTCGCAACATCTATATCTAAAGGTACGTCCTAAGTGATCAATACATATTCTACTACTCACATAACAATCAGAAAAACTCATATGACAGGTTAAAAAGATATGGGCGGTTTAGAAGCCCTCTAAAATTACACTTAATTTTGCACTAATTACAGACCTTTAGATTAAAAGCTTATCAAAGATCAGGATTTAATGGATTAAATGACATTAATTATTTTAGTTTAATCATTAATGCACACTTTCTCTCTCCTCTCATCCGTATGCGTCCCCAATGTTTTCTAACATCTTCCACTCTCTACCATCAACATCTTTTCTCCTCTTTACTGCCATTTTTCATCTACGCTCTTATTTTTTATTTTGTTATTTAATCTCTCTTAATAATTGGTAGATTAGAAAATATTGATAGATTTACTCTAAAATTTTATAGATTCAGATTCAAAGATGTGTAACATACATATTTCAGTTCAAAAAATAATAACAAAAATCACTTACTCATTTGCGATTTCCCTTGATAAAAAAGAAGGTTACTTCCGCTATCTCTATTTATATTGGTCACATATCCACCTGAATTTTTTTCTTTTTTTGTAGTTTTGCAGGGAATAAATTTTATATTACTAATTTTTACTTTTTATTCAAAGACAGTTGCATTTGGACAAAACTGCGAGAGAAATCAATTGATAAAACAAGAGATGAAGAAAAAATAAAGTTAGAAGGAAAACAAACATCGACGAATGATAAGCAAGGGAGAAAGAGAGCGAGCACAATAACACTTAACCTATGATAAAATTCCATGTCATCAATCAATTAAATCCAAACCATTGATAAGCTATTACCCTAAAGGTCTAAAACCAATTTAAAATTAAGTGTAATTTTAGGGGGCGCCTGGTCCCCGCTACAAAGATATATGAATAGAGAACTTGCAACCATGGAATTGAGAAGGAAGGAAATCCATCAGATTCACTTAAGAAGAAAAATGCCAACTGTAGAGTGCGTAAAATTCTATTTTATTAAGTGAGAGAAATAATAAGCAACCTTCAAGGCGTTCTTTCCAAACAGCGCTCTTCAACTGTCCTACTGTATCTGCCGGTATACGGGATCCTAATCTGCTTTCAATCTCTTCAAGACTCATTTCTGAAGGCTGCAACAATTAAACAGACCAGAGAAATTGAAGACGTTAAGATCACTTATCATCAGGGCCAATAAAAGTTACAGAGCCATGGTAGACAGACAATAGGTTCACCTCCACATCTTCAGGGGCTTCGGTTAATTTAGAAGTTTCTTGTTTGCCAGATCCATCTTTTTTGGCACTTGGTTTAACTGGACCTCCCTTCTTGCTAGCAGGCTGTCGGGAAGGGAAAAAAATAGCAAAATAGAATCCAAAGTCAAAAAATATTCACCCCTCCTGCCAAAACACTATGAAACAAACACGTGTATGAAATACAAAAACTCACTGCTGCTGAAACAGGCCTCTTCCCACTAAGCATGCTTGCTGCTGACTTTCTAACAAACGAACTTTCTGAAGCCTGCATAAATTGGAATATATAATATTATAAAATCAAACAAATTGCTGGATAATTTAATGTCATGTGCAACACCACACTTGGACACTTAATTATTATTGATACTTTGAGTTTCTCCTTGGTAATCAGATAAAATTTCAAAATCTCAAAACATTTTTCTTCCCGCAGCTGGAATGGAACTGTTCAACATTACAGTAACATGGACATTCAACTTTAAATCTAGAGGAGAAAAATCAACAGGAAGGAGGAGAAAAGGGGACATGTCAAAGTTTAAGACCATATCAGTGCGCAACCTCTTTATATGACAAAATGAATCCCCCCAAATAAATATGTATAAAGATACTGTTCTTAAAGAATAAAATACACTTTACCTAATGTGATAAACATATTTCTCCCCTTCAAATTTAGCACTGTATTCATTTCTGGAACTTATGGAACGGAAAAGGGATTTGCCACAAAACTAGAGAAACGAGGGAACATGCGGGATGTTTTTAAGCAATTAAATAGGTACTCACCACTAACATGACAGAAATCAAAGCCAACATTTCCTGATATAGATCCCACTGAGCATTTCAATTCTGCTCCACAAACATTGTGACATCTTTCCTACACATTTTAATTTTTAGGATATAGAAATCTTTGTTCCTAACTATACAACAGGCAATATACTAGTTTACCTTTTTTATTAGTTTTTTCAGTTTAACTCAAGGTAATTGCATGTCCAAATGTTGATACCTATCTTATCACACAATTGTTCAAGTAATAGCTACCACAAGACACATAATAAAAGACAATAATAAGGAAACACACTTTGTGAACCATATGAAAACTGGGGTGAAAACAAAGCGTAAACAGTAAACTGAAAAGAAAAGGCAAACACACCTCCACAGAGGGTACACTTCCACCAGAAGTTTGAACTCTAGCTGCCATTGCATGATAAACATAAGAAAAAAAATGACGTAAAATTCAAAACAGTAAACTAAGAGCAATTATTACTAGACAAAAAGAAAAGCAACAAACCTGAACTTGTACCAGTGGCCACATCACCTCCAGCACCCGCAATCATTTCAGAAAGCTTATTCCTTCTAACGTCATCAAGTTTCTCAATTGACCTCTCTAAAGGCCTCATGCCAACAGACTAAGAGAGAATCCACAAATATGGAAAAAGATTTATGATAGCAGAACTTAAATTTTTTTATAAGATGACAATGGGAGATAAATAAATTTAAACCAACAAAATGCTGAATGCAAATTTGACAGTATTACCTTAGCTATTGCAGCCAGCACTGAAAAGGCTGCGTCCCTCACCTCAGGGGTTCCATCATTGAGACACTACAAAACTTAAATTGCTTAAATTACAAGTATTACATAATATATTACAAAAGGTAATAGCAGATGGTCCAGATTTCCAATAGTATACATGTACACAAGTATCAATCCACACAAAAAAAAAAAATTTTTTTTGGGAGTTCCTAATATTAGCATGTTGCGAAAAAAACCCAAAATTGCTGGCCACAGGCTTCTACAGAACAGGATTAAAGATGTTTCAACGTTAATAAATCCATGAAAAAAGGTGCAAATAGATGTTTCAGCTTTCATAAATTGATGGGAAAAGGAGAAAAAGCACACAAAATATAGTTAAAAAAATAGAAACAAGCCTCTTAAACAACGGATGCACTTACCTCCATACAAATTGGAACATAGTCCTTATGCACCTTGAGAACAACAGCCTTGCTACTCGTTTCAACACAAAATGTCACCCAATTCAAAGTTAATGACCGCACGAGCGGAACTTTATTTTTCACTGATGTTTTAACATCTGCAATGAACAGCAGTCATTAAGCTGTTGAATACATTCACAAGAAGCCAACCATGCAGTGACAAGTACATATGGAAAACAAATAAATTCACATGGCCCAGAACTCTTACAAAAAGAAAATGTCCATATCAATTACCCTTCTGAGATCACAAAACACTAATTAGAATAGAAAGGAAACCTGCCTTCAACAACATCAACAAGATTTAAACATCCAGCCTTGTGCATTGCCTGGAGAGTTTGTGTAAGTGACTCCGCCACTGTAGGTTTTTTCTCTTTCAATTTTTCCTATATGAGAGAAAACTTGTTAGGACAACTAAATGCTTCATACACAAATACAATACATAGCAATTATTTGAAAGATGAAATTCATAAACATACTAATAAGTTAACCAATCAAAAAAACTTGATGAACCAGAATACTAATGACTCACAACACAACAATTTTTCCTTGAGAAATAGAGAATAAATTTTCCTTTAGAAATAAGAAATAAACTGTTTTCCTTAAGAAATAAGAATAGAAAGGTAGGATGATGAGGGAATCAGGGATGGAGATGAAGGCCGGATTGGAGACCCTGACAAAGGTACAGGGGCATCATCTTCAGATTCCAGTGACTAATGAAAGCAACTCAGCTGTAAGAGAGTTACTGAGTTACTAGAAGTTTCTTTGTGGTAAGTTGGATTGTGCAGCACTATCTCTGTAATCAAACTTTAAAAAATGTTAACAGATGTCCGCTGTATTAAAATTATATTGATGGATCATTGATGGCCCTTTAATTGGCCTGTAATCAATAAAAACAGTGGACTAATAATTCTTGGTTTAAAAACCTGTCAAAGTCAAATGATCCATTACTCTGTTGTCAAACATATATAAATATTCATGATGCAAAACTTCCATTCAATATGGATACGAAATATCAGAGAAGTATAAAAACAATGAATGACACAGACTGCCAAAATAATAATAAAAATAATAATAATAATAAGGTGATTAAAATAACAGCAGAGCTATTATTCAAGAAACCTAATACCATTCAACAAAGAACAGAAAATAGCTACCATTCTCAATGCATGCAAGCAGGAGACGTCAAAAGTTTCTTTAAAAAAATGCAGCACAAGATAAATTAGAGCTGAGGTTTTCAAATGTTCTTATATGCTTAGGTCCATATATGGACAAGCCTATTGCATAATCAAAGGGAAACTTGTTGAAACAAAAAGGGCAGAGAGCAAAAAGGAGAAACAGAGACGGCCATAAAAATCCACTCAACATAATTTCTCATATATACCAGATAAAACATATGAAGATGCAAATATACTGATACAAATATGTATCAAAGCGTGTGTGTACAAAACTACATATTGTACTCACAAGTAAAACTGGCAATAGAAAGCGTGAACTGCCAGAAAAATGGGTCCTTAGACCACGGGCAAGATTGCCAATAGCTTGAATTGCTTCAACAGCAACAGCAATGTTCACATCCGTAATAAGCTGCGCAAATACACACAGTTAGAGATATGCTTGGTATAACAACTAACAACTGCATAACTGGCAATCCGACCACAAACAAGATTTGTATCAACATGCCAACATTAACATTCAAATTTCAATCAAAGGAACTCCACGTATATTAGAAAAATTGATCAAAGGCAGCTCTTTAAATTAATGCCAATAGCAATGTCCAACACACAATACTGTGTCAGAAAGCAATTCATCTATGGTCCATTGCCGACAAAATGCTGACTATACCTTATTGATAAGAGCCAAGATGTAACTTTCAAAAAGTGTCATCTCAGAGTGAACAATATAATATCACTGTGACAATATACTGTCGCTTTAAGGCAACATCATTTCAACCATTCATGGAATCATGAAAAACTTTGGGGGTCACTGAGAGAGAAGAAGGCACAGGGTTTAATATTAAGAGAGAACGGATCTGATTCTCAAATTGAATTGAACATAACAAGAATAAAAAATTAGAACAGGAAGTAATTATATTTTTAGATGTCCACTGGAGAGGCAAAAACAACTTTACACAGGCAGCAAAACTACACGAAAAGATGATAACTCATCTAAAATAACTATAGACCACAACTCAAGCCCCTGCAACTAAACTGTACAGGAATAACCATACCATTCCAACCACATACAAAAAATAAAATGCAAAAAGAAAAGCAGCGTACCAAAACAGCTCTGTCCCCTAACAGAAATAATGGAAGACATCACATGGCGTCAAAGATAAAAACAAATTCACTTCAAGTAAGAAGCTCAGAAAACCTTCTTTAAAGTCCGACAAACTTCTGTAAAATCACCAGGTGCTATCCTTTTCGTGGAAGCTAGCTTGGTTAGCTCTGCAATGGCGTCTTTCCTTTCTGACCACTTGGTAGCTTTCTATAAGACAGAAAAATTGGCAAAAAATAAGCAAGAGAACAACAAATTGCATAACCAAAACATCATTAACAAGAGATTAACAGCAGATCAAAATTACATAAACAATGAAATGTAAAGATATATCAAGTACCAATGAACAACAATTGAAGGACTAAGAAAGAGTACTAACCACTCCTTCCCAAAATCCAGACTTCTCTAAAGGAGTCAGTATATCAACAGGATCGACAAGTTCATACTCATCTATCTCCGGAGGAACTGCAAAATTATTTAAAATAAAAAAGTATGAGGCACTACATTAGATTAACCATAAGAAAATAGCATATTCCAGTCCCTAGATGCAAATGGCATTACCATCAGCTGTAGACTCTTCAGAAGGGCCCGGACCCACATCTTCAGAAATAAGTTCCTGCCCTAGCTCCTTATCTTGTTCAGCCCTGAAAATTATATATGTATTAATCCCACAGGGAATATGGCAAGATAGACCAACAAGATCATCTTAAGCCATCTTAAATATGATTACAATGTTGATACAGGGGCATCTACATAAAGTATATGTTGACAATGCTATAATGGCTATGAGCGCTGGTCGTCTGAGAATGATTAAACACAATCAAAACAAATAACATCTTATGGATTTTAACTAAAATCAGATCTATACAAATGAGACAAAAACGTTTTATTTGGACCAATTGGCAGTATAGTGCATCACAAAGGGTTTACATTTGACAAGACCCAAATTCATCAGATCTCCTGGTTCACAAATATTAGCCATTGAAACTTTAGGTGGACTTAACACCAAATTATTGCAGGACATGGACTAGCATTCATGCTGCCTCAGGTAACTGAACAAACCAAGAAGGACAGGTAAAAAAATAGAAAGAAAGAAAAAGAAAACTGTTTGAATAAATATTCTGGAGTTCACAGCACTAACTGCATGACCTGAAATGATGGAAAAATTCTAATTACAGAAAACACAGAGAAAGTCTTCTCAAGAACAGGGCACTGACCTTATCTTCCTAGTCGGCCTAGCTGTCCCCGACACATTTACAAGCTCAGCCTCCAGCTCTTTTTTCTAAAAATTACAAAAGAACATATAATTCACTAACTACTTCCACATAAAAGGAAAGTCGCACAAAAATTATTTGTCAAATTAATATTCACATACCATAGTATCTCTCATCTTCTCAAACAATATTGTTTTTACAGGATCTTTCCCAATCCACCGGCAGAGCTCGAGTGTCAGTCCTTTAGAGGAAGCACGAACATTTTGATCTTGATGGTCAAAGAGCTCAGGAAGCATCTTCAGAATCCTCTTCGGAGGTATAATTTTCGCTCCAAATTCACTAATTAAAAATAATAAAACAGCATGACCCAGTTAGATTTAAAAAAGAAAAAGAAAAATTTCCAACAAGTTACTCATAGTTTGCACCAAAATTATCTCATGTGCAGACCTTAATGCTTGAAACATGACGTCAATAGCAGGCACAACTGCTTTGGCAACCTTGTTCTTTATTGCTTTCTCCATTACATCCTACAATTAAACAAAATTTACCTCATAGCTTTCATTCCATCCCAGGTCAATAAATGAAGAATGAAACCGCATGCAATGTAAAGATAAGCAAAGGAAGAAGCGTACAAGAAAAACATCAACTGCCTCCAATTCAACCCAAAGCATAAACACCGCCTGAGCCTTCTCCACTGTCTTCGGTCTCCCCGTCAGGCATTTTGCCGCAATTGCATCACAAACTTCTTTGGCATATCTACAATGACAACATTACAACGTCAGTCAAAACTTTCCATTCATTTATATTTAAAATGATATAAATAATTAAGCAGCAATTGCACCTTCCGGCATCCGCATCCGCTGCTTTTAAGTAAGCAATCAACGCATCAAGAGCCTTATCTTGTACCGGCGCATTCGAATCCGCAACAGTCTTCTTAAACAACGGACCTAACATCAACACAAAAGAATAAATAGAAGTAAAACGACAGCGCATCATTTCACAACCACAATGCTCAATGCAGATCCATACAAAAGTCAGATCTGAGACAATGAAACTATACTGACCTAGTTCTCTGATGCGATTGTCCTTAGGATCAGTAATGGAGTCGCATAGAGCGGCCAAATCAATGTTAGCCTCGTTCCTAACTTTCCAATTCTTGTGCAGTAACCGATCTTCCCACGGTAATTTCTTCGCCTCTTTCAATAATTTCTCTTCTTCGGACATTTTCGCTTTGATCTAAGTTAATCTCGCAAATAACGAAATAAATTTAACTGAAGCTTTCTTTCTTTCTCTTTCAATTTTCTTTGATATTTTCTCGGCGAGTGCCGGCACTAGGAGACGGAAAGAGAGAGAAACCAAATGACAAAAATGAGGGTACTCTATCTTTATCTCACGCTCTTTCTCTCTCTAAAACAAAAGGGACAGAGAGAGAGACAGACGGGGTATTTTGGGTTGTACGTTTTGAACAAGAGTCATTCCCACGCTTCTATAAATGAGCGTGTTTCCACTGGCCAATCACTGGAGAATATCTGGAAATTCAAATTTGTTACGTCGCATTTGAGTTACTGGCGGTTTAAAATGGCGTTTAAGTTGGCGCGTGAGATATGTGATTGTGGTTGAGCAGTGCAATGTTTTAGGCCTAAGACGGGTCCCAGAGACACTTCAGAGAGGGAATAGAGTCGTGAGTTCTATATTAAATAAAAACTGAAAATTCAAAAAAAAAAAAATGAAAACTGTATTAATTTATGGGGTCTAGCTATGGTGCAACTGTAGTACCATACTACAGTTGTACCTAGCCATTAGATTCAGCTATAGTACATGTGTGCAGCTAAATCTAATGATTAGGTGTAACTGTAGTATAGTACCACAGTTGCACCATAATTTTATCCTAATTTATGATGATTCTTTATTAGCGATTCGGAGAAAATCTAATTTATTATTTGGTTTTGTCTTGATTTCGTAAATAAATAAACCATCAAACGGCCGTTAGATGGAACATCATATGCTTATCCTGGGCTTGATGATACCGAATCTAGACCTAAAATTCACTTTGCCGGCAGGTTTTATTAGTTTATTCCTATTGCCGTTGTATGAAATTTACCTACCCTCATCGGAGATTTGAATAATGTCTGAATTCATATTATAATAATTTCGGCCTTAGACAATAATTCCGCATCCGCGCAATTTGAAAATTTTTTAAATTGGTTTCCGTTGGAATTTCATTTTTTTTCTCTGCCATTTAAGGGTATATAAATTATTGAGCCTAATTTGAAGAAGTAACTGGTCCATTTCCCTGAAACTCAGTTAGAATTAACAATACAAAAATTAGATAAAGAAACAAGTAAAACAAAAACAAAAATACTGAAGTTTAAAAGGACTTGTGTACGAATATTGAATGATACATTTATTTGTATTTTTTAATGTCTAAATATAAATGGTATCCTATTTATATTTATGAATAAAAAAATCATAAATATGAATAAAAAACATCATAAAAACATCACAAAACAAACCCTTAGTTTGCCATTAAATAAGCCAATATCATATCATATGTTAATTAACTATGAAATCATACGCAATTTATTAAGTTTCGATTTTAATATATATAAGAACCATTTACAATTTTGAAACAATAAACTCAAAACCAAACTTCTCAAAATTTGGACATTGGAAATATATTTGTGTAAATTGTGGTTATATTACTTCTTTAAAGTAATGCACATACATATGTACACGGCAACTCATTGTCATTTTTTATTTCTTCAATATGTTATGATTCTTGAAAGTTCCTTTTTTTTTATTTAATTCATGCAACCTCATATGAGAGGCAAGAAAACCTTCTCAGCCCGGATTCGGACTGGACCGGTACTGAAAATCAATACCCAACTCTTCCCAAGCACAGGTACGGGCGTGACCCAGAAAATTCAAATCCCAAGTTCGTGCTTGGTTAAATTTTTTAATTTGAATAAATAACTTTCAAAAATAAAATAAAACTAATATATTACATTTTATAAACCCAAAACTCTCATTACACACAAAAGCCACCACCTCCACGGCTCCACCCACCTCTAACTCTCTAAGCCAGTGCCTAGCATCCACAACACTCATTCCTATTCAAACAGAAAAAATACCTCAAATCTCAATCCGATAATAAATTAATATAAACATGGGAAATTATCAGCCATATATCCTTGAATGACACCCGTATCAAACGTGTGTGAACACTTTTCAAGTGTATCAATCGTATACCCTAAGTTGACAAAACACTTCTGTCGTCCACCAATCCGTTAATTTCCGTTAGAAAGTTAACAGAATTGTGGCAAATTGACTATTTTGCCTTTGAAACTCAAAATGAGATAAAAAGATAAATTTACCCCAAAAATTAACATAAATTTTCAATACACAATTTCTTTTATTTTGTTATTAACAATACATTTTTTTGATTAAAAAAATAAATTATTAATGGTACATATTATTAACAATTATCCATAAAAAATATCCATATTATACAATAAAAAATTATTAACAATTATACATATTATACCATGAAAATTTCTAGTTGGAGTTTGGAGGAGTAGATCTTCAAAATTTAGGTTAAATTTTAGAGGAGTAGATTCAGTTGTAAAGTAATTTTGTTAAGCAATTATTAACAATTATCCGATAAATGGGATGACATGTCATTTTTATCAATATATATCATATGACATGTCATTTTTTACTAGGTAAATGGGATGATATGTCGTTTTTTTAATCAAAATTCTATCAATCTTAAAAGACTAAATTACCCTTATGATGTCAACGCTTGCAAACGGAAATTAACGGATTGGTGGACGGCAGAAGTGTTTTGTCAACTTATGGTATACGAGTGATAGACTTGAAAAGTATTCACACACGTTTAATACGAGTGTCATTTAAGGGTATATGACTGATAATTTCCTTATAAACATTTTCTTTTTCTTATTCCTATTATTTTTTTTATCTTTTTTTTTTTTACACTTCTTATATTTCTTATGTGATCCTCTATAATCTCTCGTGCACCGAACCACCACATCACAAGCATGTGGTAATTTCAAGTGATGGTGGTGAGTCATAAGTGTCAAGAAGCACAACACGAAGTTGTTATTTACTTATTTTACATGAGAATAGTTTTGAGACTTTTATGACCTATTTGTTAGTGGTTAGATATTTTGGGATTTTTATATGTTATATTGGTAATTATATTGTAATTATAAATTTATGATATGATAGAATTTAAATGTTACAGTTAATTAGATTTATTTGTCAATGTGATTATTGCACTGCTTAATTTAAGTTTTTGACAAAGAATCAATGAATTCAGGCAGTAAATTGAAAGAATTCATATTTTTCATTTGTTTAAAATTTAATTTGTATTGATACGATTTTTTTAAAAAATCACTTATTCAAGCAATTGAAGCCCAGATCAAAAACTCGTGCCCGGAAAACCGAGCTTGACTCTCGTGTGTCAAAAAACTGGGTATAAACTCGAGTCCGCACATTTACCGAAATAACCTGGGCCGATTGTAGATAGGCCCTAATTCAACCCCATCCCTACCTCAAGTCACATTTGATTAAGAATACGACAAAAGAACTTCGGCCTTCTTTACATACGGCCCAAATGGGTGCGTGTAATGGGCCTAATTCAAGATTCAAAGTCCAATAGGATTTTATATCATTACTATTTTCAAAATGTTTATCCTAAAACAATTTAAAAGAAAATGACAATAATTGCTTCATTTAGAAGGAAATCGAAATAACCGAATTTAAAACAAGATAAATTTATTATCATATGATATATCAAAGTTGAAAAAAAATTGTATAAATCAGGATCTGACCAGTGATTGGGAGAGGTTGGGAATTGGGAATTGCCAGTATTGCTATTTTAAATTTTTTAGTACGTCCTAGATTAGTTGAATGACCGCTCATTTCATTTTTCCTAACACTTAAAACCCTAAAAATCAAACAAAACCCCACCGCCAATCTCCGCACCCTCTTTTCAGAAAGTGCTTTCTGTTTCCTTTTAATTGGTTCTCTTTAATTTCACTCTTCTTGCCAATAATTTAACGAAGAAAGAAATATGATGTATTCGCTTCATCGAGTAATGGCACAAATCGGGCGATCGCAGACCACAGTGAAACGCATCATTTTGTATTCGCCCGCTCGTTTTACTCGGCCTTTCTCCAGTAGAGCTCATCAGTTCACTAAAGCCACGACGAAAACGACGACGTCGAAGGATGTGGTTTGGCCGAAGCCGAGCGAAATTCCATTTCAGGTGAAAGTCGCCAACTCGGTGAATTTGATTGGACATGTGGATGCACCGGTTCAGTTCCAGACTTCTTCTGACGGCAAACACTGGGCTGGCACTGTCATCGTTCAGCACGCCGCTTCGCATTCACTCTGGTAAATTCACTTAAGTATGCTCATTGAATAAATTTTTTTATCGGGTTTCTGATTACGATAAACTTGAAGGGGTTAGCTGAAATTTACGCTATTCGGTGTTAGGATTCCTATATTGTTCGAAGGTGATTTGGCTCACATCGCTTCTAGCCATTTGAAAAAAGATGATCATGTACATATAGCGGGACAACTGACTGCTGATCCACCTGCCATCGAAGGCCAAGCCAATGTTCAGGTTAAAGATTTCCGTTTGCTTTCGAGAAAAAGTTAAATTATGATCATGTTATAAGCTTATTATGGATGTCTATCAGTTTTTAAGTCTCCAAAAGATATCTTCTGAACAATTTAATTCTTGAAGAACCTCTTTCTGAAAGCCTTACAAATGCAAGCTTAATGGTGGTGAACTTGAGAAATATTAACATTAGAATCCTTGATTTTCACACTTCAAGGTTTTGTCACAAACTTTCAGAGAGTTCTCTTAGAATCTTCAAGTTGATATTCGCTGTTGATGATTGAACTGAACGAATTATGGGCTTCTACTACTTAGGAGTTAAACATCAAGGTAAAAATAACAAGTTCGGATTTTCGGCTGCTAAATTAAGTTTGATGCCCTGGCTTCCACTCAATTATACCAAAATGATACATTCAGATAGTTTAAGTGGCTTTCTCTCTCTCTCTCTCTCTCCCCCCCCCCACCCCCCCCCCCCCCCCCCTCTCTCTCTCTTTTTTTTTAAAAAAAAAATTTGGAGTGGTGTATGCTTACTTGTAAAAAGTGGGGCAAAAAGGAAAAGAGCGAAATCAATGGCATTGTAAATACGGAGGATTAGAACAGAGCCACTAAGCTGAATGGAGGAGTCATGACTCTTCGGTTCTTCGGCTTTAAAGTTACAGAATGATAAAGCACAAAAGAAAATGATGGGATGCATTGCAAGTGCAAGTGCCACCCCCCATATTGCAGCTGGGTTGCTTACAAGTTGTTAGTTTGAACACATAATATACCATCTATTGAAGTTTTCTCGCATACTGCTAAAATTGTTGATGGTTTTCTATGTTGAAGTCTGTTTGCTTTTTTATTAAAATCATTTTTACCGATATATTTTTACTTATGAATTAAGCACCTCCTGAAAGCATCATTTTGTTTCTTGGAGAAGTTGCCTTTAATCCTTATCTGCTGAAATTTCTGAGGTTATTTACCATTTTTTTTTGAGTAGTTTTTAATCAGTAATTTATAATCTAGGGTAATTTTAACCTGCAAAATTTCATGTTAGGTTATGGTCCATAGTCTCAACTTGATCGAGCCTACTTCTCAAAAGAGGATGTTCTTTGTATCAAAAAAACAAGAAGCAGCGACCGTGGATCATTCAGTTAAAATATGTAATGTTTGGTTCTTATTTTCATTCTGCATGCATCTCAGTATATCGAAAGATGTGGGGTTTCCTGATTTTTATTGTTCATAATAAGCAGGGAGATTGATAATGTTAAAAAGAGCCAATGATAGACATGTCCTTTCTTTCTTTTCCACCCAAAGGAGGGGGTGAGGGTGATGATAATGGTTCGAAGTCTTTTGACTATAAAAGAAAGCAATGCCCTTAAGATAATCTAGGATGTTACTCATTACTATTTTTGGTCATGCTTAAGCAGATTTTGAGAGGGCTTACAGGACTCAAGTCTGTCTCCATTTACTTTTTTTTTTAATCTTTGGGGTTGATAGTCAAAATTACTTGGTCATTACTTATATATTGACCTCTATATGTCACGTGGCGTGATTATTGATTTTCAGCTAGCTCAAAGAAAGATGGCGATTCTGCCTTGAGTTCTTGGCGTGACCTTCTTGATAATCCAGAACAATGGCGAGATTACCGCAGTGATAAGCTTAAGGGATTGGTGATGACCCCTCCTCTAGATATGTCCTTTGCATTTGGTTAATATTAATGAAATCTCAATTTTGAGTTTAATTTAACAGGCGAAGCCTAGATACCCTGACTTCAAACGCAAGGATGGCACCCTGCCACTCTGGCTAAACAGTGCTCCAGATTGGGTTTTGTCTGAACTCGAAGGAGTTGTATTTGATAAATCAAAGCCTGTGCTGGATGATCAAACTCGAAAATCAAACTATGTGAAGAAATCTAAAGGTATGAAACTACTCTTATTTTGTAGTAATCTAATGCAATGTACATTTGTTCATATTGGGTTTTGTCTGAACTCGAAGGAGTTGTATTTGATAAATCAAAGCCTGTGCTGGATGATCAAACTCAAAAATCAAACTATGTGAAGAAATCTAAAGGTATGAAACTCCTCTTATTTTGTAGTAATCTAATGCAATGTACATTTGTTCATATTGGATGACTGCACCATTTGATTTCAAAATTTTATTTCTGCAGATGAATAAAAATTCGATTGTAGTTAGAAGTAATCATTGCTTAGTTCTACGAACCCAGTGAATTCTAAATTCTTGCTATTAAACTATTTGAATCCAGTATTTTTATTGTTTTTATATTCATCGTCGTCATTATTTTTAGTTGCAGTATAATATATTAATAGTTTTGTGGAGGCTTGAATTATAATATCCTAAAATGTGGTTTATAGCAGTTCATATTTTGTTTTTAATGCTTAATGAATTCATATTTTTATCATGGATGGAAGCCTCTTGAAATAAACTCTGGGCATCTCTACTGAGTTTGGACATGGTCTTATTTTGATAAACAACTAACAAGCTTCAGTTTATTCATTTCAAGTTATTGTTTTCCCGAATGACTTATGAAAATGTGGAGGCTTCACTGTAGAGTATTGTCATTCAGAAGCTAAATAGATACATAGAACACCAAAGATGAATTTTGAGTGGACATTTGTTTGTTTGTTTAGTTGATGGGGGAAATAAGATGAAATTTGTGGCCTTAACCGTACTGTTCTCTGATATCTAGTGGATGACCTCTGGAAGGATTTGGTGGAAAATCCAGATAAGTGGTGGGATAATAGATTGGATAAGGTAATCCTGTACAATCTTTGTTTTTAATGTCTCTCTGTGTTTTTGCCCCCTTCTCTGTCTTTCATTCTGTAATTCTATCTGCAGAAGAGCGAAAAAGGTCCGGACTTTAAGCACAAAGAAACTGGCAAACCCCTATGGCTGAACTATTCACCTGCTTGGGTGAGATCACAGTTGCCTCCTGTAAAAAGTACAGTAAAAAGTAAATGAAATGCAGATACTGGTAAGACAGAAACCCTGTTTTTGTGAGCCACCTGAGGTCACGGGATGTATCTGTAGTCATCAATTGGATTCATAGTACTTCAGTTCAATCAATTTTCACTGCCTAGTGGTTTGACTGCATCCTGACATACTTCAGTGGAGAGCTTTTATAGTGTTTCACTATCCGCTATCCTATTGAGTTGCAGTTTCAAAGTGCTACATGCATAAAAAAGCCTGAGAGGAAATATTTTCTCCGATTCATTTTGTGATTCATTTTCATAGTTGATGAGGAGTGCGAAAGAACTATAGATGATCCTACAAGTTCCTCCTGATGATGAATATTATCAAGAACTTGTGATTTAATTTAGTTGTGAAGTTGTATACAAGGGTATATAAACGTTTTTATTCGTCATTTAATTCACTCTCTTGAATTATGCGTTCATTCTTCAATCCTTTTTCATGCTTGAAACTTGAGAAATTGCCTAATTTTCACTAAATAAAACCCAATGCTTTTGCCACGAGTTGGAGCTCCTGATCGAATCAAAATGTCGTCATTTTGTTGGTCCAAAGGGAAAATGAATTTCAGAATATTAAAGAGGAATAAGAGGTTTGTCCTTTTGACGTGAGGATTCATTTCGCAAAAAAAATCAAATCCTTTTGTTAGCATGATATATGTAATGGAACTAATCTTAAGATAAAACTAAATTGCCCGTATAGAAGAAGATTAGAAGCGTGTTTTGGATATAGATTCCCAGACTTTTTAACCTAAAACTGATGCAGAATTGAAGCATTAGCTGCTTGTGTACAAGTAAGAGAGTCATTGGTTAATAATTTAGTTGTCAAGAGTTGGAGCAAAATTAAGCACGATAGTCCTAAATATATTCCAAATCTTTGGGAAGGAAAGCATCCATGTAATGGGAAATAGTTTCAGTTTGATTCCTTGCATATCTATTTATTTATCAATTAAAAAAATCAAATAAATAAATCACTGCAGACAGCAGTCGCCCAAGGCCCTTTTTTCAGATGTTTTTAAAGGGGAAATCTTTTTATCAGCAAAACATTTGTATGATAAACCTAAGTACCTAACCTTGATTAACAGAAATTGATATTGCCAGAGTCAGGGGTCTTATCTTGTGACATAACACATAATTATGAGTTCAAAGGACATTATTTTATTAATTTTCTAAAGTGAAAAACTGGTAAATGAGAATATCTAATTCAATTAAGGAATGTTTGTTACATTGCATTATGGGGTATTAAAATATTATTCATATTAAAATAATACTAACCCTATATTTGAAGTAAATTTGCAAGGAATTAAAGTGGGTGGCTAATGCGGTAGTTGCTGCATTAGCTTGCTTGCCCTTTTTTTTTTTTTGCTTTTGCTTTTGTTTTAATATAATATAATATTATATAATGTTATTTTTTATTTTCATTTTTATATTATAATTATTAATATAAATTAATAAAGTTATAATATTATTATTCAATAATATAATTTTAATTTGTAATAATATATTATATTTTTACCTTATAATTTATTAATAAATTTATAATTTAATATAACTAATAATAAATATTTAAATTTGAATAATATTAATTTAAAATTAATAATAATATAAAATATTAATATAATATAACATAATATATCATTTAAAATAATAAAAAAAATTAATATAGTATAGTGCAACATCATACATAGCATAATTAAAAATTAATACAGTACAGTATAATATCAACATTATATAATATTATTATAATATAATGCTAATGCAATACACCATAATACAATACACCAACATTAAAATAATACAATACAGTGTGTCAGACGCACCGTTACGTATTCCAACATTATTCTTACTGTGGCCACGAGTATCTACCAAATTGAAAAAGCTTTTGAAAATAACCAATCACAATCTATGGAGCAGGCATCTCCATCCTGATCATATGCATCAAATTGAAGCTAAGGTGCTCCTTCTAGATTCAAAAAACAAGTTAACACGGTATTTTTAAAACTCCCAAAAACAATCCGCATTGTGATATTTATTTTATCCTTGTCACGGTGAAAATTCAAAGAACTTGCTATTACCTTAGTAGTTGAAACAAACACAAACAAAACTAAAACTAAAAAAGAAAAAAAGAAAAAGAAAACGATGTGTATACTTTATTTTAGAAAGAATATCCATTATTATTTTTATTTTATTAGAATGAGCCACCATTGAATTATAACAAGTGCAATGAAAGTTAAATATTATAAAAGGAAAGGATAAAAAATGGTAAAATAAATATATTCGTTTCCAACTAATAATTTGTGGTACAAAAGTCATGTTTATTTATTTTTATGGGTTTTTCTTCCATGTCACCACTAACGCAGACATGACATAAACTGATTTTCATCACTCACGCTTTGGCGTGTAGGTACTGATCCACCGTGAGAGGTTTAGGCCCACCAAACCAGTTAATCAAAAATATATCATCAATCTCCAATTTGAAGATCTGGAAGTTGTGATCCTTAGGCCAGCCCTTCATCTCGGGGTGCTTTGCGAACAGGGCATTCCTAGCAAATTCCGCTGCTTTAGAATTTACATCAACGAGCACCAACTTCCCAGTGAGTGTAATTTTGGCACAAACGGGGTCCTCAGGGTCTGTTTTACCGCAAGTTCCGAGAGGGTACTCACTGATTGCCAGTGAAGACCGCTTGTCCTTTAATGCATTACTTGCAGTTGGATCAAGAGTCGTCAAATAGAAGTACGGCACACCGCTACCCTCATTCGGAAGCCCATCGCTGAATGAAACAACATTCCCGAATGGTGCCCCTCCCAAGCCGCTTGAAATCGTGCTTAAGACCCCCCAAGAATTCTGGGAGACCAACCAACGAGCATAAGCAGCAGCATCATTTGGGTGAGGTTTGTTTGAGATTGCTGGTATCAAGCGACCCTCTACAGAATCTTGAGTGCCCACCACAACAAAAAGCAAGACCAGAGACAAAGCTTGTGAAAAACGAACCGGGCTTCTGTTGTTCATGTTTTTGTTTCCGTTTCTTTTACTGATTACAAGTCAATGAGAAGATGAAGATGAAGATGAACAGTTTTATGGTTGTAACAGATAATTCTTAAGATTGGGATAACTTTAAAAGGCAATTATAACAAGATTATTATATGTGATCCAAATATGTCCAAATGTGTACAATTACAGCCAATCTCATTTTCATTCTTTTATTTTATTAAATTACATGCCAACATTCAGTAGCTTACTAGCTTATTATATCAACCGGCAACCAAAGCATATCAATTTTGCACCGAATATAGAATCTATAGATATTGTACAAGCTAGACATCACTGTGAATTTTCTAGAGGCTTTTAAATTTGAAATGAAATTGTAGATTCAATTTGCATAAATGGAAGGGACAGCTAAAAAGTACCTTTATTTTTGGGTAAGGTCATATAACCTATCATTTCATTTATTCTCTAGATGGGTATTATCTGTTTAAAATTAAAATTTACGTGGACTATAATGTAAAAATATGAGTTTTAATTTCAAATTTAAGAGGTTCACACTTCAAATCTCAATGCAAATAATCATATTTTATAAATTACGAATTTGTTATATAATTCAATATTGAATTTCTCACAGACGCATATAAATCTCTGAACTATATAATGATTATATGCATATTCTTTTATACACTTTCATATGCGATATAATTTTATTTGATGAATATACTAATGAAGCATCATTAAATAAAATCGCTTAGTTATTTAATATTTCAGTAGGTCTCATAGTCCCTACATGCATTTCCCAATAGTCCCTTCGATAAATCTTGGGTACTCATGAAAACATGTTGGCCGAAAATGAAATATATGTAGGGACATTCAAAATTAATGGGGTAATTTTCATGAAGGTGACTGAAGTCCACAACTAATACATTTGCTTCATCATAAATGTAAAGAATTTAACCACAAGAAGAAGAAAAGAGCACACACGTATATATTCTTAGATTCATACACCCATATTTTTTTTAAATATTGACACGTTTTTAAATCGTACCGTTTAAAATAATTATTTTAAATAAATTATAAAATCATACAGTTTAAAAACATATCTACATAAAAAAATAAAAAATAAAGATGTTCACACTAAAAAATATATATATATATATATATAATTTAAATAAAGTTTCTCCAATATATTATAAAATTCTTACATATATTAAAACACAACCGTTTATATTACTTGCATATACACAAATTGAAATTAATAATTAATGTAGTGGCGGATCAGCAGCTCGGCTCGGACTCTAATTCGTCACAAGCGGCAACAAAGTAGGAACATATTAATCACAAAATAACTCGACTAATCGAATAATAACTCCAAGTAAATCTCTTGAATTTTTCCGAGCTAATTAATTAATTAATTAACAGCTTGAAGAAAGAGTTGATAGAGTCGTGGCCGATGATGTTCTTGGTGTGGGAATAATTGCGTGCTTCAATACCACAGTTGGTAAAATGCTCGTTTTTCTCCTTTCTTGCTCTTTGATTAACTCACCAGCAAACAATTCTAATTTGTCTAAATTTGTGCTTTCCACCATTTTCTTTCCTTGAAATAAAACCGACTCGTAGGTTTTTTCGGATAACATTTCTTCAACTGCTATCAGTATTTCTGACTTGTCGTTGGATTTCAATGCCTTCTCTAAACTCCCTTGCTTTTTAGATACAATCCCATTCGTCTGCAAACAATTTTTCCACAAAAAAAATAAAGTTATTTTGTTATTCAATTTTTGGAAAAATATATTTATAGACATAATCCCAAAATGTACACCAAATAAATTATTAGTACCTGAATTCGAGCATAATTGCTTGTTCCACGCTGGGTAAATGCCATTGAAACAGCTTGATCAACCTATAAAATAAGAGAGAATCTGTTAATTAACAATCAATTACAATTACAAACAGGACACAATATGTCTGATTATTAAATTTTAAGATTCTTTATCCTCTATTAAAAAAGTTATCAGATTAATTTTTATGAAAAGTGTTGGGTGAAACTTTTATTGTGGTCTCCCCCAACCACCAGGCAATTAGTACGATTATAGTAATTATAATAATGCTTTCGTAAGAAAAAAATAAATAACTAAAATAATTTAATTTAATTTAATTTAATTTGTACCATGTCCGAAGCTCCGTCACCGGCAATTCTAACGAAGGTTGACGGCAGCAAGCGGTGATTTGATCCAGTCCCAGAATCGGACTCTCCGTTTCCGAGAGAAACAACCACAAGATCCTCAACGCCGTTACAAAACGGAAACTCCTGCTTATTATTCAACACGTGAGTAATAGCAGAAGCCGTCGGATTGTTCATCGCAATGCACCCATCAACGCCGACGATCTTAGTCCTCCGGTCAACCGACCTCATCTCGACTGCCCCCGTTACCGTCGGGTTAACCGACGTGGCCAAACACACGTCCCTCATCTTGAAATCGTAGCCGTCCATTTCCAACGCATCAGCGCGGGAAAACAAAAACGGCGCGCACGTGGAAAGATCGTAGCACGTGATCAAAACCGGCTTCAAGGTGTCCTTCAAGGTTAAG
This sequence comes from Citrus x clementina, assembly GCF_000493195.1. Taxonomy (NCBI): domain Eukaryota; kingdom Viridiplantae; phylum Streptophyta; class Magnoliopsida; order Sapindales; family Rutaceae; genus Citrus; species Citrus x clementina. Next base: position 30,820,016 of record NW_006262688.1, read on the forward strand.
TCCCCGAACGTTTTACGCAACAGTTTTTCAACCTTCGACGCCTTAAAACACCGGCGGAGAAGCCCACCGGAGGGCGACCGGAACAGTCTCCGGCGATTCCCCACGATGAAGTTAAGAGCTCCCTCGGCGGAGAACATGGGGTTACCGTCTTTCCCGTGAGTGAAGAGAAGAGCGGCGAGTATGCCCCCGGCGCCGGAGCCAGCGACGACGTCAAAGTAATCGGAGATGTGGGCGTCTGGGTTGCCCGATTTGCGGCGGATGAAGGATTCCAAGTGGGCAAGTGATTTGGCGGCGAGAATGCCGTCGGTGGAGCCGGCGCCGTCGATGGAGAGGATCCTGACTTTGCCATTGACATGTTTGGTGTTGAATTTCGATTTGGTTTGGTGGTGAAGAGAGAGTTTATTAGGTTCGTCGTAGCCGAAGAGGAACTTGTTTTCAAGAATTGAGAAGATTTCGCAGCTGAGCTTGTCTACGTCCAAGGCTGAGTCAAGCATTGGCAGTGCCATTTTTTTTTTTTTCTTTTTCAGATCAATTGAGTTTAAAATTGCGAAATTTGAATTTTTGTTGGAAGGTTTTTGAGAGTGTGTAATCAAGTGTAAAGTGTGAAATTGAGGAAATTGATTTTGATGGATGATGATGAAGATGGGAAGACAAATGGAGGGATTATATAGTGAGAAAACGAAAGGGAATTACACGTACGTTTCTTTGGTTTTTTTTTTTTTTTTTAAATTGAATTATGTAAATGTCAAGGAACATTCCTTTGCCTTTTGCCGATTAGTCGGCAGAGTTTTTTTTAAAAATGTTTTATTTTATTTTATTGCAGGTGTCCTTTTTAATTAGACTCGTTTTTCTATACGAGCAAATTTAAATTTGATAATAATTAAAAATTACAAAAGAAGAAAAGTGAACAACCTCTGGCTTTTCTTCTTCTTCTTCTTCTTCTTCTTTTTTAACTTTCTTCTTTATTATTTATTAAACCTTTCATTCAATTTGTTTTCCCTCTTCATTGATCGCCATCATTGAGCGCTCAATATCATGGTCTCTAGGCATGCTTCAAACTTTTCCAAATTCATAATAGTAACAGCCACTAGAATAAAATCCCTTAAGTCATGGCACTGCCTGGGCCACTATGGGACAAGCGGAGTAACAATAAAAAATTTCAGATGACATGTTTTTACTTAATTAGTTGAAATTATAAATTTATCTTTATTTAATTAATTAAATACATCACATTCAAGTTTAAAATTACACGACAATCTCATTCAAGTATAATTTATTATTTTTTAGTTGCACAATTTAAATACCCAAAACTTAATTGAATCAATTAAAAATAATAGGATCTAATTTGAATTTTTATACGATTTAGTCCAAATATGCAACTTAGTATTAATAACTAACCAAAATTAAATCTATTATTTAAAAAAAAAAATATTTAAACATACATATTTATTTACTCTTCAATTTTCATGATTTGACACTGAATCATGATGACGCACCAAAGATAAAGAGAAATAATAATAATAATAAAAATTGTTGATGTAGAAATCTAGTCGAAATCATTACTATGACCAAGTGACTACGTCAACACTTGAATTTGTAGTTTTTAGGGGCGACGGTGTTGCTTGAACTTGTTTTCTTCGAGTAGAAGTTGACTACCATGAACACTCTCACTTCACTTGCAAACACAATGAAAAGTTGGGGTGGTGTCGGATGTTTTTCCGACAAAAACTCTCCGACACTCAAGCCAGTTCTCGAGTCTTGGAAAAAACTTGCGCCACGCTTCCTTTGGCTCAATTGTAACTATTTGAAGTAAAGATGTTAATTCTCCACAGGAAAAAAAATAATTCAAAAAGATAAGTTTGATAATCAGAGCGACAGAGTTTCCCCCCAAAAAGAACTGTCTTACCTTGGTTTAGATTTTGTAGGATTTTTATAAACAGTCGAAGAAGTTGTGCCACCATTAACTTGTAGATCTTAGTGGGTTGTTTGAATGTGTCTGTTGAGTAATGGGTGAGTGCATCAGTTACTAGACAGTTGGAGGGTTGGCGTGGCAATTGTCATGGCATGGGCATCGTGCTTGATTTTTCTGAGACAACTCGCCGGTTGACCTTTGACCAAATCTTTGGATTGACATAATTTTTGCTCTTCTCACGGATTTTTTGATCATCCTCACATATGCGACCAGATGAAAACCTTCTCGAGGCACCACTCCCCTCGAAGATTGCTTATAGAACAAGGAGGTAACATTATGCTCAGACGTTTATCGGGTAGCGTTGTTTTAACCACCCAAACAATAATCATAAAAGGAAAGAAGCTCTGGGTATGGTAATCTCATTAATTGTTCTTCCTCGTCAGAATTTAAAATCGAGATATATTATAATAGATAATTTTACTGTAAGTGTCTTATGTTTTTTAGTTCTTTAAGACTATTGAAGATCAACTAAGCAATACCGCAATTTGAATATTTGAGGCTAGAAGAAAATTACCAACCCCACTGATTCACTCAAGAGTTTAGAATCCCTTTCCATTTGAGAGTAGGGGTTAATTGTTTACTTTCATATAAATTTTCCATCAAATTATGCAAATTCCACTTGGAATAGGAGGATGACACGACGTATAAATAAATAAATAAGTATATATATATATATATATATATATATTAGCCGAACTTTGGCGATAGCCCTAGCTAGCCAACAAGAAATATATCCACGTTGCATCATCCATCAAATTAAAAGTTAAAAATATCCACAAACAAAAATTCTTTTTTCATACCCCAGCTAATTTCACAGGTGAGGAAAGAATTAAATAAATAAAAGGAACAACTGGATACACCGAATATATAATAAAACATCTTATCTTTCTTTGTCAATAGTGTCCGAGAAACGTCAAATATGAACTTGGCCATCAATAATAATACGTACCTTGTGCAAAAGCCTTGACTGTGATAGTCAGATAGAAAATCCTTGTAGGCCCTCATAAGATGCGGTGGTTGCTACTATTGCTTCCCCCACCCCCCAATATATATATTATCATAATCTTCTGCTCTAATCACTCTCAATAGGGATAAAAAATAAATTGACCCTAACTTTGGATTGTTGTTCTGAGTATATATTAATTTATTAAAAATTTTATAGTAGCTTAAGAACCCAACAATTGGACAATAATAACAAATATAGTGTAAGCACATGGATCGTGAATGTAGTAAAGAATTGACAACCAAACGAGTGTTTGGCAGAAAAATATTGAGAAATCTTAAGATAGAAATTGTTAATTAACGTCTCAACCATAGCTGTCCGATAAATTATTAAGCTTAACTAATCACAATTCTAGCTGAATTGGAAAAAAATAATTTAAAAAAAATTTTTTTTTTTGAGGTGCGAAAGAGTCCGTGGCACAGTGCGTGTACGGCTGTACCGACACCCAATGTATCGGCAAATATGTTGTAATTTTAACCTCCAATCAATATCTCGACTTGGACTAACTAACAAGATAAGATAAAATCAACCACAAACCAAACAAATTTGTCATAAATGCATCGTACATCCAAGCGAAAAGAAAAGAGATGCAGAAGACGACGTGGGAAACCTAATAATAAATGTGACCAAAGTCTCGAAGTTTTCAATCACAGTTGTCCTTCCGATCCAGTGGTTCCGTACCAATCAAAGTTTTTGCCAACCTGTTAACTATGCCTTTTCGATTCGTACCCGAGGCCCATATTTAGTTGGTTTTGTTATCCTGGCCATTTCGTTCGTCGTTGCCATTAATTTCTCAACGTACTGAAGAAAAAAACGCAAAATGTACAAGGAAAATAAAAAGCAAAGCTGTGTGATTCATGAGTGAGAATTGGTTCAACATAAATGGCTTTGCTTACACGTTACTCGATCGATTTGATTTAAGATAGGGTTTGTTGTTTGCAGATTCTATATAATCAAATCGATCAAATATTATAATTTTATGATACTAGTTGGAGGCTTTTGCTACCTTACATGCAATGTAAGGTACAACCTCTCACAAGATTTGTGGATTCAAGTGAGACCCACAATTGAGTTTGTGAGAGATTGTACCTTACATGCAATGTAAGGTAGCAGCTCCCCTAATTGGAACGTACTTTTTCTTTTTTAGTATTTCAATCATTATAATTACATACCAATATTATAATAAAAAATTTATTGAAACCCATCTTGGTGAGCACAATAGCGATGATATCGTAAGTAGACTTGCACTAATTATTCTTATTAATTGTCTAATTAATGTGTTTGTATCCTAACTATTTTATGAAGAACTCATGTTCAGACTTATAGAACAACCTTATACATGGAGAAATTCTACTAAAAATAAATAACCATTTAGTATCATGCCAAGTGCGATAGTATTTTAATCTCAAATCAATGCACACAAGTCAATACATGATTTACTTGTGCCGTAGTACCTATGATATTATTCTAAAATTAAGTTGCTACAAACTATAATCTCAATGCTCAAAAATAATTTCTCTATATTTCTTCGTATATTCTTTACATACCCCAAAATTTTCAATATTTTCATCTCACGTCTCTTGTTACATATTCTTTTTTTTTAATTGGATTTCTCAATTTATTCATAGTAGTTACTTTAAGATAACTTAATAAGTTGATAAATTTTTAGCAGAGAATTTGAGAAATTTAACATCGTAATGACCATTTAATCCATGTGTGTGGAATCTACGTACAGTGGTTAAATTACATCAAACATTCTGGCGGCACTCTTCTTTTGACTTTGTAACTGAAAAATGAACTCAAATTTAAATCAAACAAGAGATCAATCTCTACTTTTTGACCATAACCCAAAAAGAAATAGCAAAATATATATATATATATTAATTGAAATTGATGGAAACGGAATTTGCTTGGCTGAGTTGACCACATTTTCATTAAAAGATCACCATTCATTGACTGGTCCAGATAGTAACCGCACGGGCTTCCCGCCAAATGAGCCCCACGTAAGTGATGGTCCTCACGATCCATTTCCTCGCCGATGTTTTGAACCCGTGCAGCTTCCTGCCACCTTCCCTCGCAGATCACCGACGTTTTTCTTTCATTATTGTACGTGCATGCTTCAGAAAACGACATCATTTTCTGAACAAAATAAAAAATATTACTCAGAGCGAATCAGCACCCGATATTTGTCAGCTGAGCGTGCCGGGCCTCGTGGGGACACCGCCAAATATAAGCGTTGGGTGGTGGTGATCATAAAATTACAAAATTAAATTAAAAAAATAAAAAATGAAACAAACAAAATAAAAAATATTGTCGCCCACGCATTGTTGTCGGACCACTCCCACTAACTAATTACCTCATGTTAATTAATTTATTAAAACGTTTTAATTACTCAATTTGTCCGACAATTGGATGGTCCTTCTTTTAATCATGTCTCGACTACTTTAATCATTCCGTTAGTTATGTACGATTACGTAATTTTACTAATTAAATGATAATCTTTTTTTTTTTTAATTTATATTGTTTTATCTGTCTGAAGGTCTGGAATGGTGGATAGAGGGGAATAATCTCAAAATATAGTTATATTTTAAGTTTTGCATGGTATGTTAAAAAATGCTATACGGCGCGAATAAGTTAAGATGCACACGTGTGGGAAAGAGACAGGAACAGGATGTCAAGTAGGAGGACTGCAGAAAAAATGAATTTCTTTTATTTTATTTTTATTTTGGGTCGAAGTTAATAGAGAAGTGGGCGAACCAAGTCTTGAGGGCCACCAAACGGACAATGTTATTGTGTAGTACATTATTTGTGGCCGACACTGCTACAGAAGATCTGTGTTTATCAGCCGTCAGATCAGCACGTTTTGAGATTGACCAAAGACATTTCTTGTGATTCATTTATTTAGGAAAAAAATCCACCGTTCACTTATTTTTTCTAACTTTTTAAAAATATATAATTCTTTTTTTAACTAAAATCCATCTAAAGTTACATTTTGTTTAACTTTTTCACTTTCATTTGTAATTCGTTAAGAAAACTAATGGAAACTTAAAAAAAATGATCATTTTACCCCCAAAATAAAGATTATAATTTCACCCAAAAAATACAAAAAAATAATCAAATTTAATGATGAATATCATTATTGATACATTAATGAAGTACAAAAAAATCTTAACTACTGAAGATTATGACTCAATGAATAATAAACTCTACTTATCTTAAATTCAATTGATGGCTTGTGAGATTGGGCTATTTTTAATATTACTGTTATAATTTAGCATTCTAATTATAAACATATTTCAAAAAAAAAACTCTGCATTTGATGGTTGTAGAATTAATTTCTTTATTGACCGATGGAGAAACTGTAATTTTAAGGTGAAACTGTAATTTTCGTTTTGGGGGGTAAAGTGGTCATTTTTTATGTTTCTGTTAGTTTTCTTAACGGATTCCAAACGGAAGTGGAAAAGTGAAATAAAATGTAATTTTAGGTGGATTCCAGCAAAAAAAAAAAAGAATTATGTATTTTTAAAAAAATTGAAAAAAAAATAGATGGACGATGGATATTTTTCCTTTATTTTTATTTAATTAGTAAATTTGGGGTTTGGGTAAGATAGATATTGTACATGTTAATCCTAGTCTCGAAATGAAAATATGTGATGTATTTCAAATTTTTATGTTTATTGATTGAAATGAATTTTCTCATAAGTGGATGGTGATTGTGACAGTTTAGAGAGAGCTGAGAGATGAACATGTATTATTTTATTAAATTTTGAAGAAGAAGGCATATTAAAATGTGCTGGAATTGAAAATGATAAAAAAAAAAAAAAAAGATCTACCGGCCAGAGCTCCCTGGCTAGAACCCTTTTTGTACTACTTTCGGCTGTAGTGAGGTGAGGTTGATGTCGTATTGGCTGGTGACGGCGGGTAGGCGCAAGTTGGTTCGCGGTTACAATGGCTAGAAAATAGGATTTGAAAAGCGGATCTGAAAGTCTGGAGGTTTAAAAATCAGGGGGTAATGGCCACGTAACTTCATGGTCGGTGATTGATCATAAAATTTTAGCCAGTTTTTCTTTTTTTTTATTATTTTTTCTATTTTCTTTAGTTTTATTTTCGTATCTACACATCTTATTGTACTTGTTTATATGCTGTGTTGTTTTGTATGATTTTACACTGCACCAACAGTGGTTCTAGTGGTCTACATTAATGGTTTTGTTTCAATGTTCGAATCGGAATCGTATCAGTGTTTGGACGGGAAGGATATGCCTGTATTGAAGCTATTGAGGGCAGAGGGCTTTAATAGTGCTGCATCAAGGTTTCTATGATCTGAGATGAGGTTATGATGACCTGAAATAAGGGCTCATCGAGGGATTTTTTGGTGAATAATAGGGATGAATTTTGGTTGAGCTTTTGTGGGCTTTTATTTTTTTTTTTTGGTTTAAACTACCCGATTTCCGGCGACCGCATTGGGCCCCGACTAATTCGGATTCGGGGTGTAGTCACAGTTAAGGCTCTTTACCCCTCCCAAATGGTGTGTTTAGTGGGGATCGAACCCGAGAGCTCTTCCCACTTACCCAGCCTGCGTTGCCAACTGAGCCACAACCGTTTGGTTGGGCTTTTATTTTTGTTTGTCTGTGTTCTGTTGTTAGAATTGTGTTGTGTAGTATTATCGGACACTACGAATTTTCCATTTCTGATTGAAAAAGGGGTTTTTACCTGCAGTAACGGAGGTTGATTCCGACCATACTTTATTAGATCTTAATGTGTAAAACTATTTAGTCTCCTTTCGGTTATTAAAAATTTCGTCAATTTGTAGTTGTGTAGTATTGTTAGGCATTACTCTAGCTTGAGTTTTAAGTTTTATCATATGTATTACACTTAAGCTTAATAAGATAATATATTTATTCCTACGTGATGATTTTTTTTTTTTTTTTTACCATTACTAGTGTTTTAATAAAACATGCACTTTTCTATCTAAAAAAGGGAAAAAAAAAAAAAGAACTTGAATCAAGTTAGGGCTAAGGTTTGATGAAAAAGGATTTGGGTTTGGGTTATAAATTGTAAAATTTATAAATGAGCGGTGATTTTGACTTACTCATTTTATCTCACCAACTACCAAAATTCTCAATTATCTCTATTAAAAATTTCAAAATAATTGTTATTTCTAAATATTACCATCTAATCTACATTTTATCCTTGTTATAATTTCAATCCTCTTTTACACTCCTCCACTGTATAAAACTTAAAAAGACATACTTAAAAAAAACTGATAATCTTTCTTTTTATGCTTTTTTTTCTTGTTACCAGTGCATCTGTGGTTCCATGCCGTGCAGGGTTGCATTTAGAGTGCGTTTAACACATTGTATTGTATTATATTGTATTATATTATTTTAATACATGTGTATTATATTATGTTATATTGCATTAGCATTATATTATAACAATGATGTATAATATTTAGTGCTATATTGTACTATATTAATTTCTAATTATGCTATGTTTGGTGTTGCATCGTATTGTGTTATTTTTTGTGATAATTTAAATTATATATTTAGAAAATAATATTTATTAGTACTTAGTACATGTAATACATTTTATTTGAAATATTTTTTTTTTCATCATACCAATATACCCGGATAAGAGACGGTTTATAAAATTGAAAATTGAAAAAACATTGGCTAAATCCGACCAAAATAAAATCAAAGTACCCCATGTGTGCTGAAATGCTCTTTCTCTTATTATTATTATTATTATTTAAAAAAAGCTTGTACTTTGCAAAAAAATTGGCTAAGGAAAACAAAGACCATTAAGTTTGCTTGTCTATTTTTCCTTTTCATAAAAAAAAAAAGAATAATGTCCAATTTCAATTTAGACATAAGAAGTCGTCTATTTGTCAACAAAATTACATCAAATACTTCAAATTTTAAATTTTTGTAGGCAAGTCGAAGATGAGACATTGTTTGTCATTTTACAAGGTAATGACATGACGTTTCCCTTATTTATGATGGAATGACATTCATTTACATAAACGACAATGTGTGAATAGAATGTGCTCGCACATATTGTTTATATCGTTTGGACTTTTTATCGAAATGACATGTCATTTATCTTATCTATGAGCAAACAACACGACATATGTGTACCTCATCCTAAAACGACAGGTCATATAATAGTTAGATTTCATGTGATTTTTAAGGAAAATAAGAGATTGTTTGTTTCTTAACAATTAATAATAACAAGCTATTCAATTATTCATATATTTTTACATATTTGGTTTCTCCAACATTGAAAATAAGTTGTTTTCATGTTTGGTAAACTCTTTAATTTGAAAATCACACTCAAATACAAATACACATTATGTAAAAAAAAAAAAAGCACATGTATTACAGTATTTGTGTGTATATAAGAAAATGATCCCTTGGCCTCTCGTTAGGTTTACTCAAAATTTGGTCCAATATATAAATATCATACATGATACATGCGGGTAATACATTTTATTTGAAATATTTATTTATTTATTTTTTTCATTACACTAGTATATGTGGATAGGCCATTCATAAAATTGAAAATCAAAAGACTAGCTAAATTGGACCAAAATAAAATCAAAGTAACTCATTTATGCCGAAATGCCCTATCTCTCTCTTTTTTTTTAATTGTACTTTGCAAAAAATTGCCCCAAAAAAAAGACAATTACATTTGCTTTTCCTATTTTTCCTTTTAAAAAAATGAATAATGTAAAATTCCACGTTAGATATGACATGTAGTATATTGTCAACGGTATTATATCAAATATTTAATATTTAAAAAATTTATGGAGTCGAAAATGACACGCCGTTTGTCATTATACTAGGAAACGACATGATGCTTCTTAATCTAAAGTCGGAACAACATGTCATTCTCCTCATTTACATAAACGGAAAATCATAAATAGTATGCACTGGCACATAATATTTATGATACATCCTTTGGAGTTTCCACGTAACCGATATATCATTTATCCCATCAACGTGTAAACGACATGTCATATTTGTTATTCACCCTGCAATGACAGGACATACAATATGTTGAATTCCACGTTATTTTTAAGGGAAGTAAGAGATCGTTTATTTCTTAACAATTAGATAGAATAATAAGCTATTTCAATTATATTTTTTTTTTTACACGTTTGTTTTATCTAACACTAAAAATAAGTTATTTATATATTCTTTGTATATATATGTTGTGCTTTATATATGAACTTGATCCCTTGGCCTCTCGCTTACTCAAAACTTGGTCTAATAATATAAAAATGTAGATGATACATGTAATACATTTTATTTGAAATAGTTATTTTTTTGTAACATTAATATACGTGGATAGAGAGACTATTCATAAAATCAAAATCGAAAGACCATAAGTCAAACTAGACCAAAATAAAATCAAAGTAGCCATTTGTCTCGAAATGCCCTTTCTTTCATTATTTATTTATTGTTTTTCTAAAAAAAACTTGTACTTTGCAAAAAAAATTGACAAAAAAGGACCATTAACATTAGGTTTGCTTTTCTATTTTTTCCTTTTTTAAAACATGAATATAATAAAATTTCATTTTAGACATGACAAGTCGTTTATTTGTCAATGACATTGCATCAAATGTTTTTATTTTAAAAATTTATTGGCAAATCAAGGATGACATGTTGTTTGTTATTATGAAACAATAGAATGTTTTTGTTTCTTAATTTAGAATGACATGTCATCCTCTAGTTTACATAAACGACAAAGAATAGATAGTATGCGCTGGTGCATACAATCTATGATATGGATTTCCATAGAAATGACATGTCATTTACCTTATTGATGCTTAAATAACATGACGGATTTATATTTCACCCTCCGACAATAGGTCATAGAATATGTTGGAGTCCATGTGATTTTTTAGAAAAGTTAGAGATCGTTTGTTTCTTAGCAATTAAATAGAATAATATATAAGCTATTTCAATTATTCATATAGATGACATGACATAATTGTACTTCACCCTCCAGCACAGGTCATATAATATGTTGGAGCCCACATATTTTTTAAAAAGTAAGAGATCATTTGTTTCTTAGCAATTAAATAGAATAATATACAAGCTATTTTAATTATTCATATTTTTTTACATGTTTGTATCTCCAACACTGAAATTAAGTTATTTGTATATTTGATAAAATCTTTCATTTGAAAACCAACCTTAAATATGAATTCACATTATGTTTAAAAAAAAATGTACATGTATTTTTGTGTTTATATATATTGAACTTTATATACAAAAATTATCCCTTGGCCTCTCCTCAAGCTCACTTAAAACTTGATCCAATAATATAAAAATTGCATATGATACATGTAATACATTTTATTTGAAATATTTATTATGTTATTACACTAATATATGTGGATAGAAGGACTGTTTATAAAATTGAAAATCGAAAGAACATTAGTTAAACCAAACCAAATAAAATCAAAGTGGCCTATTTGTGCCGAAATGCCCTTTCTCTTATCATTTATTTAAAAAACAAATTGTAATTAATGCAAAAAATTGACAAGAAAGAGACCATTAAATTTGTTTTTCTATTTTTCTTAAAAAAACAGAATAATGTAAAATTTCACTTTAGATATCACAAACTGTCTATTTGTCCACAACATTAAATCAAATATTTCAAATTTTAAAAATTTGCAGCACGTGAAAGATGGCACATTGTTTATCATTTTACTAGGAAATGGCATTACTTTTTCTATATTTACGTCGGGATGACATGTCACCCTCCTCATTTACATAAAGGACAAAGTATAAATCGTATCCAATGCAAACTATTTACAGTACATCGTTTGGACTTTCCATTTGAAAGAACATGTCATTTATCTTATTGATGCTTCGACGACACATCTGATTTATACTTCACCCTGCAACGATTGATCATATTATATATTGGATTCTACGTGATTTTTAATGAAAGTAAGAGATTATTTGTTTCTTATCAATTTTGTAAAATAAAGGCTTAACTAGAGTTTTGAATGCCTCCTGAGTGTTGGGCTAGTTATGGATTTGCTTAATTTGGGCCCATAATAACCCAAGTTCGAATAAGACTAGTGATTAGTGCTTATTGACAAAGTTTCTCATTCCCTTTTTTTTTGTGTTTAAAAAAAAAATAAAATTGATGAAGTAAATAGTTGCTTAGTTACATTAATGGTTAATTGTCCCATTCCCTCTTCCTCTCCCAGGCACCCCACTTCCCACCACAATAAACGTGTGGTGTTTGCTTGAAGTAATTAATTTATATTCAAGGTAATTTTTTTTTTTCAAGAAATATGTCAACTAATTAATTAAAAACAAACCTTAAACATCATTCTTAGTCATTTAATTATTTATCTATTAGAAAACGAGAATAGACTTTTCCTAATTTAATATAAGCCTATAACAATTGAAAACGATGGGTAATAGAAATAAAAGTAAAATGAAAAGATAACAAAAAGAAAAGCTAAAGCAAAAGCAAAAGCTGAAAGGTAAAAAAATTAATTTGAAAACTCGGACCACGATGAGGAAGCAAGATTGGACTTCTGTCCTTTTAATTATTTCCACTAACTAAATAACGAAATTCTTTTCACTTTCACGATAGGAGATATCAAAATTCGAAAACACTTCCACCACACTTTCATCAACTTGCTTGTTTCATTTTGCCTCCAATTGTTATGAACACTGAAATTAAATATGTATGATTGATTTGTTAATTACCAATGAAAGAACGCCCATCTAAAGTTTATTTATTTTTTATTTAAAATAATTATGAAGGCAAAAGCTAATTAAATTTTTTAGTTCTTATCTCTTTTAAAATTTGTATTCGGGTGGCAATCAAGTAAAACTTATTCAAAAACACCTAATCAAGCCCCTAGGAGGCTAGGACCTAACCAATGTTTTAATATATGTGGCTTGTGAAAAAAGTATGATCGATCCCCTAGACACGCTTCATTGATCTTTATGTCATGTTTGTACTTTGTTATGTTTATCAAGGTATTAAAGTATAAAAAGAAACTCTAAAAAATTTATTATAATCCTTTATTCAATCTCACAAGGCTTTTCAAATTAATTTTTTCTATCCTCTGAATTTGAAAATTTAATCATAAATTTCTCAAAGAAATACTATAGTCGTTAACTGTAGGAATATATATGCCAATTAAGAAGAAAGTACTAACAGGAAATTAGATTTAAAAAAAAATTTGTAGCAATAAACTAAGTACATTCAATTAATATTAATATTGATAATTAAATGGAAAACATTAGCATTTAATCTCGTAACAAGCATGTCTTAGAACAAGTTAAACTCCAGGAAGGATTGTGATATTATTTTGTTACGGTGAATTCTTGACTACAGTAACATTTTACAGGGCAAAATGAATACAAGAGCAAGGAATTAATATATATAATCATAGACATATACAAAATAAAATCCAAGTAAAATACTAAAGCAAGTGTAATAACCGATTTAATTGCAGCAGTGCTGCTGATCAATCGAAATTCTTCTGTAGCAGATTCACGGGATTAATCTTACAAGCTTTGGGGGGGTTGGTGTTGGGGGGGGGGGGGGGGGGGTCGTTCTTTTGTCGAAAAATTCCTTTGGAGTGGTGGGAAAGCATCAATAACTCTTTATATATTTGACGCGAATAAAGCTGAAAAGAAAAGAAGAAACAGGCAACGAAAAGAAAACCTTATATGTGAATTTGTAAACCCTAGCTACCTAGCTCCTAGTACTACCAAGACCAAATTAGAAAATTTATTAATTAATTTCAAGAACAGAAATAATTGGAGAAAGATATCACAGTCAGTCAACTTATCTGAAAAGGAAAAAATAATATCTTATTAATTAATTAAAGAAAGATTTTCAGCTCATATCCAGAGTGATGAATGTCTTCTTCTTCTCTTCTTACCTTTTCCGTTTTCTCCTCAAATGGGTTGAGTTTGTAACAATCCATATCTCAATATTATATCACCATCACATATCCCACATTTTTTAACGGTATAAAAGAAAACATAGGATACGAAAGAAGAATGGTAAAAAATGGGACAAATTTAGATACAAAACTCAAGAGGAATATGATGCTTTGAAAAGTCTTTGCATGCATTTATACCACATAGATTTTAGAATCAAGAAGCGAAAGGAATATGGAAAGTTGATGCTCACATACAGCTATGGATCTCCTAATGGTAAGTAATGAAACCTGTTTTCAAATTCAAATCACGTTTATTTTTACAGCTCTTTCTGTGTTGACTTTATTTCCGTGATTTAGGGTGTACTGAGAATACGTACACAAAAAAAAAAAAAAAGCTTTTGACAAAGTTAGTACAAATAAAAACATGTGACGGAAATAAAATATACAATCTCTCTACAATTCAAAGCGAAAACAGTTCATCATCGACTTTAGAACATTAACAATTTTGATCACTAACAAAAAGATTTAAAACAAAAGGATCAACTTATATAGCTAATTATGAATGAACATGCAAACATAAAATACAAAAAAACAAAAAGCATTAAATTTGTAAGCGCAGTTTGTATTGTCCAGTATTATTGTTCATGCATATAAAGAGAAAGGGAAGGAAGAATAGTATGCTTGGCTCCTCGTACGCCACCAGCAACGGCCAATCTCCGGCAGATTGTCGTCTGCTTGCGGCATACAGGGAGCCAGGCATAACCCATTAATTTCACCTTCTTTAGAAACCTTTATTTTTGTATATATCCTCTTGACACGTCTATTCATTCACTTAAGACTTGATCTTTGCTGTCTCTTTAAGAATGAAATATAAAGAGAGAAAAAGAGGTAGATATAGAGAGGAGAAGGAGAGAGGGAGAGAGGGAGAGGGATCACTGGCTGAGATGTCTATGGAGTCTCCTTTATATAGAACTTATAGGTGCCTAGGTGGGGAATTAAGAGTGGATTTTGTTACCATAAAAAATGAATCCCTCGATATGCACTTTCCATAAAAAAATGTTATAAAAAATGATTATTTCTCAAAATTGATGTTTAAATTTAAATGTAATCCCAGTAGGAATATTGAAGCAACCGCATCCGCATATCGCACACCAACCACCACATATACACCACCTAATAATCAGAACTAGAAATAAAGTTAACGAGTTAGCAAATAATATATATATATATATATCGATACATGGTGAGATAATAAGTAATATGCAATATACATGTCCAGAGAGAGAGAGAGAGAGAGCTCTTGAGTATTTACTGTGTAATTCTAATACACCTTTTTTTATTTATTAGAATTTATTTGTTTACACAGGGATTTTAGACTTTTAGGATGACATTAGTCACCCCACGAGAAGAAAATAATGGTCCCCCACCTTTCTTTTTCTTTCTCTCCTCCATACATGCATAATTCTCATTTTCTTTTTCAAAACAAAAAAGCAAACACAGCACAGCAGGCAAATTTGAATGCATTGGAAGTGCTTTAATTCATTTCTTTAGTTACCAAAGTGGGAATGCTTTTTCCCTTTTGGAGCCAATACAATTTTGTCGGTGTGAGTTCTATACATGGCATTGGAGGAGTTTCACATAATATCAGGCCGGATTCTTTTAATTTACTTTTACCAAACAAATGCCACTCTCTCAAACGAAACCTACCCGCACTATTTTGCCCCTTCGTGTTTCCACTTTCTTTGTTCTTTTACTTGTCTCTCTTGTCTTGCATTGCTCTTTAAATTTAATGCAATTTCATAGAACAATCACAATTTAGCAGACATGATAGTGACGGCCTTCGTTTTCCATAAATTTGGTATTTTAAATGCTTAAGCAAACTTGATATTTGTAACGTCTTAAGTTGCTTTCTCAAACATTAATAAAATTTCTCGAAAAACTATTAAGAAGTAAAGTTCATCACGTCTTTTCTAAAACAACTGGGAAATTATTCACTAACCACCTATTTTTTTGGGGATTTTTCAAAAATACACAATTTTTTTCGGCTGAATTCCACTTGAAGTTACATTATTTTGCATTTATCCATCTCCATCTTCAAACTGTTAAAATAACTAACGGAATTTTATATAAATGACTTTATTACCCTTAAATGTAAAAGGTAAATTATCCACCGACCACCTGATTTTTTAAGATATTTTTAAAAATACACAATTCTTAATTTTTTTTTTCTGAACTCCATTTGAAGTTATATTGTTTTGTACTTATCCACTTATGTATCGTTGTGAAATGACAATTTTACCTTTATGATGTCAGTAAATTTCTAACAGTGTTATAACGAGAGTGGACCAATGAAAAAAATGCTAAATTTAAGTGGAGCGCTGTAAAAAAAAAGATTTGTGTATTTTTTTAAAAAATAAAAAATAGGTAGTCGGTGGATAATTTCCCAAAACAAAATTAGGTTTACGTTGGAATCTTATTAAATCGGTCCAAGCAAATTTAGGGTTAAGCAGTTAACTAATAAATCATATTAGCAAATTTAGCATTTTTTTATTTATAGTTTATGCTATGCACATGCATGGGGATGCATGGGGATGGATACTATTAATTAGTTGATGTTAACAATTCAGTTGGTAGGTACATTCTGTAAGGCTTTTCCTAGATTTCTAGACCATTTTGTATTGTTAGAGAAATGTCAATCAAAGGAACAACACAATCACATGGCAGGCATGCAACTCAGAGGGTGACTTTTCACTTTAAATTCTTCTAGGTCAAAGATCAACAACAGCTTCCATGATTAACTTTCACTTTGGTGCTTAACACTTTGATCATTATATTAACTTTATTTGGACAGGGAAAATCTTCATGTAGGACCCGTTTTCTGCAGTGGTCGGTCCGTTTACATGATCTTTATCTGCTTCATTTCCGCCGATGATGAGTTTTCTGGTTTTCGGTTGTTGCTTGATATATGATTGATCATGATGTTGCCCACGTTCTTTTAGAAAATTTGCACAATCACAGCACACAAATATTACACTTTTAACAGCGCATGAGCATACATGAAGCTGTGGAAAAGTGCCCGTCATTCACTTATGCAGTCAGCGACTCGATTCCACATTAAAGAATAAAAGTACAATTGGGAAAATTAGGGTTTACTAGTCCTCACTTGTATAAGCTCATGCAGTCCCGTAAGAAAATAAATATAAGCCATATTTCTAATTTGAGCCTAAATTGATGAGGGTTTATTACTTTGGCCTTGGTAAGGATAAAAATGTTTATCTCTTTACCTGCAGGTTTTACGAACTGTTGCAGTTCATAGAACTTTACTACTTCGACGGTGGCCCCCCTAGAGGCCTAGAATCCCAATTCTGGCTTTGTCCCTGTTTATGCGTGAGAGTATGATGATCCCACAAGTCACGGCTCTCGTGTGCACAGTCTACACAACCCATCTCATGATTAAGATATACTAGAGTTATATTTATCCAGAAATAATATCACTAAATATGATTCACTGAAATGGCTCATAAACTTAATTTATGAAACTAACCAAAATAAGCTTACCAAAAAGTAATTCAACTACTTAATTTACACTAATCACGTGTTAATAACATTTAACCGTAAAACATGGCAATGATTATTCAATGGAAATCTACACGACACTTTCCTCAAAATTGTTAATGAAAGAGTAATGGTTTTGCTAAAGAGTCTTAGAATTATAGGAATGCTTTTAAAAGGATTTTTTTTTTAATGAATTTATAGAAAACATTTTGGATACTTTTGCTAAAGAGTAACACTATACTTCTTAACTAGTATTCAACTATTATCATGAGTTCTCTATAGCATTTATTCATTGGATTGTCTATCAAAGTAATAAGTAATTTTATAGGTTATAAAATTCATGATTTAAGAGATTATTGACACATAGGGTGCGTTTGGGATTGAGGTTGGACAATTATAACTTAAAAGATACAGCAGTAAAGTGTTTGGTAAACACTAATAACTATAACTTAAAAGTTATGTTAATATAATTTTTTACTTGTATAATGAAGAATATATTATATCTTTAATAATTTTATCAAAATTATTATTTAAAATTTATATTTACTTTATATTATTAATTTTTGTTTCATAGTTACAGTTTTTTTTTTTCACAAGAGCTGCAACTTAAAAACTACAGCACCTCAATATCAAACGCACCCATAACACTTGAAATTTAAATACTGAAATAATAGAAGGGAACTTGAGTATTCTAATAATTAAAATTGACGATTTCATTCTTATCCTTATAATTCATTTTCATAATTTATTTTGCTTTCCCTTTTCGAGCGTGACACAAGTAAACTAATCTTATCTACCTAAAAGGAGAGCTTTTGCTAGCATAGCAAGTTAGCAACATAATTATTAGTTGATTTTATTTGAATTCATTAGTTTTTATACTTGCTAATTAAGAACCGAAATTGCTTATCTTGAAATAAATGATGCTTTATTCCGTAATTAATTTTAAATGTAACCCTGCATTGTGGGTTTTTGTCAAAATTTTGTAAATTTTTTTTGTTGAAGTCATAAAATCATTAAAAAAAAAGAATTAATTGATCAGCAGTACCAATGTTATATCTTGTAATGGCTTCACACACCTTTACTCATTATACTGTCACTATTTTTTAATCAATAACAGAAGCAATTATCATTTTTCCCATAATTAAAAGATTCCAGAGATCGGAGTGATTTTATTACGCATATAATCAAATAATATTTTACAGACGTGATATCGTATGCTTTGTGGAACACTGAAAAAGTAAATCTCATTAATCTTTAGCCGAACACGTGTCTGACTTAATTTTTACTTTCAGCGATGAAAGCGACTGGAACTCAGAAAGCCGGAAAACAACAACTGAGCCGAACAATGATCAATATCCATTGAACAAAGCGAATAAATAATATTTGGCAAAAGGTTTTCTCAATTTCGGGTCCATCCACGTAATTTCTTTGGATTTATGTTTAATTCTTCCACCGCTCATAATCATTTTACCAGCATTATGATTAGCATCGGCCTGAAAGTTAATTGATAAAATAAGCTAAGCTAGAGCTAGAGCTAGAGTTTTGACTGACACCAGAAATCTGAGACAAAGAATCCTCTGGAAAAGCTAACAGTGCTTCGTTTTTTTTGGTCAAAAGATAGAATTCAAAAGACAGCAACTTTCTAACCGAATGATTAAAGGCTAAACCAGCAATTCAAAAACACTATTATTGTTTAACATTATCTTATTTTATATACTATGATTGCTTGTACAGTAATACTGTAACACCCTAGGCGAATTCCACATCGGCAAAGCACGAGAGAGATGCTGGGTTTATAAGGGGTGATCCACACCTTAATTGGCAAGACGCATTTTGGGGTGTATGGGCGCCCCAAGAACAAATCCGTGCGGGCCTTGTTAAGGCCCAAAGCGGACAATATCTTGTCAGGTCTGGGTTGGGTCATGACAAATACTGGTTCAATTGATTATCTTTTTTTGGACAAAATCATGCTGTGTGGGGATAAAAGATTTCTCAAGTTATGCTGTCCATTCATTAAAGAGGAAAAAAATAGTTAATGAATAATGAGTTTGAGTTTAAATTTTGCATGGTAAATTACCTTTATATTACTTGTAATCTTTGCCATTGAAAACTAATGATTTTTTGTTTCTATTTTTCGGTCTGGTTTAATCCCGATACATAATTAACTATTCATTTAAAATCTTATCAAATTTCGTTTGTTAAATTATTTTTTCTTCCCTTTGTCTATGGGTCATCTCCCTGGTGGCCCATTGAAAGTTTTCTCGCATTGAGCCGACGGTGCTCTCTGTTTATGATCCACAATTTATGGGCCCACAGATGTCTGTGTTTATGATCCACAATTCTAAATACACCCGTTGGTATTTTAATCACGCCTATGCAAGATACAAAAAATTATTGGAGCCCACAGAGTTGAGAGGGCAATGAGTCCATTATCTGGGGTGTCTTTCGAAGTGTCCTTTTATTTATTTATTTTATTTTTTTGTTACAACGCTTAGTTCATAGTCCAATGTCGCAATCAAAATACAAATTTTTGAGTGACATGAAATTTTCTTGGTTTCGTAGGAAAAGCTGGTGGAAAGAGAGGGAAACTTTTGTTTGTTGGGCAGCAGTCCGAGGTGACAATATCTACGTAGAGCCACAACGGCGGAGCCTGCAAAGATTCGATGGCTGTCCTCTTCTCCATCTGCCGTCCAATGCCCTCCTCAAATCTACCACCATCAATACCACTACTTGTTTCCTCTGCTTTCTCCTCTTCATTCTTCAGTCTCTGAGCAACTTAACATGAAGTCCCACCGAGTTACCGCTCAGGTTTTGTTCATAACTGTGCCAGCTTTTATTTATTGTTACTACTTTTTGATAAGAATTTGTGTCAGCTTTGATGTTATAACTTAATGCTAATACTATCGTTTGATCCTGTATAGCTAGTTATGTTTGGACCCATAGTGATTGCAGCAAGCAATGGACTGTGTCTTTGGTCCTTTAATCTTTTTTTTCTGGCTTGTTAAAGCTTAGTATTATTCATTGCGGGGAGAAACTTCCTTGTAACAGACTAATAGTTGTATACGTGTCACAACAGTCACAAGTTGTGTTTTATATATAGGTCACAAGTTCTTCGCCATCATAAGTTTATCGTTGCATGTAAGAACTTATGCTTTAACTAGGCAGTCTAAAAACAAGAATTGGGATGTGTAGCGAATATATTCCGGGAACTGTAATGAAAAACTTATGACGGGTCACGGTTGTAATATATAACTGTTGTAAGGTGGAAAAACTGTTGTAAGCTTTTAAGTGGGTTAATAACTTGCCAATGTCGAGTGTTGGAAACGATGATAGGTGAGGTGCCGCCAGACTGATTTTGATTGGACTTACTGAGGGGCGTAATTTGAACTTGTGTGACTGAGCCATTGTTTCTGATCTTCAATGGATGCAATTAACATTGCAAGTTTAATCTTAGATAAGGCTCAACCAATGGGCTCTAGTTAAGTTCAATTTCTCTGTATGCTTGAGTTGGGGTAAGTAATTTCTGTGATGGTCTATATTTTGGTTTACAGGATAAATATGTTCATGGGGAGGATCCGTATTTTGATGGTCTGTTAAGAGGTGATGGCACCATAAAGCATCAAGCTTCTAACCCCATCTTTCGAGGAAGTGCCAACAGTGGGAAGATTTACCGTTCCACATCTGATATTGGTGAGACAAGACATAAGACATTTGATTTAGATGTAACTGAGAAGCCCTTGGCCACAACATTTGAAGATTCAGTTTCTGATATTAATCTAGAACCTTTTGGGCCGTCTTCGCCTGGGATATTTTCAAAGATTGCAAAAAGAAGTTCGTTTTCATTCCCAAGCGATCATTTGGAGGACTCTAGCTTTGATATAGGTGGTGATCTGAGTAATTCAATTAAGGAGCCAATTCCCAGAAATTTGAAAGCACTTGAACAGTATGGTACTTTAGATTTGATGTTACCTGCATTTGCGAAATCATATAGCACAAAGAGAACTAAACCAAACTTGTCAAAGATTCCACTTCCTCAGTCTGCAGCATCTTTCTATAATGGGTTTTCACCTCAAATGGAAATTGTGGAATCATGTGAAAGCATTAACAGGCTTAATTCATATCTCAAAGCCAGAAAGGATGAAGTCAGTGCAGGTGTCCCTGGAAGATTATTACATGTTGTAATTGGACAAGATGTCTGTGGTAATCTCCCTTAATCAACCGTGAACTTTTTTAAAATTCTTCATGTCTGTGGTAAGATGCCTAGTGTGTATGTGATCCATATGTGAATCAATCATGAGGAGAATGTTGTGGGATACATGCAGATGTTGGATCACTTGCATCAACCTTCATGTATGCCTTCTACTTAAACCTAGTACAAGAAAATGAATTGTTCTGCACCGTGCCTGTCATCAACATGAAGAGAGCAGACTTAAATACTCGTGCTGAGCTTAAATGGTTGCTGGATTCATGCCAAATAGACCTGTCATCATTAATATTTGTAGATGAGGTATGTTCTAATTCTACAGCGAAATTTTTAAACTGAGGTGATCTACTTAATAATTACTCATGCCACAATTGTGATTGTGGACTTATGATTATATATTCTAACCAGTCCATGTAACTGACATTTTTTTTTTCACTTTTTCTGATGAAACGTTGAGCAGATTGATCTTTCATATTATGATCTGTTTGGAAGCCTTAAACTGGTTCTGATAAATGGTCATAAGCTCCCAACAAGACAAGAGGTAGAAATATTGGAAAAGCTTGCTTTATTTTCAGTGAGAATTTAAGAAATATTGATACTTTACTGAGATGCTCCTGGTGCAGGCTCTCAAAGATGCGGTAGTAGAAACCTTCAATTGTAGAAAGGTGTAATTAGTTAGCTCCTTGTGATTAAAATTCTTGCTTTTCTTACGATTTCAGAAATAGTGGCAGGAAATCTCTTAACATGAAGTTTCTCTTTGTTTTATAGGGTGAATCTGTATATCCTTGCGTTGAGACTGTCACCGTGGGGGAGGTATATCAAAATCTAAAACTTTCTTATCTTCACTAAGTTGTTGGGTTATCTTCTTATCTGTGCCGGATTTTATGGTTTTCTGGATGAGCACTTTTGTTATTACAAGCAAGCATTTAGCTGCCTTGTCATTATTGTTAATATGTTCCTTTGTGGTGAATGTTGATTATCCATTACACATTTGCGTGCAGGATTGCTCGTGCTGTACTGAAGTTGCTGAAAATTTTGCACTTACTTCACCTCAGATATTGGCTGGGCAAGGATTCAGCAGAATTTTGGTATTTACTGCTGAGTTCTGAGGTTTTCTGAATTTCTTGTATTGCCATTGCTTTTAGATTGTATCATCTTTTGTTTAATATGCTTGTTCAATTATTAAAACGGATTAAATGTAGGGCGTAATGTTACTTGAGCTATCTGATGGAACTTTAAATCCAGCTCGCAAGCCACATGTATGGATGCTAATGGGGGTGGAGGAGGTGGGGAGCCGTACCCCATTCCCCACCTGGTTAAAATTTTCGCCTCCACTCTTCACCTTGCTTCCTAATAAATTTAGTGGGATGGGAATGGGGAATCCCCATGTAGGGAATGATTTCCCCATCACCACCTCACTCTATATTATATATGGGATAAATGATTGCAGTAAATTAAAAATTAAATATTTAAATAAAATAATTACATATTATAAAATATTTAAATTATTTAAAAAAAATCTACAAAAGGATGAAACAGTATCTTGAAATGATATTCGAACTAAAAAATGTTTGAAGAGAGTAGCATCTTAAGGGAGAAAAAAACATAACAATGTTTAAGAGTTGAATAAGTATTATATTGTAGGATTTTATTTTAGTTATAAGTTATTTATATCAGGTAAAAATAAAATGAAAATTTATTAACCAATATTGTAATCGATAAAACAAAAAAAAAACATTCATATATAATGAGATTGGGGTGAGATGTGATGGAAAATACAAAACCAAACTCCACTTATTTAAGAATTTGAGGATTATTTTTTCCTCATTCTGTATCTCATTCTTTAAACATTATTAAAAATTCACCCCATTTGAGATGGGGGTCCAGGAATTCCAAACCCGTAGAGAATTTTGCTATCCCTAATCACACGAAGACATATAAATTTTTTAATTAATTGGATGATATATTTCATTTCTTTGGCAACAGTAATCAAAAGGGTGCCTAGAATTTTCTGTGAACAAAACCAACCAGATTGTTTAAATCAACATACTAATTTATGTTTTTCCTAATCTACTTCTTTTGTTTTATTTTACTTCGCTTTCCGTTTTAGTGGGTTACAATCCATGATAACTTGGATGAATATATGAATTCATATCTGTTCAATGTAACCCTATGTTTCCCCTTTCCACCTGATTGTTTTATTGTCTTCCTACTGTGTTCAGCTAGCTGGCATCCTGTTAGACACAGGGAACTTAACAAATACTCAATGTACCTCCAAAGACAAATACATGGCTACATTGTTGATCAATGGAGCAGGTCGTTTTGGATGCAACGGTCTTTACCAAATATGTAAGGTCTTATCTGCTTACTTCTGTTTGCGATTCAGAAGGTTTTGTATTGCTTCTTTTTTCATTTTCCTATTCTGTATACTTCTAAAGCTCATTTGTGGAGGTAAAATTAACAATCGGCAGTGAGATACTTAATGTACGACGTGTCTGACCTCAAAGTGGTGGATATTTTGCGCAAGGATTTCAAAAAGTGGAAAACAGCAGGTATGAACTTGCTGTAACCTCTGATTTTGATAATCAGAATGCATTTGAATATTGTGAATCTGTTAGAAACCATTGTATTCCAACTTCATCTTCTAGTACCGGTGATACACTGAACTCTCGATATTTATGGGGAAATGGAAAATCCTAAATTCTTAAGCTTCGTGACCAATTACTAACGTGGATATAAACACATTCTGCTTGACATTTATGTTCTATTGTCATGCTGTGGCAGGTAAACAAGACAATGTTGCTTCAAGATCAGTATTGGTTTCTCACATTGGGATGAGTTCTATTGGGATTTCCATTCAGCAGCTTCTAGCACACGAGGATGCTTCAATTCTAGAAATAAAATATTTCCAGCGTGAGTTGCCAAATCCATATCCAAATAGCATATATTAAGAATATATTCTGTCATGGAATTATTGCCGTCATCTTCTTGTGTCTTTTATGAAAAATGCACATATATCATGATATTGGGATAAAGAAAGGGCAGCATGCAGTAACCATACAAGTCTAATTTAGAATTGAGTGACTGAGTAAATAATCTCTCAGCTTTTCCTTATGCTCTAGAAGTACCATAAAGAAAGGGCAGCATGCAGTAACCATGAAGTAATGTAGAGAAGCCGCTAGATTAGCCTTTGTAGCATCCAACTTAGAGTTAAAAAGTATCTAATGAAAGGAATTTCATTTCCTTCATTAGCCCTGGCATTTATTTTCTCTTTAGGCCAACAACTTCAATACAAGTGCTTTCTCTTAAAACATCTTTCTCTTAAAACATCTAGGAAGACAAACCGTTGTTCAATTTATTTTAAAAAGATCAAAGGAGGCTCAGCAGCACAATAAGTTTGCAGAATAATCATCCAAAAATAAAAAAAATAAACAGATGGAAAATATAAACTTAAGTTAACCAGTCTTGGTATAAAATAGAAGCATATTAAAGAAGGAAAATCCTACATTTAATTATATACATTATATGAACAAGCTGTACCTATAGGCTCTGACTTTGTGTTCTTTTACAGTCATTTGAACAAAGTTTTGTGTTTTGGATTATTTGCTGAAATTTAAATATTTTCTCTTCAATGCTTTGTTGCAAATTTTGCAGAGTTGGAGAAAGTTCGTTTACTGATGATTGTTTCAGGGTATTATGATTCAGAGAAGAACTTCAAGGTTTGCAAAAATTTATGTTTTCACATTTATTTTCACAATTACTTTGGCTAGAAAGAGGGGATTGTAACTACTTTCTAGTAGAAACTCAATGCTTCAACTCATGGAATCAGGAATGATTTCTAGATAATTTCAGCTTAAGAGGAGCATTAAGTAATTTTTTTTTCCTTATATTTTGCGCATCCTAAAAATGAGATATAGATAATGTTGTGGTAATAAGACATTTAAACTAAAAGCAGCAGCTTGGAGGAACTAATGTGTAAAAAGTGCTTGTCAAAAAAAAAAAAGTGAAAAAATAGTGAAGCTGTCCATCTGCATACTCACCAGAATTACTACTAAAATCTTTCCTCATTATCTAAGCGATTATTCATGAAATTTTCATATATTTCTGAATTGTTGCTCACTTCTTTGTATTTGTACTAATCATTATTCTCATTATTTTGTGATACAGAGAGAGATTTTGGTCTCTGCTGAATCTGTGGAGCTCATGAGGAATTTGCTCACCTTCCTCAATTCTAATGCTTCACAACTGCCACTAAAAGTTCTTCATCAGTCAGGTCAGCATCCCTTAAAACAATTCCTATCTACTTAACTAAATTTGCTGTGATTAACCAAAATAAAATTTGGGATACATTTTCTTTTCTTGATTTAGAAAAGAAAAAAGAAAAAAAGAAGTTTGTTACAAGATACCTAGGGAGTCTTAAAATGACATCTGCATAACTTGTTACACACTGGCTCATATTATGTTGGCCTATTAACTCTTGTAACTCACTGTACCACAAGTAGTAACTGCCATTTGTGAATTATAATCCCTCTTCTGGATTCACTAAGCTCACTTCAATTTGGTTTTGTCATGCAGGGCTCAAAGAGGAGATGAAAGCATTTGAGATTGATAAGTTTACATCGAGGAAAACAATCGAGCGGCTTTTGGAAGAGTTTGGTGGGACATCAAAGACTGGTGGAATTTCGTTGTTAAGAGATTAAGAAAAGATCAAAGATATCTTCATAGTTCAATTTGTAGACAATGATGAACCAACCGAAATATGTGTGTGTGTGTGTGTGTGTTAGCAGTATAATATATGTCTTAGAATTGTGAGTGAATAACAAATTAACAATGCATTTTTTTTGGGTTTGCTCCTTATATGCACAAGAATAAGATAACTACAGTTGAACTTCTAACAGGCTACAGATTTGATGTATGCCTTCAAGCACATAAGAATGTCAGAGTTATATTGTACTTGACTTATTTTGTAGAAACTAGTGCAAATAGTGGTGTTGTGGTCGACATGAAGCAATGGTTTGTATATTGGAGAATATCACTTTGTACTCCAAAGTGAAAGTTAGACGACAGTCGTTTACTTGATAATGAACTAAATGTCATGTTGTCGAATATACATAAATATTACTGACATGTCTACCTTAAACATTAGGGATACACATTAGTTATTTGTCTATCTGCTTCACACTCTCAAATATTTATAAATTATAATGTGCATGCTTATGTTGGCTCCCCACTAGACATAGTTTCTCCTTGAGTATATGAGGTTTCACTTTACTACAACCTAAACTGTATATGATCACATTGTAGCCATTTAATTGTTGTCCAAGCCATTGTTGTTGTTACTCATCACTAACAAGCAAACTTTCAAAGCTTAGACAAACATATTTGCCTTTTCAATTAGAGAGAAATTACTTCAGCAGAAGCAACCTTTGAGTGCTTTTATAGAACTTACAATCCCATAAAATCTTGCGTGGATGATAAACTATGCAATAATGTGGAACAATACTAAAACTTTTGAATCAAATATGAGAAGATAAAAGATCAGGTATTTATACAAAGATCAAGTATTTATACAAAACCATAAACATCTGTCAATGTCTTGTACCATACAGACTCATATAAAATGTTCGAGAGATGAAAGAACATCATCAGGCATGAACTCTTAGTTGTTTAAGATACCCTCAACAATGTTAGGGAGAGACTAGGCATTCCCATTATCGACTCCCCTCATGCATGCTGAAATACAGAAAATGTGAAACATTGTACTTAAAGCTGAAATTTCCTCTCAAAACAAAAGGTATAAGATTAGTATTTATCTAGACAAAATGCTTATGTGCAGGCAATACCAGAGAATCACTGCAGTCCATACTGCAGAGCATCATGATTGAAGCCCCTCTGCTGAGTTTGCTGAAAGATTATCAACAGTGCTCAAACCACTTTCTGACACAATCACGACTGCACACCTGTAGTTTCTTGGCAAGAGGAAAACAAATTAGACAATAACGGACAAGCTACACATATTTGGACCAAAAGAATTAAGAATATTCAAAAACAAATTAGCACACACATCAAGTATGTCGAATATTTACTAGCAGCACAGAAAAGGTAGAATGGAAACTTAATGCATGCAAGAGAATTATGACTTCCTCCCTCCAATACGAGATGTGATGAATCAATAATATTTTTTGAAAATTAGCACATGTGTAAAAAAAAATACAGTGAAAATTAGTGATATTATTCACTAGTAGGTGCTACAAATGCAAATTCACTAGTTGGTGTAACATGAAACAGAAGCAGAATAAGAATGCCAAGGAACAAGGAAACTAACGGGAACTTGGAAACGACTCCATGATCCACAACTCCATCAATTTTATCAAGACTTTCAGCTACTTTAGCTGCAAGTATTAGTTGTGCAAGTCAATAAGAAAAATCTTGGAACCTAAAAGTAAGCACTCAAATAGGAAACATTATGATTGCAAGACCAACCAAGGCTTGGTATTGGGGATGTGAAGATGATATCGAGAACATGATGACCTTCTTTGGTAACCAATGGGAAGTCACCTCCAAGAGGACCTGCAAGCCCAATTGATGCTCTCCTCCAAACCTTCGGTTATTGAGCAATTGAGTGGAAAAATCATTCTAATAGGCAATATATTTTCTTAAAGGATAGTTTTCAAATGCTAGTTCCTTCGATCTGAAGCAATACATTATCTTGCAAGCATAGTTTTGGGCCATGAAAAGACCACGCACAACTCAATTTAATGAAATTTTCAAAGTCTGTTGTACGGAATAGAAAATACCTCTGCATCACCAATAAACAAATCATCAATCTCTTCTGCAGTTTCCATCCAGTTAACCTGAAATATAGTTCTCAATTTTAATAAGTCAACCTTGTCCAAATGTGGTATTTGCTAATTTCATAAATTTGTTTTGCTGCTTACAGGTTGAACTAGAACTGGAACAGAACCATCTAGAACACCTTTATACTGATTCTCTGATACCATGAAAACCAGTTTGTCGGCGGCATTAAGTACAGACTGCAATCAAAACAAAAAGAAGTGCGCTGTTACTATAAATGCATAACTAAATATACTAAAAACTATCAAATAAAACTCACCTTCTCTTGGATTATGGACTCATCGCCTTTCGGTTGCTGACGCCCAATGACTGCAACAAGTGTTCCCTCTTCAATAATATCAGCATCATCAAATGCAAAATCAATCTACAAAGAAGAAGATAAAGTGATATGTTAATAATAATTCAAACTGCAAGAAAAAATTATGCTATCTGCAGTCTGTTGTATCAAAAACTATTGAATCACTCACATAGAAAACAAATTCATTTCTTAAAAGTAATTTCTTTGCATATCAAACTTTACACGAATCATATAACCACGTAATACTCACAAAAAACAATAAGAAGGAAATTTAATAGATGATTAAAGTCTGTGCACACTTGAGAAGTATCTTGGTACTGATCCAACGGAATCCCAGCCACCGCTGCTTCATTAGCACTAGCCACAGACCTGCATAAGTCCAAAACAAATAGTACATTTTAATTTGACTGCAAAAAATAAGGCGTCATTGAATAACATTTTCTAATTAATTTTCCTAAGGTAGATAGAAAGTACATTCAATATAATTGTGGAAAATATACTCTTAAATCTTGACATTACACAATTTTATATGTGAACTTTCGTAGATACATCAACTGGAAACAACACAACAAAACTAACTGCTGCATTTTCATAATTAATGTGAATGAGAAATTATATAAGAAGTAAACCAAAAAATACTCACGTGGGTATCCCTATAACATCTTTTAAAGCACCAGCACGAAGCTGGCGACCCATATATTCTATGGCCATTGCAGAAGCTTGGCCAGACCCTAACCCAACAACCATGCCACTGGTAATGTAAGTGTCAACCTAAAATTCAACACAAGACAAGAGGAACTCAAAACTCAAGTAATATACATGCATGCATAAAATAATAGCATCTGTATGAAGAAGCTGACAATGAGGAATGTTACAGTGTGCTTGGCTGCACGGAATAGCACTGATGAGCCATTAGAAAGAACGCCACTGCCGTCGCTGCTACTGCTTCCCCGAATCATTGTTTTGTTCATTCTAACTTTGTTATTATTATTCTTGAAAGTAATGAATGAACGATTTGGGATTGTAGCTGATGATGATGACGACGACGACGACAATGATGAGGGTGACGTTGAGATCAATGCCATATTTTGCCGTTCTTTTTAGTTCACCTTACTGCTCTTTTTGGTTTCCCTCCGTGCGTTATCCATTCCTCTGGTTTCAGTTCAATAGGGTCAATAACTTCTGGGTCCCTGAATTGCTTTTATTCTTAAAAAGAGTGAGGAACTTATTTGATACAATTTGAAATACTATGGATTTATTTAAGAATATTTAACAATGCAGGAACCCAAATGTTATTGACCCAAAATGTCAACGACTTGATCGGTTGACCCGACGAGCCCAGTCCAAATCCTAATGCTGGTCCGTGTGGGGTTAATTTCCTGACTCGAGCCCAATCTGTTTATGAAGTTAATAGAACAAAGCCCAAGCAACATAACTATTTTGCTCCAACGACATTTTAGCAATATTTGATATTTTATTTTTTATTTTATTTTTCTCCCAAAAGCAATCTCCATTATTCGAACTCAAAATTTCTGGTGTGATCTCCAAATAATCAATTTATGCAGTATTAAAAATGATGTTAGAAAGCTAATAATGTTGATAATTATATTACAATTATCAACACTGTATCTTTTAAAATTTTGGTGAGGCAAAGAGACAAATGATTCATGCATATGTCATCAAAACCCAAGAGCCACTACCATATTTTTGCATAAAAGATTAAACATTATAAAGAGAGATTTAGCCAAAAAAGGGCCACACTCGATACTACCATTAAAAAAGATCAAAGCAAAGGAGATGATGATCAAAATCTGAGCTTTGGAACCCACTTGCCCAACACTCTCTTAAAGATTGATGAATCGCAAGCACCAATTCCACTGATTCAGGCAAAAAGATCACTTTCGCAGATTATTATTATTATTTTTACCGACTTTAGTTCGTTCTTATTCCTTCCTTAGTTTTCCCAATATCAAACTAAACGACACCGTTTTCGTTCATCATTCTTTTTTCGTGTAATCAAACAAAATGATAAAAAGTCACATGGAGAAGGCCAGCCATCAATTGAAACCAAAGTGAAAGTGATGCTAATGATTGTAGAATCAACCTCTTTTTATAACTTTACATAAATCACTTCTATTTCCCATAATCAATTGGAAACAGTAAGATCATCATCGTCCCCCAACGACTCTTACCATAAGACATAATGAAAGTGGTGAAAACGGCGTGCATGGCCATTGGCATGATAGCATAGCTTGACCCACT
Source organism: Citrus x clementina (assembly GCF_000493195.1). Lineage (NCBI taxonomy): Eukaryota > Viridiplantae > Streptophyta > Magnoliopsida > Sapindales > Rutaceae > Citrus > Citrus x clementina. The sequence continues at coordinate 30,851,098 of NW_006262688.1, forward strand.
TATCTCTTCGACAAACAACATTTAATTATGGGAATATTTTTTATCGCACGAGATTGAACATTTTTGCGGAGGTAAGTATTTATAAATAATAACGAATAATTTTAGCAAAGAAGAATCAAATCGATCGAAGTGTATGTAGTTGTTTAAAGAATCCCATATCACCTCCACTCACTTTTGTTTGTTAACTTTTAATTGGCATGTGCCCACTCAAAAACTTAAGTGTCTATACACACACACACACACACACACACACACGACACGGCCCACCGTCCCACAAGACCCCCCCCCCCCCCCTTTTATCTTGTATCCTTTTATTAATTTATTTCCCCAGTCTCTCTCTCTCTCTCTCTCTAACTAGATCTTTCATTTTCTCTGAAACTATATGATATATATTTTGGAATTATATGTTAAATTATGAAGTTTTTATATGGGAATTGAAAGAGAATCAAAATCCGTGAGTACATATATTTTTCGCATAATGTTTATGTGCAGTTGTATAATAATGACTATAGAAATGTGTCACGGGGGGTTAGAGCAGCAAAGTGATGACTTTTAAAGAATTAAAACGTTGGGGGAAGAATAGAATAGAATTAGAAGACAAAAGTTGAAAGAAAGGGGGCCGACACCAACGGCTGAGACCCGTCAATTCCAAACCGTCATTTTCATACTCAGCCCACTATCGCCGACCCCCCTACCTTTTTTTTTTAAATAAATATTTTTGTGTTATTACTTCTATAGAATGAGAGTTTCTTCACTCTTCATCTCAGAATCATTACGTCATATTGCATCATATCAAATGATAAAAAAAAAAATGTAAAACTAAAGTTATAAATAAATGACTAAGTTGATTTATAAAGAAATTATAAGTTACATGTTAAATATAAAAGAGAAAATTCATTCTTTTTAGTTATTACATTGAAACTCTTTTTTTTTTTGGGGGAGAAATAGGGAAATGTCTTATTTATAATAGAAAACAATGATTTTTAGTACATTTATTAATAATAGTAGATCTTGATTATCTTTAACGTATTTTAAATAAATAATTTAGATAAATTTCAAAATTAAGGAAATATAATTGGATTTTACCCAAATTTCATAGAAGGAGAATTAATGTTCTAGAAATTACTTCCACTTATTTCCAAACAATTTTTCATTCACTTTATAATAAAATAGGATAGTATTTCATATTCATGGATTTTTCTTTTATAATGAAGTTGTAAAAATGCATCTGATCACATTTAATTAACTCTCTCGTTTATTTGTAAGGTTAACCTCTCTTTTTTTTTAAAAAAAAAAACTTCATAAAATACTATTATGAAGACTTCTATAGCATCGATGTAGAGAACATCAAGGTGATGATTGATTGGAATATCTAGCATCATGTTATGACAATAAAACATATTAAGACATAAGTTTTTTTGTTTTTATATTACTAAGTAATCGGGATAAGCCCAAGAGCTTGCACATATTTTTATGACCAGAATTATTTTGATTCTCTCATTAATAATAAGTAAAAATAACGTCAATATGCTGCAATAATAGGAAAAGAACAAATTGAATTATTGATAAGAAAAAGACGGCAAAAGTTTCCAAAGACTCCCAACAGTCGAAAATAAGTGGAAGAATCCAAAAGCAAACGTTCATTTTTTTTCTCGTCATCCTTTTGTACAATTTTTCTCTTCGTTTAAACAAAACGTTCATATTCACACGGCCCAAGAAAGTTGCTCATTCTCCATGCCACTTCACTCCAGCTATTTAATTCTCTCTCTCTCTTGCCCTTTCACTCTTTAAGCGAAAGATTTCTTATTCCATTCGTTTCTCATTAATAATAATAATAATAATAAAATGCTTCACAGCTTTTACTGAGCCATTGCCAGTACAGCTCATATCCTGTTGAGGTTTAATGGGCATTTTAGCTTTTTCAGTTCGCAGTCACGGCTTGTTTCCACTTTCTGCAGAAGGGTTTTTCTTCTCGTGGCTGCCAGAGCTTTGTTGAAACCCTTCCTTTTTTTATTCATTTTTTCTTTTTTCGTTTTTTGGGATTTTTGATTTGGCCTTGAATTTTCAGCAAATGGGGAGCAGTTGTCGTAGTTGCAGGTGGCTGCGTTTATTCGTGGTGGTTCTTTTGTTGGGGTTTTTGGTATTCACTAGTTTTTGTCGGGCTCAGGATGATTCAGAACCAGATGATGAAATTACAGCTGTGTACATTGTTACTCTTAAACAAGCTCCTTCAGTTCATCGCTTTGCTCAGGAGCTCAGAAGAGGAAATAAAAATCACGGCTTTCACAAAAAGAATGGAACTTCTGGTAGATTAAGTAGGCTTAACAATCTCAGGTACTGAATTTTCACTATTACTATCATTTTTCTTGTATTTAAATGGCTTAATAACTGAACCAATGCTCTTAATGCTGTGTATTATTTGTAATTACTGTGCTGTTTACTACTTTTCAGTTTATTACATAAGTGGTTCAACAGTTGGTGATTTGATGAACAGAATTTGTCGTATGCATAAGTTTTCTTGAGTTCTTTTTTTTTTTTTTTAAATTGTTTTTGTTGGATAAAAGAATTAGTGTTTGTTTATGATTGTAGACCAAGTGTGTGATGGGGTCCTCTCGTGTCCCTTTTTGTGGGTTCTTGTCTAATATCTATCACGAAACCATGAAACGTGCATATATGTATCATATCAGTTTTTCTTTTTAGTATTTCCTCTAAAAAGAAAATCTATATGATGAGTGGTCTATGTATTGTGGAATTATATTTGGATTCGTAGTGGGAAACAGTGAGTTTTCATTATTTAAGATACTCTTGTTTAATTATTTGAGCATAATTCACCTGAAAATAGTAATTATAATAGACAATGGTTAATCTCCAACTTGTCTTTTTTGTTTTTTGGTAAACACTAAATAAAGAGAGTTCATTTGACCAATTATTCTTTTTGTGTATTCTTCCTATTCCTACATTTAGGAACGTTTCAATATCCCATCCACGGTCTGGTTATAATATTTCCAGAGTTCATGATTCAATATTGAGGAGGGCTTTTAAGGGGGAGAAGTATCTAAAGCTTTATAGCTACCACTACTTGATTAATGGGTTTTCTGTGCTTGTTACACCACAACAGGTATATTATCAGTTGATATTTATTTTTAGCATTCATTATTATGTTGTTATGATGATGATTATGCTGGTAAAAGTATTGGCATGCTCTCATTGCTAGATTCCTTTCCCTTTTTACTTCTCTTCCTGCAATGTTATGAAGTATAATTTTTTTATATCTTTTATTATTAATTCTGTATTGTTCAGTTATAGTTGCACAATAGTAGCGTAAGTCCCCTGAAACTGTTACTTTTTTGTGACTGAAACTTTTTTTCATATTTGGGTAGAAATTTACTTACAAAGTTCATAAACTTGTCCTATTCATCAATTTCTAAGGCGGAGAAGCTTTCAAGAAGGAGAGAAGTAGCAAATGTGGTTTCGGATTTTTCTGTTAGAACTGCAACCACACATACACCACAGTTCTTGGGTTTGCCACAGGGAGCGTGGATCCAAGAAGGTGGATATGAAACTGCTGGAGAAGGAGTAGTAATTGGTTTTATTGATACTGGTATTGATCCAACTCATCCCAGCTTTGCTGATGATGCATCTGAGCACTCCTATCCAGTCCCGAGTCACTTTTCTGGCATTTGTGAGGTTACCCGGGATTTTCCATCTGGATCATGCAACAGGAAGCTTATTGGTGCTCGCCATTTTGCGGCATCTGCTATAACTAGAGGAATTTTCAATTCAAGCCAGGACTATGCTTCACCATTTGACGGTGATGGCCATGGCTCGTGAGTTTGTTTCTGCATTCCTTTATAGTTAGTAGTTATAGTTTTACAGTAGTGGCTTTCAAAGAGTTATAGAAGCTTCTATTTTTCCTTTTAGTTAAATGTGTTCAAGACATTATCAGATTTCTGTAGATTATAACCACTTTAAGCCTGCATTAGGACTTGGACAGTGAGAAAATAGTTGGGACGTACTCAACATAGAGATTTCTGGATGAAACTGAATTCAGAAATCGAGTTCATTTCCTTATGATCCATTAAAGAAAACAATGCAAAAATAAATAATAAATAAATAAGAATTTTGATACTCGGTTTTGTAATTTCCATGATTAGTTTGTTGAAACACTTAAGAAATTTTTTTTGATGTCTACAACTCTTTCTGTTGCTGGTATTTGTCATATTTACAAATTATAATATTCAATTTCATTCAGTTATCCAGTTCTTCAGAGTGCAACTAAATTGATCTAATTTATAAATACAGGCACACAGCATCTGTTGCTGCCGGAAATCATGGCATTCCAGTGGTAGTAACCGGGCATCATTTTGGAAATGCGAGTGGGATGGCCCCTCGATCACAGTAATTTTCTATACCAGATTTTCTTTTCTTTTTTTCCCTATTAAAATTGTCTGATGTGTTTGACAAAATACTACAGCTGGAGTTAAATGCATAAAGCAAATCTGAGAATTATCATCGTGCACTGCACGCCATTTCATTGTCTAGACCAACATCGAATCATTTCATGTGTAAATCTTTTATATTTGTTATTTAAGTTTTGTTGGTTAACATGTTATTAAGCGCCCATCTTTTGCAGTATTGCTGTTTACAAGGCATTGTACAAAAGCTTTGGGGGCTTTGCTGCAGATGTGGTCGCTGCCATAGACCAGGTATGTATGACTGGTTCAATTTATTTTTTCTATCAATCTCTTGTATTATTAGAACTGATTTTTGTTCAAGGAGGTTCTGCGATGCAAATTGTTCATGTTTCTCTCGAACAGATATCAATCTTTCATTATCAAAAAGTCATATACAGAAACAGAAGATTACTCTTAACAGGACCCTATGCGAACAAATATTTGCTTCTTAATAGGGAAGAGAAAGAACCTGTTGGTAGAGATATTATCCACTCTGATACAACCATTCTATATGAGAACCATTATTGATATCCTTAGTCCATGGAACTGTAACAGATATGAGTGCACTTTTTGTTGCTGGTATTGTTTGCCAGTGCTGATGCAGATTCCCGAGCAATATCTAGTCTGTTGAGATGATTCGGCTTGTTTTGGAATCAGATATTTAGTGTTGCTTTTGGGGCTGTCACATTTAGTTTAGTAGTATCCTTTCATTAGCTGTTTGTGCTCTTTTGTACTGCTACAGCACAGTTTCTGTTTCCTGTCAAATAAAGAAAATTATAATCTTGGTCCATTTTGTGTTTGCAGGCAGCTCAGGATGGAGTTGACATTATAAGCTTATCAATTACTCCTAACAGGCGTCCTCCTGGTATTGCAACTTTCTTTAATCCAATTGACATGGCCCTGCTATCAGCTGCAAAGGCTGGCATTTTTGTTGTGCAAGCAGCAGGAAACACTGGACCTTCACCTAAGAGCATGTCTTCCTTCAGCCCATGGATATTCACTGTTGGTGCTGCCTCTCATGATAGAATTTACACAAACTCTATAATCTTAGGCAACAGTTTAACAATTTCTGGCGTTGGACTTGCACGTAAGTTTTACTTTCAGAGTATGCCTAATCCTTCTGTTTCCTTCATACAAGAATGCTTCATAAATTTAAGTTCTTGCTTTGTTGTATAAGCTTGAGAGTTTAGCCAATGGGTATCTGAACAGCTTCTAAATAATTGGAAAATTTTAAATAAATCAAGGTCCATGGAGTGAGCTATCAATGCCTTGCAATGTTATATTGTAGAACAGCAGATGAAGCTACTGAATTTGGTTTACCATGAGAAAGCAAAAAGGGGAAGAAAGGAAATAGAATTTGAGATACTTAGGCAATTTATTTGCATGTTCTGCTGAGCAGTAAGAAATCTTAATTTCAAACGGTGGGTAAAAGGTTGATAATTGCTTTTTATTTTCCTTAAGTAAAGGAAAGTACGTGGAAAAAACTTCAAGATGCATGACAATGGCATGAAAGTAATTGGTTTTTATTTGCACTAAACACTGGCATTTTCTTCTTGTGCCCCCCCAGCTTTCTTGTCTGATATCCATATCAGTGCCAGCCTCATTGCACTTCATTTCAGTGACTGTTTTGTTAATTTAATCAATTCCTGCTCCCCCCCCCCCCCCCCCTCTTCTTTACGTTATCAAGCTCTCTGTCTATTTACTCACTGATATAACCTAGTTTTAGATATGTCAATATAAAATACTTTTATGTTTTCGAGATCCATGATAATGACACTTTTTTTTTTGGCACGACACACTCTTGTGCCCTCCATCCCCTCCCTCCTTTTTTGATCGTTATGTATTTGCAGTCACCATGTAGTTTATGGTGGTTGTATCAGGGTGCCAATGCTTGCTTCATATGAATGAGCCCTTCAGTGGATGGAGTAGTTGTGTAGTACAATATTGATCTGATATAATATTATACCTTTCTTTAATTCCTTTGATCATGTCAACATAGTCTGAACTTTACATCACAAATTATGTACAAAACTGTGAATGCATGCAATTTTGTTTTGGTACAACATTATAATTATTACCTCTTATCACCGAAGATAACTAATATACCTTCTCCTTTTTTTTTTTTTATTTGGGTTCAGCGGGGACTGATAAAATGTACACATTGATTTCTGCACTTCATGCTTTGAATAATAACACAACAACTACCGATGATATGTATGTGGGTGAATGCCAAGATTCCAGTAACTTCAATCAGGATTTGGTCCAAGGAAATCTTTTGATTTGTAGCTACTCAATTCGGTTTGTTCTTGGGCTCTCTACTATCAAACAGGCCTTTGAAACAGCAAAGAACCTCAGTGCAGCTGGTATTGTGTTCTACATGGATCCTTTTGTTATTGGTTTTCAGCTCAATCCAACTCCTATGAAGATGCCAGGCATCATAATTCCATCCCCCGATGATTCCAAGGTTCAGTTTCTGTGTCTGTTGTGCAGACAACATTGATTGTTTTACTTTATGATTTTATTTTTTAATTAGTTAATTTATTTACTTTTTAACCTATCACAAATGGTAGGGCGCCCTCAACCCTTGTTTTCTGAAAGAAAACATAGCATTTGGCGTTAGGTGGTACTAGCCATTTTGTTTACAGACCTAAGGTCCTCCAGTTCATGCCACTTATTGGGCATTTTATGTAGTTCGTTTAAAAAATTTCAGTCGACATGGCTCAAATTAGACTACGTTTTGGGAGTGAATTTTCTCTTTCGTACTACTTTTGTACATCCTCACTCTCTCTCTCTGCCACAATCATACATACCCACTCTCTGTGTGTCATAATCGTTAAACTTTCATGGTCTGTTCTGCAGATTTTACTGCAATACTACAATTCTTCTTTGGAGAGAGATGAAGTTACAAAGAAGATAATTAAATTTGGTGCAGTTGCATGCATTTTGGGTGGGTTAAAAGCAAACTTCAGTAACTCTGCTCCAAAGATTATGTATTACTCTGCTAGGGGACCAGATCCAGAGGACAGTTTCCTTGATGATGCTGACATAATGAAGCCCAACTTGGTGGCTCCTGGAAATTCCATTTGGGCTGCTTGGAGTTCTCTTGGTACAGACTCAGTTGAATTCCAAGGTATTCATGCCTGTCAATAATTATTTTATATAGGTTCAAAACTTGACAGTACGTAGTAGTAAAATGCGTCTTATATAATTTTCTGTAAACTTAAAACTTCCAGGTGAGAGCTTCGCGATGATGTCTGGGACTAGCATGGCTGCTCCTCATATTGCCGGACTTGCTGCACTAATTAAGCAAAAGTTTCCCAGTTTTAGTCCTTCAGCTATTGCATCTGCACTTTCCACATCTGCTACTTTATATGACAAGAATGGTGGGCCAATAATGGCTCAGCGTGCTTATGCCAAACCAGATGAAAACCAGTCACCTGCAACGCCATTTGACATGGGCAGTGGTTTTGTAAATGCAACTGCTTCACTAGATCCGGGTCTAATTTTTGATGCCAGTAAGTCATAAGCCTATCCTCACTAGTTGGGGTTGATGGTACAAACTCCCTTTTTGTTATTAACCATGTACCAGCCTGTAATTTTTTCTTCCCCCAAATGTTTTTCTTCCTTGTTGCAAAAAAATGTCATTTGCCGGCCATATTAGTTCTTTGTAATTGTCTCGAATCATCACATTTTTGTGTTGTCAGTCTCTAGTGCTCATAAATAGGATCTAAAGCCTTCTGTTGATTTTTTATCCTAATGTTAGTTGCTTGATGATTGTTGCAGGTTACAATGATTATATGTCATTTCTCTGCGGCATCAATGGTTCAAGTCCGGTGGTGTTGAACTACACCGGTCAAAACTGTTGGGCATATAACAGTACCATCAGTGGTGCTGACTTGAACTTGCCCTCGATTACGATTGCACGGCTGAATCAATCAAGGACAGTCCAAAGGACATTGACCAACATTGCCGGCAATGAAACTTACAGTGTTGGTTGGAGCGCTCCTTATGGGGTTTCCATGAAGGTTTCTCCGACTCATTTCTCAATTGCCAGTGGCGAGAAGCAGGTCTTGAATGTCTTCTTCAATGCAACCACGAGTGGCACAGCTGCCAGCTTTGGAAGGATTGGATTGTTTGGAAATCAAGGGCACATTGTGAACATTCCATTGTCAGTCGTAGCCAGACTGTCGTACAATGCGACTACTAATAGCTGAGCATTTTAGAAAGTATGCTTTTTGTTTTGTTTGCTTGGTTGCTCGTCTTAAATCTGTGCCGATTATTTCATTCATTCTTCTGTAAATGTTGAATGTAGCTGTTTGTAATGTAATGTAAATTCCGCGATAAATAATTGATAACTTATCTGTCTTTGAGCTCTCTCTTTCTCTCTAGATTTTAGGTTAAATAAAGGGCAGCTGCAAAGTTACGTCGAGAACAGAAAAGCTTTGTTACTTGAGGTTATTAAATTATCAGGGTTTTATGAACATCTAAAAATTGAGGAAGGTATTTGTCTTAATTTGAAAGTATATGAATTGAAGTGCATTTACACAACTTCAAGGGAGTCAGCGTAAGTTGACGTCTTGACATATGGGTATTTTGTATATTTTCTAAACCTTAGAGGGTACTTGTTACAATTTTAAATTTCTATGAATAAATCTTTATTTAGAGCACCTTACAAGAAATTCTTGTGGCTTCATGTACGACCTACCTATTACATAAATTAGTAATTTACTAAAATGCAACGAAATTTATAAAAATTATCAATAATTAATTATCAAGATATAAGGATATTCTATATTTTCATGTCAGCAACATAAAAAATTGTCGACATTTACATGCCAATAAAATAACACAGACTATCTTTTAAGTCATGCAGAATCCTTTGATTATAGTTGTCAATGGCTACAAGATTGAGTTTATCTCCAGATGTTACAATGTTCCATGTTGATTTGTTTTGCAGTTCTGAACTTTCTATTTTAGAAAAATAATTAAAAATTTACGAATATTTAATATTCACATGTCAATAATATATTCATAGTCAACATTTATATCCAATAATATAAAAATCATTGACTATCTTTCAAGGTAGGCCCATTTCTTTTTTCTCCAATTTTAGCCTGAATGGCTATTGTGAAACGTGATTTGATGAAAAATTAATTAGTAATTCACTTTATATGCAACAAAATCCATAAAGATACTCAATATTAAATTACATACCAATAGTGTAAAGAATATTGAGTACTTTTGAGGTAGCCCGAGTCCTTAGATTTAAGTCTTAATGGCTATTATTTTGACTAAATCACGTGATGTTTCATGTTGAACACAATTTTATTAAAAGATAATTAATAATTTACTTAAATGCAACAAAATCCTAAAGATAGTCAATATTTATATGCCACCAAAAAAACAGAATGAAATGTGTTGTATTCGGTAAGCACCATGTTATCTAAACAACAATGTAATAAAGTTTTGTTAAATATACTATGAATTTGAAAGATGTCAAATGGGTTAGCTACTAGTAATTACAATAAATTAATAGAACGTAGATATATATATATATATAATCCTTAATTAAATGATTGTTTTACAACGAACGAAAGTATATTAAAATTTTCTCGATCGGTAGTAATTGTTAAGAAAGATAAATAAATTAAGTTTAATATTCGCCAAGCTCAAAATGCAATTATTTGAGTAATTGGAGCTGCTAAGACATATCAATAATGTCAAGACAAAGCATCCTAATGCAACAAAAATTATTGATCGATCCGCATGCATTTAATTTTCTTGCTTGCAATGTGTGCCTATAATATAGCACACCATTATCAGCTTATCTAGAAATGTTGCGTAGCAAAACTGCAACAGGCCATTGCTTAAATGCCCGAGTTCTTGTGCTGGCTCAAACTTCACAGTCAGGCATGTTAGACACATGCGATTGTGAATTCATGTCATGCACACACGTTTCACAATTTTAAGTTGCTTCGGGCTCATTTTACTTGGTTTATAACGTTAATAAATTATGAATTAAGATGAGGTGGTTCCTATGCTTATATAATGCACTGAAACTTCTGCCCGTTTTGGTGTTCCCTTTTAAGTCTCTCAATCCGGCACGGCCATCAAGATCAATGAGACACAAACACACAGAATCCATTTAATGCAGTAATAAATTTTCTCCCCATATAAAACCGAGTTGGCTTCTACACTTTACGCAATTAATTCACATCTCCTTCAAAGTTTCAGCAGCCATGGCTTCTCAAGCTTCCCGTTCATCAGCCTTCAACATCATCTTCATTTTGAGCTTGATCATTTACACGACAACATTTGTAGCTCGAGTGGATTCTCGCCCACTGCAGAAACCATTAAATGATGGTGATCATCATAGTGAAGGAAAGAAGGTGACGAATTCAATCAGTTTCAATGAGAATAATAACGATAATGATCAACATAAGGCTAAGGGTATGAAGCAGCCGGTGAATGAAATGAAGGACTTGCCACCATTTCCAAATATACCGGATATGCCATTTGTACCACTTCCTCCATTCCCATTCCCATTTCCATTTCCTCCTCCATTTGATATCCCTAACTTTCCCCCACCATTTGATATCCCCAACATTCCTCCACTTCCTGATTTTCCTTTGCCTCCTTTCCCTCCTTTTCCCTTTTCTCCACCTGCTTAACTATTGAGTTTCATTTGTTCCTTGTGTGCTTTTCTCTCCTAGCTAATTGCATGTGTGTTTTGATTTTATTTATCTCCTCTTCCCTCTTTTAAGAAAATAAGAAATGATATATTCCCGTTTCATGTTCTCGTGCAAGGTTGCATGGAATGTAATGATGTAATAACATCATGTATCTTTACTTCTAGTTTAAAGTAATATGTATGGGAAAATCTAATGTTCTTTTTAAGGTATATTTAATTTATATGCTCTCTTTGTTATTATATTCATTATGCCTATGAAGCTATGATTGAAATATTAATAGTGCCTAATTATCCTTGTGATGATTGATTGGTGGATGTACATGTATACGTGATAAATTAAAACAGGTCTTGTTGTGCACACACACACGATAATTATTTATTAAGATTATAAAGTGTTATGATTAACCTTTTATTGATATGACAATCAAAATAAAAAAAAAAAGTACACTGTAAGAAAACACACTGAAGACTACAAGTTCTTGATTCACCACCCGCCCAAGTACTAGTCACTTAAAAGAGAAAATCAAAGAAATACTCGGTTAATAATAATAATAAGAACAACAACAACAACAACAGTACAAATTAAAGCATTAAATTATCCTTATACATTGTAGCACCATGTTGCTAATGATTAATTGAACCCTGCAATTAATGAGTAATATTAGTTTTTATGGCTCAGTAATTGGGGGAGGAGGGACAGAGTCAGCTGCTGGAAGAGGATCGAATCCAGGGGCAAAAGGCAAAGAGGGAATGAATGGAAAAGGAGGGAAATTTGGAAGAGAAGGCAAGCCAATGCCAGGCAATGGGAAAAAACTGGGAGTAATGTTGGCCGCAAGCTGCTGCTCCTGCGGCACTTGCGGGCTCGATATCAATGTTGGTTCTTCAGAATATATAGGAACTGTTAGTAATACGGCATCCCCCTCTGGTGGTGGTGGTGCGCCGTCGTCTGAACCGAACTGCAGCGTTCTTGATGGCTCTTGAAGGGCCAGCATGCGGCGGTTATGAGCTGAGCACGAGTTGAAAGGGTGGAGGAAGATTGAAGCTATTATGAGGAAGTGAACGAGGGTTGAAGAGGAAGAATATCTAGAAGCCATGGGTGTTGATCGGGTTTGATTAATGATTAATGAGGATTATTCATATGTGATGATTGGTCTCAATTGTGTTCGTTTTTATACAGGGCGGAAAGGAATGTAAGAACGCAGAAAGTGTGGATTGAAAAGTTGGCTGCATGGTCGTTGGTGTTCATGAGTTTCATGGGAGTTTCTACTACGAACCTACTTGTTGAGTCGGAGAAATTTTAGAATGCGTTTATTGTATTACAACTAATTAATGCATGCATGACATGTGTAATTGAGTTTAATACAACCATTACTTGCATGATAGTTTACAAAATAAATGCACATATGTCATGACATTATTTACTTATTGTATGGGTGACACGACACAATAGATGTATTCTAAAATTTTTCGTTGAGTTGAGGTTTATGTGTTTGTGGTTAGAGTGGTTGACCGACTGATGTCAAACCACGAGATTTCACCGAAATTTAAGATTTTATGTTTGGCCTCTCATAATTGCAGTTATTATACAAATTTGTTGCATTTATATATCAACTCATTTAACCATAATCTTATGTTGCGTTTACTTCCCGAATTAGGGAATCAGAATCTGAAATCAGAATTATTGACAGTATTTATTTCGCAAAATAGAGTCGAAAATTGGAATTAGAATCGTGGAGTCCACCACAACTTGGAAATGAGGAATGAGAGACTTATTTCCAAGGGAGAGGTGTGAATAAGTCTCCTATTCCCTATATTGACTATTTTGCCCTCTCCAAAATAAAAAATACCCATATTATCCTCATTGATAATTAATTAATATATTATTATAATTAATTAATTAATTATAATAATATTAACAATAATTATTAATAATTATAGTTTTTGAATAAAGAATCACAATAATTAATATATTTAGTTCATATATTATTATTAATTAATATAATTGTTACTATTAATTAATATATTAATATATTATTAACAATAATATATTAATAATTATAATTTATTAATTAATATACAATTTTAATAATTATTAATATAATTATTAATATAATTATTACTATTAATTAATATATTATTAACAATATATTAATATATTAGTTAATAATATATTAATAATTATAGTTTTTGAATAAATAATCACAATAATTAATATGTTTTTATAATAATAATTAATATAATTAGTATAATTAATTAATTAAAATTTTTACAATTAATTAATATACTAACATATCATTGACAATAATTATTAACAATAATATTTTTTGAATAAATAATCACTATAATTAAAATATAAAATAATAATTATGATAATAATTCATTAAGTATTTTTAAATAATTGATTACAATCTAACTCATAATTTATTATAATGTAACTCATTCCGATTTTAATTTCAAGATAAAATAAATACAATAATGAGATCACAGTCCATTTCGATTACTGACAATCAAACGCAGCATTAGTTCTTGATTTTATATAATTACATTTTTTCGTATGGATCCATATGCCTGTACAGACTGTACAGTATCCGCCCAAATTTGGGCTTGCCTTGTCTCGCACCTTTGAATAAAGACGGGCCCAATTTTTCAAAAGAATGGCTTGTTGGATGTATGTGTTGTATTATGATGGATCCTCAATTCATGATCTCAAAATCCAATCATTTTACAGTTTTATTTAGTGTTGAGGTACGCGTAAAAAAATTTAAATTTTTATAATAAAAATTAATAGTATATAATAAATATAATTTTAAAATAAAATTTTGATAAAATAATAAAGATATAATAAATATTTTATTATATAAATAGTTGAATAATAATTTTTTATTTATATAGTAAATATATAATAAATTTGTACCGTGTTTGAAAAGGAAAGAAAAAAAAAGAATTGACGTGCACCATTGCTTTTTTGTTACATTCCACCGACCATACTTGTTGCAAGAGGGAAAAAAAGGGCGCATTTCACTGTGCCTTTTCCAAAAAATAAAAAATAAAAAATAAGAATTCCTAGTCCCAAAAAAATGGGGTTTCCATTTTAAAAAAATATAAATTTTATTTAATTATATTTTGATACTACCATATAAAAGGATAGTAATTTGATTTGAAATAATGATAACAATGATCCAAGTATGACATTCATGTGTCATTTATCGGGGTCAGGCTACAGTACAACTGTAGTACTGTGCCACAGTTGCACCAGCCGTTAGATCCACTCAAATGAGTGGGATCCACTTAAATAAATGAGAATTTAACGGTTGGGTGCAATTATAGCACGGTACCACAGTTGTACCACAGTTTTATCCCATTTATCGATAGCATTATTGTTTGATTTATTAAAAAAAAAATTGAACATTTCAACGTTCGAAAAACGCAAAAGAGAGAGAGAGAAAAAAAAAATCCTTTAAAATTAAAAGAATATTTTAGATAAAAATAGCTTTTTCAAAAAAAAATTTCTATTATCTTCTTTTTGAAATATAAATTTAAAGAAAAAAAATTGGCCGAATCCAGCAGAGTCAAGTGCCGTGTATGTGATTGAATTGCGCGGAAATCTGAGAAACAGGTGGACTGTTGGTTCGGAGTGAGCTGCGATGGCGAGTTCCGATCCTCACAAGTTGATGGTCAAAGCCGACAAATTGTAGGCTTCTTTCTCTTTCATATTAAAAATAAATGGAAGATCAATTGGAATGAGTCTTCTTATCATTCTTGAATTGAAGCATCAATTGCTTATGCTCAAATGTTCTTTTATATATATATATATATATATATATATATATATATATATATATAGGTTTAGGTGAAGATGATTATGAATTGATTCAACCGTATTTAATTTACATTGTCTAATCATTGATGAATCTAGCTAGCTCGATATTCACTTTATTCAACATGAATATTGGTTAAATGCAACAATATTCAAGATGTAAAAATCATTTTGTTCTCGAGGAAGAGGCTTTTTTTTTTTTTTAAAGATCCTTTGAAGTTATGATACATTTTCCTTTCACAATGTTTGTAGAACAAAACTCAGTCTTACCAGATGGAGTGCTGATTGGAAAAGTGCTACTCAATTGTATGAACAGGCTGGTAGGCAAATCTTTCTATTCAGTTTGGTTTTCCTTACTGTTGTTTTCGGGTTTATTGATGGTTAATTAATAATTTGTTTTGGGTGATTTGGGATTCTGCTTTAGCTAATGGTTTCAGGGTTGCCAAAAATATTGAGCAAGCAAAAATTGCATTTGAGAAAGCTTCGCAAGGACAAGAGATGCTCTCCTCGTATCCTCGTAATTTTTGAGTAATATAGCTCATGCATTTGTTATTATTCATTATTTTTCTTGGATGCATACGTAATTCTATCAATTCCATTACATCCTTTACAAGTAAATCAGACCATGGGATGCGGCTAAGCATATGGAGTCTGCTGCTGCTTTAGCTAAGGAACTACATAATTGGAGGGAAGTTGCTGACTTTTATAGAAAAGCATCAGAGTTGTACAATGAATGTGGGAGATCACAACCTGCCTCAGATGCTCTAGCAAAGGCTGCTCGGTAAACAGATAATTAAACCCTCTGATTATAATTCTGTACTATTATCCTTGATGTTTTTGTTTATGGTAGTATAAATAAATTATTGTATTAGAAACTGGCTGAAATAGTAGTTCTCTCTCTCTCTTTCCACCTTTGGTAGTGCATTGGAAGATGCTGTGCCAGAGGATGCTATTCAACTCTATACTGATGCATGCATAATGCTTGAAGAGGATGACAAGGAACAAATGGCCTTTGATGTATATCGTGCTGCCACTAATGTTTATATAAAGCTTGAGAAGTAAGGGTTTCTTTCTTACTGTTATCTTCATTTCCCTTGACGCTAAGATACAGCACATATGATATGTTGAATCATTTCTATGATTAAGAATTTGAGATGATGCATTTTTTATTTTTGCTTCTTCTAGACTAGTGAGTTGTTTTTCGTTTTGAACCTAGGCCTGGACCTCTTTCCATTGATCTTGTACCCTCTATCTCTGTCAAGTGAATTTGATCAGATCTACCAGATTCTTTTTTCTAGTTTTCTCAATTTAACTCTGTGGATTTTTCTTTTATTTTTTTATTTGAAGTATTTTAATTGATAATAAAAAGTAGAGAAGCATTTTCTTTATTTGTGTTACAAGTTTTTAGATGAACTTAAATTGTTGTCATTGTGTCTTATCCTAATCTCCTAAACTTTTTCTAATAGAAGTTTAAAGTTTGGTTTACGATTCTTTCCCACAGGTATGCTGATGCTGCCACTTTTCTGTTGAGATGGGGTTTGGCAGCTGATAAGTGCAATGCTACCAACAGCCAGTGCAAGGTGTGTAACTTAAACCATTTGCCTTTGTTCCTTTTAATCACATCCATTCCAGCAGTCATTTTATTCCATTTTTTTAAATTGTTCCAAACATCTCCAATTATTGATCCAATATAGCTCCCGATAAATTATTCTGAAGATGTTTGTTGCTCCGTTGTTCCTTGCTCTTCTAATTTTATTGTTTTTGCTTTTTATTTTTCTCACTGATCAACAAATAGTCCAACTCAAGCTACTATATATCTTTAGCAATATTTCTTCATGCTAATATGTCTTCTTTTTTTTTAATTTCAGGCATATCTTAGTGCAATTATTGTGTATCTTTATGCTAATGACTTCAAGCAAGCAGAGAAATGCTACAATGACTGTTCCCAGTGAGTGAAAATTTTATACAGCTTCTTTGGGCAATATTCATGTACTGAGATTTTTTATTTATTGTCCACCTTGGAGATTAGCTTCTTGTTTAATCTTCTTTGTTATAGAATTAACAATGATATATTGCCATATCAAAGGTTGGCTGTTGCTGCTGCAGCTGCCACCTTTCTTTCTTAAACTTGGCCCTTTTTAGCTGAATGCATTGCTAAAACATGTTTATATAAGGAGAGTAATTTCTGTTCACTGCTATTGGTTTTGAGCGACAAACTTTTTAATTATTTATTTGTTATTATTCTTATTGTTGGTTGCAAGGTAGGGAGGAGATACGAGAAATGGAGAAAGTTAACTTATTTCCTTGGATTTTCGCAGGGTTGATGCTTTTTTGAGAAGTGACCAGAATCGCTGTGCTACTAAACTTATTTCTGCCTACACTGAAGGTGACGTTGAAGAAATTAAGCGTGTGGCTCAATCGAGCACTATTTCAAATCTTGATCATATGGTAAGCATCTTATTGCATGTACCCTGCATTTTGCTTGAAATGCATCAGCCTGTCTTAACTCTTAAGTCCATGGGAATGATGTGATACTGGGCTTGAGTGGAGATGGCCAACAGGCTGTCCCTTTAAGGAGCGGCCCATTCATGCAATTAGTGGGTGGTGCCATGCTAAGGCACGATAGAAAAATTAATTTTTTTTTTTGGGTCATGTGGGGCTCAATTTTAATTAAAAAATTATTATTATTATTATCTTTGGCTTTTATTGAGTCTTGGACCTTGGTACAAGCAGAAAGCTAAATTGCCCATATCCACTTGGCTAAACAAATTTAATATTAAGAAAGCATAATAATAATAATTTAAAGACTGTAACGTGCTTTTAATTAATTCATTAATTTAAAACATATTTTATATTAGAAAAAATAAGAATTAAAAACATACTATAACCTTAATAAGAGTAATAAAAACAAAAAAAAAAAATCATTCAATTTCATTAATAACGCAAATGTAATTCTAATTTAACAGCGTAATAAAACCCACAAGTAAACATTTCATTAATAACACAATATATTAAATAAGGTGTGCGAACCCTGCCTCTCCTCATTTGATTAAACTTGTTAATAGATTCAAATCAGGCTTGACAAATCTGATAGATAGCTTAGTGAGCCAACCTAGTTGGGATGTACTGTAAACTATAATAATGCAAATTATGCCATATTTGTTTTTATTTGTAATTTGCAGCTTTTCATTTCATAAAATCAAAATTTATTTTATTTATTTCTCAAATAATGTTTATTTTAATTTAATTGAGTAATATTTCTATTTATTGTTTAAAGTTTAAATTATTAATATTACTCAAATCATTCAATACATTTATCAATGTGACTATGTGAGAATGTCACTAATTTTAAAAAAATAAATGTGAAATTAGAAATTTAAAGTGAAATTTCAAATTTAAATTTTTTGTTTCTAAAACAAAACAAAACAAGAAATAAAAAATATTTAAAAGAATTGGCATGGGCCGAGGGATGAGCCCTTAATTGGCTCGTGGCCTTGCCGTGCCCATTACCAGGCCTTGCCTAGGCACAGCCCATGGGCCGAAAAGTTGGGCCCGTCAGGGCCTGTTTGCCATCTCTAGACTTGAGCTAGCTAGCATATTTATAGGAAACCATCTGATTGAAGAGGTTACTGTTGCTGACTTCTGATATGCCTAGTATAATGTAGTTTTTGGTATAACATATGAATTACAGTTCACAAGTTTCTTAAGCGATTCAGGTACAAATCTGTAATTTTGTTTTGAGTTGTAGCTTTAGAATACCTGTTAGAGCTACTAACTAACATATGGTAAAAGGCACCCTTTCTGGTAATATTTGACTCGTCCATCCTTGTTTACTAGCTCCTGCATGGTGCTCCTCCTAGGAGCTGCAGCTGGATATGCATTTAAATGATTGATCATAGTTATTATGGCTAACTTGTACTTGAGAAACTACAGGTAAATGCATCTACCTGTAGAGAACTTGTGATGGAGAATCGGGAGTTCTCACATATACCCTCATTTGTTTCACCTTTTGGTCTTTTCCAGCTGCCATGATTTCACAGCATTGAGCTTCAGATGCTGCTGTGAGAAGATAAACCAGCATTGTTGTTCGCGAACACTTATACTCTGGTTTAGCTGGGTTATTACTGGAATGATTGCCCTCTTAAAGTACACTCGCATGATCTTGGCGAACAATCTTGGGTAGAATACACCCTTCTACTAATTTCTTGTTATGTGAACCTCAGAAGTTCACAACCTATCATGGAAAAGCCAACACACTCACAACTTTATGTTACAATGTCTAGTTAATGACCGCCAACAAGAAAAATTGGACAATTTTTCAGAGACTTTTTCTTTTGTCTGAATGAGAACAAAACTGCTCATTGCTGCATTTTTATGCGAATATTTATTTGAAATGAAATGGTTGCAGATAATCAAGCTTGCACGAAAGCTGCCGACAGGAGATGTTAGTGCACTGAAAAAAGCTAATGCCGTTCAAGATGAAGAACCACTGGATGAAAACGATCTCACATAGTTTCTCTTTGTATAATTGAAAATGTTTGTTCCATAAATGAGTGAGCTTTGGTGTGTTTATACCGCAGAATAGAACCAGAAAATTGCACTGGCGGATGTTATGGTGTAAGCTTGTTTGCGTTTGTCGCCTTGATGTAAACATTAATATTTAGTTGCTAGTTTTGTCGTGTTAAATGTGCAAATTCTTCAAGTTTGTTCAGGTTTTCCGTTGTAAGGTTTTTACCTAACAATTTTAAAGTAAAATGACAAGGATTCGGAGGAATAGTACGTTAGACAAGGTTTTTAAGTAAATTTTATGGAACGTAAAGTTTGTTAAATGTGTCTTGGTGTATATGAAATGTAAATGTTAAGTATATGTCGTTTATATATAAAGGCATACATTATATGACGCGTACATTATATGACATGTCATACAATTTTTACTATAGGGTCAAAATTACACCATCTATCGTGTATAAATCTATCAATTATCTAAATGATATCCCATAAATTTAAGGATAAATTACGACATATTGTATATCTTTTTAGTTGATATGAGAAATGACATACATGTTTTTCACTCCACAGTGAAAGTTGTATGACTAATCATTTATAAAATGTTTACATTGATGATATATCGGAAACTTTACTAAATGTATATGACATGCCGTTTATGTTTTAATCACCCATGAAAGAAAACCAAATGTTGTGTTTGGTAAACGAGAAAGTTAAACGAAAGAGAAAGAAAATATTGATTAAATTGGAAACTTCTTATTATTAGAATCAACGTATTTTACACACTTATATAACAAGAGTCAATTCCTTGTTGATAAGCTGTTACACATGCCTTAAACCAATATAACAGATTGAGCCACATCAGCTAGCTATAACAAACTGAGCCACGTCAGCTTAGGGAGCTAATCTGCTACAATCTAACACACAGTAATAATCATGTGCTCGCTTCCTCTATTTCATCACAACTAATCAGTTTCACTAACATCCACTCTTAGACTAAAGTTCCTTCTTCCCTCAGAACTTGCTTTCTCTGTTGTTGCTGCTGCTTCAGTCATTTTTACTAACATCCCCCTTGAAACTAAAATGCCTGGGTTGAACATTTAGTTTGCTGCGCAAGTAATAAAATTGATTAAAAGTAAGAGCCTTGGTTAAGACATCTGTAGTTTGATCCTCACTAGGCACAAAACAAATATCGATTGCTTTTGATGCCACCTTATCTCTGATGAAATGAATGTCCAGCTCAACATGCTTTGTTTTAGCATGATAAACTAGATTATAAGCTAAGGCAATAGCACTCTGATTGTCACACCACATAAGTGGTGTTGTGCTTAGCTGAACCTGCAACTCAACAAGTAAAGACTTGATCCAAACAACTTTTGAAGCAGCATGAGCTAGAGCTCTATACTCAGCCTCGGCATTGGACCTGGATACAACTGACTGTTTCTTAGAAGACCATGAAACCAAATTTAGACCCAAGAACACAGCAAAACCAGCCACTGACTTTCTATCATCACGATCACCAGCCCAATCTCAAGATTGGCAGCACAAGTTGCTTGAGTTGATGGTCCAGAGGTACTAGGCACACCATTTGGAACATTCCCAGAGAAATATGGAGAGGAACTATGAAAGTGTCCAGGAGTAAACATATTAAAACCAAAAGTGTAATTATAAGGAGTATACCCAGGAATAAAAGCAGGATCTGAGTAAGCCATGTTGGCTTGATAAGAAGCTCCCCTTGGCATATAAACATTCCCAAAATTCAGTCCAGAAAAACTTGGCCCTCTGCCAAAATTGTTAAAAGGCCTGTTACCAAATTGTCCTCTAAAGTTTCCTCTGCCAAAGTTCTTCTGAGGAACAAATGATGGATTGAACCTATTTTTGCACTTATTGGCTCCATGACCAGGAATAAAACATATCTGACAAACAAGATCAGAAAAATTCCTACCACCAGCAAATTTAGATCCTCCATTATTATTAAAACCTCCATTATAACCACCAAAATTCGAGCTATTATCATTTCCAAAATTACCTCAAGAATTTTTCTGAAATCCATTATTATTTTTGCCAGAATATGATCCTTTTTGAGCTACATTTGCAGACATATAATGCATGACATCATTAGCAATTTTGTCTTTCTTTTGATCGATTCTATTTTCATGATTCAGAAGTAGTGAGTACAAATCATCTAGATTAATAGTTCCTTCTCTAGCTAAAACAGCTGTTGTCAAGGACTCATAATCAGAAGAATCGAGACCAGTCAACACATGCATAATAAAATCACCTAGCTCAACTGGTTTCCCTGCTAAGGCTAATGTATCTGCTACACGTTTGATCTTAGAAAAATATTCAGCCATAGTCATAGATCCTTTTTTTATTGTCTGGATTTGCATTCTAAGAGTTTGAATTCGTGCTTGAGATTGAGAAATGAACATACAGTTAAGTGATTCACAGAGTTGCTTTGAAGTTGCGCAATCGATCACAGTTGATAGTAAGCTCTGCTGAATGGATGACATCATCCAGCTCAAGAGGAGTTGATCTGCCTTCATCCAAGCAATGAACTCAGGATTTGCTGATCGTGGTTCATCAGAAATTAAAGCTTCACCATTGCTAGAAAGTGACATAAACTTCTCTGGACATTTCAGATCGCCATTAATAAAACCTTTTAAACCATTTCCTTTAATTGAAGCCAGAACTTGTGTTCTCCATAGAATGAAATTGTTTTGATCCAACTTAATTGGTGTAACAAAACTATATGATGAATTAGATTGAGTAATGCTTGCCATTGTTAGCTCTGATACCATGAAAGAAAACCAAATGTTGTGTTTGGTAAACGAGAAAGTTAAACGAAAGAGAAAGAAAATATTGATTAAATTGGAAACTTCTTATTATTAGAATCAATGTATTTTACACACTTATATAACAGGAGTCAATTCCTTGTTGATAAGCTGTTTACACATGCCTTAAACCAATATAACAGATTGAGCCACGTCAGCTAGCTATAACAAACTGAGCCACGTCAGCTTAGGGAGCTAATCTGCTACAGTCTAACACACAGTAATAATCATGTGCTCGCTTCCTCTGTTTCATCACAGCTAATCGGTTTCACTAATAACCCAGATGACAAATATGACCTGTCTTGTTATTAACTTGATTGAATTATTTAAGTAAAATAATTTATGTTTAATGATTTTACAAAAGCAATTAGCGACTATAACTCACAAATCAATATTTTTTATGTTATCAATTAATTAATATTTAATTATTAACTGAATAAAAAAGAACTAATAGCTAGACTTAATTTTAAGTTAAATTGTTAAAAGAATATTTTAATTAAATATAGATGTTATTTTTCATTAGTTGTCACATAAACCCCCAAATGCCCCTAACAGAATATCATAATTACTTATAACACTGACACTCTACACTAGGCGGGAAAACGTACAAGTTCGTTACAAGTTAGTTAGCCGTAGCTTCTTCGATCTCTCTACTAATTGCTTTCAACTCTCACAGCGATCAAACAAATCAAGAAACCAAAACCAAAAGCTAAAGAATCTCCTTCTTGATTCCATGGCCAAACACCATCCAAATTTTCTCCTCCCTCTCTTATTCCTCATCACAGCCACCGTCTCCGCCACGTTCCCGCCGCCGAACAACAAGACTAATACCCCCCCATTATCAACAATTCCCCAACTAGACGATCGACAACTGAACAACATAATCGACGCCCTGGTCGGCACCGGAGACTTCAATAGCTGGGAAAACATAATAAACGCTGCCGACGAATCCACTTCCGCCGTCGTGGCCTTCCCTTTCTCGGCCACCTTCTTCATCCCTTCGAACGACTTTCGTTTCCCATTAGACCCCTTCATTTTCCCGTATCACATTGTCCCTCAGCGCCTCTCTTTCTCCGACCTTCTTCTCCTCAAGCCCTTGTCTCGTCTCCCCACGTTGCTTCCCAAAAAATCAATTCTTGTCACCAACACTTCCGCTTCCAACTTTACCCTCGACGATTCTCTTGTGTTTTACCCTGATCTTTATCTCACTTCCACTATTGCTGTTCATGGCATACAAAACATTCTTGATTACTCATTGGGCAGCACTCCATCGCCTCCATCTTTGTTTCCGCCACCCCCGCCGCCACCACATTCTAGGGATTCCTTTGTTGAGGAAGCAGAGGTTGCTGGGGTTGGTCAAAGGTCATCAGATGCTGTGCCATCTTTGTGCGGGGTGATTTCAGTAATTTTCTTGGTGGTTTTTGGTGTTTTTTGGGTGATATGAGCAGGTTTCTGGTTTTCGCTGAAAGATTGAATAATGGCGATCAAGAATTCTCTCATGCCTTTGATTGACTACGTGATTGTTTCCTTTCTTGATAAGATTTCGTGTGTTATGTTCTCGTAGTAGCTTTGTATTTGATCGGGTCTGTTTGGATTCTCGGAAAATAATTAGATTCTTTCTCATTTGTTTGTAAACCCAACTACTGCTCTTGTTTGCGGATGGCGAAAGAATGGAAAATGAACGATTCATTGATATTTTATTTCTTATTTTTAATTTCAAGGGTTTCTAATTAGACCATTGGCTGTGTAAACCTCTGGTTTCCTCCCGTGTTTATAAAGCAACATCAGTTATTGAATTTTCTTTTCACACATCGCGCCGTTTCTGGGAAGCTGAATGACATTAGCATCTGTCTAGAAATGAAGCTAGCAAAGAACTGAAGGGCCAATAATAACTTCCTCGAAAAATACTAAAATCGAATTATATTTCATCAAAGGTTAGTTACAATGTAGCCCTATGTTTGCAGTCGGTTAATCTATTTGCCTCATGAGTGGCAAACTAAAAATATTTGAGCAAAATTTGCGACCTTCAGCCGTCTTTCACTTCTACGGATTTCTAAAAGAATTGGCCTAATGAATGACTTGAGTGAGAAAGAATCATTGGACCTACTTGTCTTCTTATTTTATCTACATGATTTCTGGATCTCCTCGATCAATGTTGCCAAAGCCACTCTCCATTCGTCACTCCGTCCCTCGCTGTAGAGGATTCTTTGCATTACTTTCAACTCTTTGGGACTTGCCTTCTGGAAAAGTCCCCGTAACACTAGCTGTGCCTCTTCTTCGACAGAATTCTGGCCAGCTGTAGATGGACTATTCTGGTCTTCATCCGTCAGGGCAACACCAAATATTTTTGATTTGGTTTCCTCTTCAGAGCAACTCAATCCAGATGATGAGTTTTTATTTACTTCAGTAGTTTTGCCAAAAGTCAAAAGCTTGTGATTCCAATATTCCATGCATAAATGATTTGGATCAACAGCCTCAATAGCCTGCAAGTAATGGATTCAGAACAAAAATGTTAGCAAATGCATGGGAAAACATAGAAAGAGAATCAATATATTCATTTATAGGAATAATCAAATAATGCAACTTGGACCAGGAGAAGCTTTACCTGAATAATGGGCGACGATAGAAACCCAAACATTTCCAGGCCATCAATGCTTTGCAAAGACTGGGGGCGGGGCAGTCCTCTTTCGTGTAAACCACCCTGTCTTTCAATTTCTTGGTTCAGTCTTTGCAGCACCATTTCCCAGCACTTTTGTGCGGAGACATTCACAAATGTTTCACTAGGGCATTCTTCTAATGTAACCTGAAATTGATTCTGCTATATTAGAGATGAGACAAGAAATAAGCTGGAAAACTCAATAATGATAGGGTGCTTAGCTTGTCTGTAATCATGAAAGATGATTAAATAGATCAGTGGAAGCATGTTTTGCAGGTGGTTTTAAATCCCTATGCATGAAGAAGAGCGCTTGTTTTGAATACTCAAAATAGAGCAAACAATGTTTAAAATACGGCCCTTAAACATGATAAAAGCTATAAATATAGTAATGTGAAATTAACCAATTTTGCTAACATTTACCTCAATAAACAAAGATCTTTTTAAATAAATATTGAATGGGGAAATGAATAGGACCTGAAACAAATTTCCTAAGCCGCGATTTCTAGAACAATTAAGCATAGTGCATTTCAAACAATGAAATATCAGGTCTCAATTTAATTTCTAGTACATTAAGGACAATTTAAGTAGAGAAACTCCACCTTAAAAAGAGGACCAAGGAGTCCTGCATCCAGGACTTCCGAAATATAGTTGCAGACCTTTTCTGGATTAAGTACACTATAGAAGTTAACCCGACTTCTAAATCCTGCAGGATGAACAAAAATTGCAGATAATATCATTCACTAAGCTGCGACTACAATGGCATGAAGCTAAAAGAATTATAAACAAATTCAAAGGAAATACCCACTGCAGCATACCTTTTGGAAATATGGCCTGCTTGCTGCACCACAACTTTCCGCACATGACGCATCCAAAATTTATTGGTTCAACACAAGTTTCCAACTTCTTTTGAAATCTCTGGTCAGTCACACTCGTCCTCACGTTTGAGCCATTGATGGTATCAGTCTTTAACAAGTCAACTAGTGGCAGTTTTGACTGTTGATGTGGCAACGAAAGATCAACCCCAAACAATTTTTTAACGTCAAATGAACAAGTACCCTCAATAACCCTTGAACATGAAGGTTGATCTTTGTTTAGATCTTTATGAGAATTAGATGAATTACAATCACTACGTACTTGCATTGTGTCCTGTTCTTTCACTGTGCCTGAGCAGAGGACTTTCTCTTGATAGCACGCAGACAAATGAGCCTTCAGATTTTCAATAGCTTCTTTACCATGGCTATCAGATAGCAGCAACTTGCTTTCATTACCATCAGGTATAACATCCATATTTAAATCAATACAAACCTCATGTTTCACCTTAGCCTTTTTGTTCATGACTTGGGTTTCATCATTACCTTCATTATGGCTATTTACACTTACATGAGATGCACTTAAACCAGATGTTCCACGCTGGGGCTCTGACTGGACTACTTCTGAAGAGACATGGCTACGTGAACAGCAAGGACCATTGCCCTCCACGATATTTTCTACTCTTGGGGAAGAAGATGAACTTTCCTTCTGTTCACAACAGTCCATTGGGAATACTTCACTCTCCATATCCATCTTAACTAGACCACCATCAGTGTCACTGCAATCAGCCCATTTGAAGTTTTTGGATGCCAATTCTTTTAAAGCATCTAATCCTCCCTCCAAAGCTTCAACTAGTGTGTTCAATTCATCCGTGCTGTAACGGAGAATGACAAATCTATGGTCTATTTCACATGAACAAAAAATATTTGCATGTTTAAGGCATGCAAATCGATCAGGGGAGCACTTGCAGCCAGCAGCAGACAGGTGTAAATCATAGAAGCATGAAAAGCATTCTCTCTCAGTTTTCAAATCAAAATCTATTTCCATCTTTTGCAATTTAAAATAAGATGGGAGCTTCTGTAGTCCTTCCTTCTTCATCTGTACCCTTGTCTGAAAGCATTTTGACAAAGAGGGGGAAAAAAAAAAGTCAATCTCTTGCTTTCACAATATTACTGTGTCTGTGTGCAAGTGTTGTGAGAGAGAGAGGTTAACCTTAATTGCCTTGGTAAGCACTCCATCCTTCCCACACGCATCTTTCCACTTCCGATTTCCTGGAGTTTTCTTCTGAAGCACGGATAGTTCCCAAAGGGCTTTAATAGCTGCCTGGACTGATCCAAACAGCAGCTTGTCATGGGAAAGAGATGTCTTCCGATGCTGCTCACTGTAGAGCTCCACTGCTTGTTGACCATGTGCTAGCCAATCAACAGGGGCCACATTCACTGCCTCTGCACAATTAAATCCACAATTGAATCCAGAGTGGTATGCCCTTGGAAAGGTTAGAACGAACTCCCCAGAATGCTGAACAACACGATATACTGGTACGCCCTCTGCCTTAAGAACTGAAGGCGATAGTTGAGTGACCTGTTCCACGAGAAACATTATAAACTTTACACCTCAAATATGATCATAGACGAAAAAAATGACTGAGGCCAAAATAGAAAGGCCAGAATTTCTAATGCCTCAGTGAAATCTGAAGGAAATGTCCAAGAGGGTGGCAAAAGCTGAACAATGTAACATGAATTCAGAACAATCAACTAGTAAAAGACAGCTGGGGAAAACAACAAGAGAAAAGCTAAAATGAATAGAGAAATAGCCTTGGAATCTAATAGAAATGATCTATGGAACCGGTTATTTATTCCTTAACTTTTAGATAATGAGCCAGCTTTGGCAAGATGAACAGCCTCTTCAAATTTTGAAGTCCCTTTTTGCAAAGTGTTGAACAATATTCATTCACTTTAAATCTATGCTGAGGCCTTCAAGCTTTTTTTCAATTTCTTAAGAAATTGCAGAAATACAAATGCAAACATACAGAATAAGTATCACGCACTATGTAAATAATTATTTAAAGGACAGATATGTAATTAAGAAAGCATATTTACAAGCGTTGTCTAGCACAATCAAAGAAGCATTAATTTTTTCAATTTAAAAAAATTAAGAATAAAAAGAAAGAAGAAAGAAACACTTACAAGTTCATGCAATAAATCAGGTTGTTCCTCGAACAAATCTGGTAGATGCTTCCGCATTGCTTTCTCCAAAGTAGAAGCGTGGCTTCCAGGAACTCCATACCATATTTTTGGATCACCCCAGTGCAGATAGTTCAGCGAATATAAGTGGTGGTCCTCAACATGCTGTTCCAAATCAGCACGGGAAAAAGAAAGTGAAAACATATAGTTAATTAATTGTTCTTGCAATTAAAAAATAAATAACTATTTGACTTCAAATGTTATGATCATAATGTATTCCAGATCAATCGACATCGGTATTTCTTGAAACTATTCAACACACCTGGAATATGACATGGCATCATAAAATGTTTAACCTGACTAGTTTAAAGATAATACATTAGAACGAAAAACTTACAAATTCCCAACCATCTAACTGTTCTAATTCATTGGTTTAGAGAGTTTCTGAGTTGGTAATAATAAATATTACCTTTTAGACTTTAATTAACTCCAATTCTTAAACTGTGTTGGATTAAAACAAATAGAAAAGTTAAAATTTTGCAACCCATTTTAGGTCAAAATTCAAATTATATTAACTTATGGTGGTTCCTATCTAGAGCTTCTAAGGGACAACGGCAAAGACAGAGAATATTGTACCTTCTGATTAGGCATACAGAGACAAGGATCTTAGTGGCACATATGACTAACATTTTATACCAATTATCGATAAAACTTTGAAAGCAGTATTCCAGTTACTTACCCAACAAAATGATGAGAAACACATTCCCACATAGAGCCATGGCACCAAAACTCCTGAGATATCGCTTCCTTCAAAGCCTAAAACAGAACCTGGCAAGCGTGGTAAGTTATTAAGGTTCCAGCCTGACATTGCATACTGATCCAAATCACTTTCAGTACCCAAGGATGATGCCTTGGGAAATCCACTTGCAAATGCTCCTGTTTCCAGATCAGCCCCATAGTATACCTGCAACATGGAAAAACAAATTTGCCCACCGGAAAAAAGAAAAAAAAAAAGGAAAGAAAAAACAGTTAGAGAACCATAGTTCATACCTCAACTTCATCTGTTGGTTGCTCAATTATCCTCCAGTATTCACCTTCGATATCCACCACAGAGGGTTCCAATCTTTTATGTTCAAACCCATCAGATTTTACATCCTCCTTAGAATCGTTCATCCCAAAGTAACATTCCTTAAAAGTTTGAGCATATTTCTGAAAACCCTCAAGTGTTAAGTCTGGTCCTGATTGAAATCCAAACTTCTCATCAGTCTCAGCAGCATTAGCTTCAGAACTAGAATTAGCATTTCTCCTGGTGGATCCCATTCTAGACTGCCTCCTTCGTTTCCGCTTTCGGCTTCTGATTTTCTTTCTCATGGGCTCCCTATTTTGCAGCAAGTCAATTTGCTGGATTCGAGTAGAAAACTTGGCATTTTCCCATATATTTTTAGCTTTAAGAGGGCATGGTGGAGTCCAGGAAGATGGGGGAACAATCCGACATATCCCAAACGATTCTGCTTTTGAGCGTATCTTTGCTATGTATCCAAGGGTATCTTCAAACTCCTGACGAATGAAAAATCACATAATATTTAATAGTGAAAATGATATTGCTATGAAATATTTCCAAAATATGATCTCTGTTCTTTTGCAACAGAATACCTCCACAGTTGGATAAAAGACAGGAGCTTCATCAATTATAGGTCTGCATGCTTCAGCTGGATACCATCTAGCGGAAATCTGAAAAAAACCAACAGTAGTCTCCATATATAAGCATCATGGATTAGCAGAAGAAAGCAGGGGAGAATTTAAAATATTTCAAGTCCGTTCTGTATCAAATTGCATTCCAACTGTGTAGGTAATGTTTTTTTGCAGTCAGATGAGCCTAACATGCTCCAACTACATCTCAATTTTCTTGAAATAAGCGCTTTCAATGACTACAGGCGCTATGTCATAAGGGGATTATGTGTTAAAATACAATGCAATAAACAGTTGACAGAGTTAAAAGATTAGAAAATCCAAAGATGTCCCAAATTTGTAATGCGCTGCAACAAAAATAGAGCTTATCAAAATTGGTACCACAACTAGGACATAACCAAAGCACTGTACTAGCCCATCAATAACCTCCATAAGATGCCCTAACTTAACATTGGAAATCATTATAAATTTTATGTAGCTTTTCTCTTTGAGGACTGCCTGAGTAACTGGTGGTCTTATCATTTTTTGAAGTGTGCTTTAAAGGATGATCCTGCAAAACAACTTTTTTTAAGAAATCTACACATGGTTGGACTTTTGATTTATTATCCCAATCTAATTCGAGAACACATCATGCTCTAGTCTGCATTAATGGAAAATACGATTGCAAGCTTCAAAATGATTGCACATAATCAATAAGAAATAGAACTACAATATCGA
This sequence comes from Citrus x clementina, assembly GCF_000493195.1. Taxonomy (NCBI): domain Eukaryota; kingdom Viridiplantae; phylum Streptophyta; class Magnoliopsida; order Sapindales; family Rutaceae; genus Citrus; species Citrus x clementina. The sequence continues at coordinate 30,881,455 of NW_006262688.1, forward strand.
CATTCAGGCATGGCAAGACAATGTATAAATCCAAATAAATTAGTTAAAGATGGGCATCCTAAACAAGTTAATGGAGGTTGAACAATAGCTAATATAAGAATGCATTCGGCAAGAAATGTTAGAACCGCATATATTAACTAACAGGATATTCACGCGGCCAGAGCATTCGACGTGAAATGTTCTACGGACAGTTTTAAAACACCGGCAACACTCAATAAACCTAATACCCAATCAACCAACAAATTTGAGAGCCTACCCACTAAATTTATTTGATCCATCTACATCCTAGTTCAAATCATTGTCTCGAATCAAAAAGATATAAATAATTCTCTTGCTGCAAAGAAACAGCAGATCATAAACATGGTATGCCCAAACAGACACCATGATCAGAAGAGTAAAAACATGAGATTTGAATAAGTTGTTGTAAAAATGAATGTGAATGAGTTGTGATCAAATATAGTAACCCAGATACCTTAATGCACATCATTAATCTGGAAAGCTTGTAACTTTCTATAATACAATATTAAAATTAAAAAAAAAAAAAAAACAGATCTGCATTTCATAACATGAAATTAACAAACATTAGCAAAAGCTAAGCATACGAAATACCTAAACACGTGAAACTAACACAGATAGCTGATTGCATAACTACATAAGAAAAAATGCATGAAATTAATTTAATTGGAAAAGATGATTTAAAGAACTAACCTCTTTAATATGAGATTCTGCGGCCAATTTGGAGTGTTCCATTGATGGCTAAAAACAAGATTTTAAGAAACCAAATTTAAAAAAAAAATTAATTTATATTCCCAAAAACCTAATTGATCAAAATACCTACCCAATTCCCAGAAACTTTTTTGTCAAGCAAGCAAATAGAGCCCCTTAAATTCCAGGAAACTCCGAAAACAATTTATTTTATCAACCTTTTTATTATAAAAATCCAGTGAGGGATAAATTAATCAATTTTATTAATAAGACTCAATTTGATTGTGAAAGTATTTGCCCTGAGCAAAATATTCTTTCAAATCTTAAATTTTTATTTGGAAATCAGAGTTGGATTTGACCTAGTAAACCCTAAATTAGTCTAACAAATTGACTGAATAATAAATTAAAAATGAAAATACCTAAAGAAAAAAAAAGGGGGGGTGAATAGAAGGAAGGAAGGAAGGAGGAGGTGAGAGAGACATGAACGGGTAAGATTTTATGTTGAAAGACGTGTAGTTTAGATAATTAATTATCTTTTTAATGGTGTTTTGATAAGATAATTGGTAATTAATAATCATAAAATAAGTAAGAAAATTATAAAATTATAATAATTTTTAAAAAAAAAATAGCGTGAAACCAGGCTTCCTCGTTAAACAAGTCAGTTGGATCTGCCGCAGAGAGAGAGAGAAATGAAATTTTATTTTAAACTTAAAAAAAAAAAAAACGAAAACGGAAATAAAAATATGAAAAAGAGTTAAGGGATGGAGATAGGGTCAACAAGAACCCGCCGAAACGCACATAGAATTTAACAGAAACCAACTAACTAAATTAAAAAAGGACACGTGTATCGGATTCTGGGTTCTGCCACTGTTGTGTTTCAAGTACAGAACAGAAGTAACAAAACTGAGGCGGTTTGCATCCTGCCTTTAGATTTCTTCGCTTATTTACGGTCTATGCCACCATTTGATGATTCTACTAATGAATTGTTTTTTAATTTATTACTATTACAAATTTGCTGATATTTAAAATTAATAAATAAAAAATCCGGGCATCTTCAATCAGCTTCATGTGATAGGGTTAAATATTTACAATAAATCTCACTAAACTCGAATCTCTTTCTTCAATTTAGAAATAAAAGTGATTTAATGGTCTTTTGAACAACAAATTTTTATATCTCAATTTCATAATTATGATGTTATTATTTAATTAATAAATTGATAATAGCCCCCTAACAGGAAGAGATGAATTTCGAAAGATTTCATTGATATTTTTACCTGTAATCATTAGCACCCGCTGGTCACAAGCCGCTTTCAATTAAAGGTTTGGGCTTAAATAAAACATAATAACACAATTTTAAATGCAAACAAACTATTTCTTCTTAATTCTTATAGAACAAGTATTTGGGATTTTTGGGGGACTATTTTAATTAAATATGAAAAATATAAGTAAAGAAATGTACTTGCGAGTAAGGATAAAATTCTAGAGTGTAATGTATCAGAGTATCGAATTGAATTTTAATTATAAATACATCAAGTGTATTCTATATCTAATTTAAAAAAGAAGGAAAAATCATTAACTATTAAAAAAAAAAAAAAGTCAACAGGACAGGAAGCGGTCCACACAGTCTCGCGAACATAATATGAAGTTATTATTAACGGAAAGTAACCGACTAGAGATATATAGAAAACAACCAGGCACCGTACAAACGAAACTCATATGATCTCGTTCTATGATTGTCCTAGAATTTCCAGGTTATTACAGTCTTTGCCATCACTTAGAATCAATCCGGGCTTGCAGTGGAGGGTAAAGACAACGCGTGAGAAGACACGTGATGTCACGTCTTTTCTAAGATAGCTGGATCCCAGTTTTATATTTGAGGGAGATCTTTTTTATTTTTATACTCTCATACGTGTACGCGTAATCATCTTCCTTTAGTTCTGTAATTTTGTTCGTCAATTTTCATGCCATTCGTTAAACACGTCAGCGATATTCCTAAATAAGGAATTGGGGATAAAAATCATAAAACGAAAAATAGAGAAGAAGAAAAAGAAAAAGAAAATGGACTATTTTGCACGTAAAAAAATCATCCAACCACACTATGTATTCCCTTTGGGGGCAATTACGCAGCACTCTCAACACATGTTATTAGAAAGAAAAGAGGAAAAAGGGGAAACTCAAAAGAAGCATGAATTGAATATTGATCACAAGAAGTGGAGACACACTAGGGTTCCCCTAAAAGGGGTGTGTTGGATTTAGACTTGGCTAGTTTGACAATGGAGATTATGGAAATGACGATCATGAGGGCCAGCCCAATGAAGGAAGCGATGATGGCTCCACCACCGTGGTCGCAAAAGGTTTTAAATCTGTCACAAATCTTGTTCCATCTTGCATGAGAGTTGCCGTGCTTCCCCAGCTCTGCCATATAAACCGCTCCGTTTACACCAGCCGATGCCAGGACTGTGTTCAGCTGCAAGCTCACACCAAACAATTGTTATTTGTTACGTTATCATAGATAAGGCGTGGATGATACGGTGTAGGTAAAATTTATAACATTACAAGTGTGATAAGTAAGGAATTATTTTTAGAGTTCAAAATCAAATAGCCTTGGAAATTTGAATATCAATATACCAGGTCGAAAATGGCAATCATGGCGAGGCGAAGTCCTTTATAGTCAAGCTTCTTTCCAAATAAATTTACTGATATCATCACCAGGTTATGAAAGCTGACCAGTCCATTAGCTATCACAAAGAACCTGCATCATAATTGAACACTTGAATTAGATTCCCAATTTATGTACTTTTACGAGTGCCTATTGGGAGATGCCAATATTGGCAAAATTTGTCAAAATAAGGCCTTTCCAGCATGATGCTTGTAACATTAAAAACTCATTGTGTTTAAAATTACTTTTAATTTAACATCGTACAAGTGTGATGTTTTTATGTTACCAAAAGTCGTCGTTTTGGTGATTATTATCGAGATTCTTGTACCGATAACCCAGTGTGATGAACTGATGGTCATGACAAGGGGATTGAGATATGAAATTAGGAAAACTTACACGAATGCAGGGGTGTGTTGAAACTTGGCACTGAAAGTAGCCTTAATAGGAGTAGTGCCAACAGTAGCAACCACAAAGGTTTTGGTTTCTTTGTTGAGTCCCATCACAATTGTGGCTGAAGCAGTGGCAGCAAGTGCAAGCAGCCTCAAAACCAACACGACCCAACCTTTAGGCTTTGTTACAGGCACTATTTTGGGCCCTGGCTCTGGCTTTGCGTTATTTTCTGGAGCCATAAATGATTGAAAGTAAGGGAGAAACAAAGGGAAGGTGGTGGTAATAAATGAAGGAAGTTCTATGATTCTTTGAAGATCAATGAAATGGATAATTATATATAGAGTTTAAGAGGTAATTAGATGACCAAAAACCAATAGTAGAGTCTAATAAGAAAAGTGAGATACAAGTAGTTTTCTTTGGGTGGTCTAACCAACCACTAATTTTCCTATCAGTGTTTGGTGGTTGGGAAAACTCAATACCCTTTTCTTGTGAGAAGATGAATAATTTGATATTCTAGTTGGTTGTGTAGTCAATACTTCTTTTTGTAGAATTCATTCACATGCCTTCTTTAATGGTATTTTCATCTTCTTTAACTGCTTCGCTTCTGCAACCATGGCATAGACTATTTAAGCACTATCAAGTAATAGGTGATCGAGAAAGGACGTGAAATGAGCTGTGTAACACAGAAAACATTCAACAAGGGGCTTACAAAATTATACGCTTGAGGACTGCTATTTCTGTTTTTCTTGGCTGCAGCTCTCGTAGATGACCACCTTTTTCAAAACACATTCATTAATTCTTTAATCATATATAAAAACCATCTTATTAATTTGTATAATTCATGTTTAATTATTGATCATGGAGGTTGCTTGAGCGCAAAACAACAAAGACAGCAGAAATCTGTTGAATTTTAAAGAATATATCCGTTAATTTCATACAATCCATACTTCTTAAATGAAAAAGTTACCCAAGAATTGTTTATTTTTATTCATAATAAAATTTTTGTTTCGAGAGAAAGCGAGAGAGGAAAACCTGAACTAAACTTACAGAGATCACAATATTCACAAGAACAATTTATTTTTTGTACAATCACATTAAACATGCCCCATCCAACAGCAATAGATGGGAACAAAAAGAGCTAAGAACAGACAATGCCACAGACAGTAAGTACAATTATACAATGTATTAAGTAAAATATATATAGTAGAAGGTTGATTAATTTGTATTCTGGAAAGATACATGTTTCTTAAACAGCACCTTCAGTCTTATATATGCGACAAACAATAAGAACAGTTCTGCTAATCACACAACAAAGGAACAATGCCCGGTCGACTTCTTGTCTCCTCAAAATGTACAGCAGCACACTTTTGAAATCTCTTCAATACCTCAAACCAAAAATAGTTCTCTTTTTCTAAATGAATGTCAACCATAGCCATCTCTAACATATTATACACAAACAATTTTCATGTCCCATCTTTCCGGATTGTATAATAAGGATTAAGACTGCATCCTACTGAATTAAACAGTGAGATCTTGTAACCCCACTTGGCTATTTTTTCTCTGTTGAGACACCGACAACAACATTGCTCACCTACAATGTTCAATTCAAAGTTTCATTAGTACAATTATATTGTTGAGAAGAAATGTAAGGATACAAGTAAATTAAGTTAAACTCTTACCAATTTTCCACTTTCATCAACAGACATGGGATTTTCGACAACAACAGTTTGTGTCTGAGAAAAGAGCATTAGAAGGAATCCATTAAGAGAATGTCAAAAGATTCAAATCAACATCATATGAGTACCAAAAGTTTCTCATAAGCAAAATTCAGTAACTTACCATTGAAGTAGAAGGCAAAGTACCAGGGATAGCTGTCCCATTGGGTCTGTTCGCTGGAAGCGGAACCCTCGCATTTGCCATCTGCAAATAAGAGAGAGAGAGAGAGTGAGAAGAAGCAGGAGAGAGAAAACAGAACTCACAAAGGTTTCAGAAACATATACAAGCAGAAAGTACTATGATAGTCTTTTGTTGATAGAAAACCAGCACTTGCGACAAACTGAGTGAATACAAGAGCAAAGTAATGCAACGATAATAGATTAAAAGAGGTGATCCTAGCACTTTTTGCAGGAACAAACAAACACACAAAGTAAGAAGAAAAATATATGTTCCATTAGTACATGATCTAACAAAGTGAACTACAGAAACACTCAGCCATGATCCAATCAAGTAACAGCATAATATGTCCTAATCAACCACCACTAAACTCCTGCGCTTCTTTCTCTACAAAATACAAATAGGCACAAGTCTAGAAATAGAAACTCCCTGTAAGATCACAGGGGTTAAAACTCCAGAGAGCCAAATTGAAGTGTATTCAATTACTAAATTATGATTTACCTAAGCAATATTAAACATGTTGAATTATACTTACATTAACATTAGTAACATACTGACAGACAGCACATTTAACTGATGGAGCTCCATGTGGGTACATAAGCGTTGTCCGGCAATGGCCACAGATGACGTGAGCAAACTGGTTGGGTGCTGTTTCACAAACAGGAAAGAAAAAGCAAGTCAGTAAGATGAAGGACCCCAAGAATTTTTAAAAAAGAAAATCGAGACAGATTGAGCTGAATAAGGGAGAAGTAGGAATATTCACAAGCGCGTGAAGGAATCTGTGATAAAAAGGTAGAGAACCGCTGATAAGAAACCAAAGATAAACACATAAACTGCATCCATTTCCTAAAGTTCGCAGAACAGAATCCAAAGCACAAATTTGAGAAAAACCTTTAATAGAAACCAATACTAATATCTTTATCACAAATTCACAGTAGAAAGTGTAATATCCAAATCTCCTAAGAGTATTTAAGTCTTTTTAATTTTTAGTAATCCTTTTTAACCTAGTATAAATAGAACAAGATGTCTTTTTCATTATAAGAGAGAGAGGAAAAGAGGGATCGGTTGCAAAAAAAAAAAAACGACAGAAAAAAAAAAAGAGAGAGAGATGGAGAGACAAGAGAGAAAAGCAAAGAAAAAGAGAAGAAGAAAGTCTTCTTTTTCTTCTTAGTTCTGCCATAGGCAACACATGGGATCAAGTTGTTATTGTTGGGAGAAGTTTTGGAGGTAAGTTTTAATTATTGGTTTCTATTAAATTGTTGTGGAGAAGCACGATTGCAATAGAAGTAGAAATCTAAGATTTTGTAGAAATATGCTGACAGTGAATTATTACGGAAATCATAGTAATTTGTACAAATTGATTTTGATTCTGAATTTTGGGTATGTTAAACTAGACATCGTCTAGAATGTTTTGAAACTTGTTTCAAGTTAATCGGATAAGATTTCAATTAATTATGATTTTTCAAATTCAAGTCTGAAAACCTGGAAATTTATGATTTCAGTGAATAACGTGAATTACGAAATTATTTTTACCATAGTTAGACTTCTTCAAAAATTATGAAATTTGGACCAATGATTTTTATATATGTCTAGTATGATTCTGGAAATTTTCATGATTTTATGATAAAGAAATAAATTGTTTTGTATTTGTAAAGCAAGTGTGTTCAAAACAGAAAACTGTTTGACAGTATTGATGATGTCTGAAACGTGAATTATTTTCAATAGTTTTTTAAGGAATTATGTTATGAAATTTTTATCAATGAACTTTCAATGTGTCAGCATATGGTCTGTAAAATTTGAGATTCTTCCAATAAGAGAATAATTTATTAAAAATCGGAGTAGTATGGACTGTTATGTTTTGAGGGCCGATTATTGAGGACATTTGAGGTTGAGCTTAGGAGTTGTTTAAATTGAGATATTTGAGGACATTAGAGTTTATGGTTGAGATTTGATTATATCTTATGAGGCGTTATTGATGATTTTAGGTTGATGGTATTAGAAAGCATTTGTTACATGAGGATGCCAAGAGGTAAGTAAACTAGACTTCAAAACGAATCACAATAAACAAGATATATGTTTGACTTGTGTGAAAAGTCTATTTTGATATGTACGAATATGGATCTATATGTCTTTGCCCATATGTTTATGTGATGTGTTGTTATGTGTTGAGCATGATTATGTACATGGGCAAATGTATGTGTGATGGTTCATTGGCATGAGCACGAAAATGCATTGAGTTTTCTACGAATGAGAAGTGGATTTTAACAAATAAGATTTTTGTTTTATGAGATTTTGCATTGGGGGTCACCTCTTGAAGTTGTGTGGGGGCCACCTCTTGGGACTATGCGAGGGCCACCTCTTGAGGGCCAGAGAGCCGCAAAGTGCCACGCACGGTGCAAAGTGCCACGCACAGCACAAAGTGCCACATTGCAGGATATGTATTTCATCGAAAGAAAATGAGAAAGTTGAAAGCGACAGAAAGAGATTTTTATGAATTTATTTTACAGTATTTCCAAAAGATCATGGCATATCAACCATTGCATTATGTATAAGTATGTATGTATTTTTCGTATAAGAAACACTAGTTTGCTTACTGGGTTTTGTACTCATTATAGTTTATTGTGATTCAGTTTCCAGAAGTCAGGATTGATTCGTGATGAGTGAGAAGATGGATTTGAATTGAGGATAGTAGACGGTTTGGTTAAGTTTTTAAGTTATTCCGCTGGCTTTTGAATTTGAGGCTCGAATTTTATCGGTCGTAAAGAGTTATTTAAATTCATATGTGAGTTGTGGACATATTTGCCCTTAGATTTCGGATTGGGGTGTTACAGAAAGTGTGATCATTTAGAGAATTAACTGACAGCAGCAAATAGCTTCCATGTTCTCTTATGTTGAATTTATCAAGATCCTTATACAGTCGCTACTTATGTCCAACAGAGGTAGCAGACACGAACTTCTTAAAAAAAAAAAAAAATCTCTATTTTGAACTCCTTTAAGAGTCACTAAAAAAGGAAGAAATCTATTATGCCATTAGCAATACTCATTCAAAAAATCTCCACTTCTAAAAATGTTCTTGGTGGAGAAAATATTTAGGCATGAGATTAAACCTATTAAAGCAGATAATTAACGGATTAAATGCATCTTGCAAATCCTAAAGAGATTTCACATTTTCTTGAGAGATTGAATGAAGTTCACATCTCATGGTAAAAGCTTATTTCATATACCTGGTGCAAGATTCACTGTGTGACAACAAGAGCATCTCACACTTGTTGCCCCACGTGTATACATGAGCAATGTCCTGCAACCTCCACAAATTAGCTGAGCCATTTCCATTCCTGCAGAGGCATTGTACAGACTTTGGTGATACACTCTCTATCATTAGATTTAATTATATAACTGTTTATTAAAGTTCTCTTAGTGAGTGTCCCTCGTGTACATTTTAATAACTAGTTTACAGCTAATTTCCTTTTAAAAACAGCAAGGAAGAGCTCAAAACAATAGGAAAAAGGGAAGCAAAGAATAAAAAATAAGAAAATTGTGCCAAGATAGAAAGTTCAAAAGTACAGAGGGCGAGAGAGTTAAAAAGTAATGAAAGGGAGGGAGGGAGAGAAAAAAAGTACAGAGAGAGAGAGGGAGGGAAGAGCTATGAAAGAAAAAGTTAAAAGCTGTTTAATTACGTGATCTATCAAGTTAGAAAATGGTGAAAATTTGATTACTTTCACAGATTTAGGACACTTTATTCTACAGGAAGTGCAATTTACTATGACTTACTGACAGACCCCCACCAAGACTCTTGGCTTTGCCACCGTAAGTGAGAGTTGCCCATAGATGTCCTATAGAAGCAAATACTAGAAAAATCAATGCAGAATTAAACAAAAGATTGTCCACATAAGGTGAACACCGATAACTTGCCATCTTTTTCCTCATCTTCAACAAAAACCTAAGTTCTCCATCCAAGGTTGTGAAAAGGTAACACTTCATATCAATATTCTGCCTATTCGATAACTAATTGAAGTTAAGATCTAAATCACATGCTATGTGCAAGTGACAGTGAGACCAAAAGAAGTTCTGTGCGATTAGAGAGAAGATTAAGTTCGGAGATTTTAGCCAAAACTAAGAATGTGCTGTGTGAATCAGGAATAAAATATTCTTTCAAGACTCAGAGACTGGATGAAGAAATAGTCCCTGCATCGACTAATTAAAAGGGATGTCAAACTAGCACTATTGGCTAAAACATAAGATGAATTCCTCCACCTTATTGTGAGTGATCTTTTGAGATATCTAGCCTAGGCAGCTAATCACTAACTAAATACTGCAGGAAAGACCAAAAAGAATGGCATTGCTGCCAGAACTAATATCTTTCACCAAAACCAGCTAAAACACAGCCCATCAGAGTAGAGAATAGAGAGTGAAAACCACAACTCTCTAAACAAACATATTAACCAAAAAAAAAAAAATTCAAATCCAATTTTTCAACCCATCAAGCATTCGAGTATTTAAGCATGCAGAAGGGAAATTAAGAAAACTTAACAATGTACAAAGCATTTGTGCACAAGGACAGACCGAGCAACAAAACATACCTGGAATAGGGACAGATGTAATTGTATTACATAATGCACAACAAACATTCGTAGCTCCTCTAGGATAAAGAAGAACGCTCCTGCAGCCACTGCACACAAGCTGACTCTGCATACCTGAAATTCGTCAAAAAAATATTAAATGAGACTTCTTTGCCAACAAAGCAAATCCAAAATCACCAAACAAGTTTCATACCCAACACCCAATTCATGTTACTTTTATCTTAATTAGCCTACATATGACCCACATAGTGATAAATCAAAATCTTGTTCACTTGTTCAATCCAAAATCTTAAAAAAGAAAAACATAATGATAATAACTAGAAATTAAAAATAAAAATAAAAAATTGTAACAAGCTACAATTCTTACCTTTCAACTGCTCTCTTGTAATAAAAATTCAAAAATAAATCAAGAAAAATCCCTAGAAGAGGGATGGATTGTTGAAAGGATCTATCAATTTAAACTATAAAAGGCCGAATGCAATTAAAAGACTCACCTGATGGCTTTAAAGGAACCGAATTTAAAACGCGTTCACGCGCAATCAATCAATTTTAAACCTAAAAATTCAACGAAAAAATAAATTCATCAAAACGAATCGTGTTAAACTAAACCCATATCTAAGGGGAAATTAAAAAAACAAAAAATTACCTTGAAGAGAAGGAGAATTGAATCGTTGGAAAAATCGAAGTCGATCGACAGTTGCGTGATTGTGTGGTTAATATAAATAAATAAAAAAGGAGAGTTTTATTTGTTTGGTTTGGTTTGGTTTCCTGATCTCGTTGTGAATGAGATGGAATCCTCTTAACGGCATCAACAATAAAACAGAAACCCCCACCTCATTTTTTTAACCTTATTTTTTTATTACTTTTCCCATTTTTTGTATTAATATTTCCATAAAAGAAATCATATTATAATAATGTTTCTTAGGTTATTTTAATTAAATTTTCTAAATTATTTGGATTAATAAAGGTAAAGTGTTGTAAACGTATATATTAACATACATATCATCAATTTAAGTTAATTTTGAAGTTGTAACATCTCTAACTATTTCAACAAAAATAAATAGGTGGTACTGTAATTTTTGTTTTCTTGCTTTTGTTCTAAATATGATTCGCTAACTAATAATATGAACAAACAATCAATCAATTTTAGTAATATATTATAAATAGACTAAAATAATGACCATTAACCATGTTAATTGACGAGGGTTTGAGTTTCCTGAATGAGATTATTATTTTTATTTAAATACTGATTAAAATTTTCTCCTAACCATTTTTTCTTCCTTTTCAAAACTTAATTAAAAAACTACCGTAACTATACATAAAATGAAATTAATTGGCTTGATTGTCATATTAAAACTTAAGACTTAATCTTGACCACTTATTTTATTAAGAGAGGCGATCCTCGCCTTTTTAAATACACAACGAATTCAAGTTATGCCATCATATAAATTTGATGTAAAAACTTTTGGTGTCACAAAATTCATAGTGTAATATTCAAACATAGACCAAACAAATTTGTCCTGAACATTTGATATTGCAACGATGCAACTTCTGTCCATCCCATCACCGTCATAGACACATACATAATTGATAGACGAATGAATTGGTCAAAAATTTCGTCAACAAGACTTGTAATTGCAATCCTCTAGTTGTTCTAGATGACGTTGATTTGTACTTCTGTATCAATGGCCTAAAACTCCGTGTTACGCGTTGGTCAAGGGAAAATAAAATAGGTTAATGATAATTAATTAACTGGACAATATTACCCACTCAATCAATGCCATTGTAGGCCTCCTTGTATGTTATTATTACGCCACTTTGTGCAACATTGTCCACAAGATTATAAAAATATGTCACAACAAAGGATATACAAATCAAGAAACAAGAGCGAAATAGGTAACTATAGCAAGTTATTGTGAAAGTACATTGTTTCATCACGAACATAGATATAACAATCCAGCAGCAATACAATTCCAAGCTCGCACGCATCAAATCCACTTATACTACACACATAAAATGTACACTAGAAAGCACAGACTTCGAAGAGAACTGACTGCCATGCATTTCAGATCAGATGCGTCGAAGGGAGGCAAATCTCTTTTCAAGATCCTCAACATCAGCAGATTCAGCACTGGATAGTGGTTAATAACAGTTGTTAGAGATTTCAAGCTCGCGTATAATCCAAGAAAAGAAAAGTTAAATGGTATACAAGTTTTTCCAATGTTCAGCTGACTCTTTACCACCACCACCGTTTGCAGAAATAAACAAAAGCCTGATATAATCATTGACCGGTCTTTGACTTTTTTTTTGGGGGGGAGGGGGGGGGGGGGGGTGGTGTTGTAAAATTCATGAGTAATGCACAACATTTCAATATTTCACTTCAATTTAAACTAAGAGTCCGAACCCAATTGAGACAGTCTATTTAAACTAAGAGTCCGAACCCAATTGAGACAGTCTAATGGTACAACATTTCAACTAAAACAAAATGACTTCAGTTTTCACTGCCAGAAATCATCATTCTTAATCTTTTTTTTTTTTTTTGTATAAGAACATTCTTAATCATTCATCTCATAAACATAACAAATCCAAAAGGGAGTTTACTGTAGAACATACCTAGTATTGGTCTTAGGAGCATTTGCAACAGCGTTAGGAGCATTCCTTGATGCAATTCGACCTTTTGGAGCTGAAGATAACTGTTCAATGAAGAGCAGGTTCATAAAATTGTTCGGCACATCATTGAAAATTCCGAAACAAAATCAAGAAAAACATCATTAGAATGTGCATGTATCAATATTCATGACGAACAATCAATCAATCTAAAAGAAACCCACCTGAGATGCAATATCCACACCAATCTCATCAAGCACCTGCAGATTAATAGTGCAAAATCAGAGACCAATCTAACAGATGATACCTAAATGTGAGAAAACTGCAAAGAGAGTGAAAAAATAATGCCAATTTCTACCTGGTTAGTAAGTTCCTCTGTTTCCTCTTCAGCCTCGTCTTTGTCTAAAGTTTCATCAATAGACTCTGACATCATCTCAATCTGCAAAGAAAACAATAAGGAATTTATAAAATGCAAAAGTGCAGGTGAGAAAAGAAACCGACTCTAGGAGAAGAATACTTCCGCAATTTCTACACAATCAAGGTTGGCAATGGGGAAGGTCAGAAGAATCCATTCAAGATGATGCAAAAATTATATACTATTGTGAAGAGCGCTATACTCAGCAGCTGAGTCACGTTAATGCCACAACATTGATTTGGAATACACAAAGGCTTTTTACATAGAGTTTTAAATCTAAAGAAGGAAGTGAACAAGTCATGGTGGCACTATATATTTTTGGGTTACAAATGCAATCTGTCAGGAAAGGTTGGCGAATGGGAAAGTAGCAACCAATCCCCAGTGACAGTGTTTAGAATTAATCCAAACCCTGTCATGGTTGGCAATGGGGAAGAATACTTCCACAATTTCTACACAATCAAGGTTGGCAATGGGGAAGGTCAGAAGAATCCATTCAAGATGATGCAAAAATTATATACTATTGTGAAGAGCGCTATACTCAGCAGCTGAGTCACCTTAACGCCACAATATTGATTTGGAATACACAAAGGCTTTTTACATAGAGTTTTAAATCTAAAGAAGGAAGTGAACAAGTCATGGTGGCACTATATATTTTTGGGTTACAAATGCAATCTGTCAGGAAAGGTTGGCGAATGGGAAAGTAGCAACCAGTCCCCAGTGACAGTGTTTAGAATTAATCCAAACCCTGTCATGGATGCATACTACATAATTTTAAGTTAAAAATACAATCTGTCAGGAATTGTTGGAGTATGGGAAAGTAGCAGCCCATCCCATAACATTGCTGTTCAGAATCCATCCAAACCCAGCCAACAATGAGGTTATGAGCTGAACAACAAAGTGTAATCCCAGACAACTCCCCAGAAATTACCCAACTGCTAAACAAGAACTGCAGGTAGACTTATATAACCACATGGAGAAAATTTGGAAAACATAAAAATATTACCGTCATATCCATTTGTGCCGACTGCTTCTGGAATTCTTTAATCAATTTAGCTTGTTTTGCAGGTTTCATTTGCTGGAAAAAAGGAAGATAGATGACATAGTGATATTATTACTTCAGCCAACAACAATTAATTACCAATACTTCAGCCTTTAGAAACAAGCAATGAAGATAGATGAAGGATAAAGAAATATTGCAATATTAGGACACAATTTCAAATTGCAATGACTTCCAGTTTGCAAATACCTATGAAAAAGAATCACGGACAAAAATACACACACACACACATATATCACTCAACTCATCTTTAAAATTCTTTTTTTTTTTTCCTTCATTTTTCTGACACAAACCACAAGGAAATATTTATTTTGATGTACTGTAGATAATCCAGTCCATGATTTAAATGATTGGTGGAACACCAAATGGCAAATGCCATTAGCTAATCCCAATGCAGAAATGCATACCTGGTTCATTGCCACCATTGCCTTGGTTGCGCCTCTCATTCCAGTAGAAATTGAAGTACTAGCATATAGAGCCTATGAATGAAATAATGAATGCACCAATGATTAAATAAACGTAAGAAAAAGATTTATTTTACATCTTATTTACAGCATTTTGCTTGCAGAAACCACCTGTGTATGAGTTGCTACGCCTCTGATTTGAGCACGACTCCCCTGTAAATTAGTTATTTGTTGGCGTAGCCGAACAAGTTGACGGGCTAATATTCTAGTGGCAGCCTAAGTAGTTAATAACAAGTCAGAAGTAAATTAACTGAGAGCTATATATTAGACATGATGCGACTGAGTTAAAAAAAAAAAAAAAAAAAGCTAAGAGCTCTGGAACCACAGCCAAATATTTGGCTCATGAATGGGCCCAGCCAGCCAATTATTGACACAGACTTCAGTCCCATAACAAACAAATACTGGGCCTATTCCTTAAAATGGAAACGTTTCCAGATTTTGTGGAGCTTAAGCTGCTTAATTAAACACCAAACATGAAATTCACATATGCCTGGTATTGAGGCTACACATCATCTGGACATTAATGGCATCATTATGCTTTAGGAAGAGAATTAATTAAACAAATAGGTCAATAAAGAATCAGCCTCAAAATAAAAATCAGAAATGCCTGATATTTTGGCTACACCGCATCCGGACATTCATGGCATCATGAAGCTCTAGGAAGAAAAAAATATTCAAAGTTCAGACCAAAATGTTTCACATAAAACACCAAGATGCAAACTTTAAAAATTCCAACAGGTAGGTCAACAAGAAATCAACTCATCCTCTACCAAATGTTTCCATCAGATTCCAGACTCTATATTTACACAGTAAAAACATTCAATAAACTAGTGCACCACAAAATAAACTTACCTCATTGCCAGTTTTGGCAGTTTTCTTGATCTCTGCAACCAATTTCTTCTCCTGAAAAATTCGGCAGACCAAAGCTTTTAATATATATATATATATACAAGTTCGACAAAACTGAAACTGTGGGAGGCAGTAACATACCTCCAACTGAAGAGCTGCAATCTCACGTTCAACACCTACAAAATGAAATATTAATTAGGTTACTACCACAGCCACAGCATAAAGACTGCAGCATGATGGGAAAACTGATTTCGATAAACTGATATCCATCTCAGGAAATCTAATCATTTAGTTAGTGATTCAGGAGCACAATGGTCACAGAGGCGCCTTAGCAAAATAAAACAAAGTTAAATGTCTTCAATTCGAAGCAATGCATTCCAACAATTATCACTTAATATTGACTGAGAAAGGTATTTTAAACTACAGGAGTGAAAAAACAAACATACAAACGTACCTCTTGTAGCAGTAGCCATGTCCCTCTTGCTCTCCCTCAAAGCCTCTGTACCAATACATCATAATTAATCACTCATCACCATTTAGATCAACAACGCATACCCTTAGCAGAAGTAAAAGAAAATGAAAACAATGGGGGGAAATGAGACAAAAAAGAAATGACGACGTTGTGAGAGAGAAAGTAAGCACCCTTGGGTGTGGTTTTTTTCCTGAAAATGTTCATGGTTTTCTTCAAGATTTTCATGGTTCTTTCTCTGGCCTCCGATGCGAGCTCCTTTCGCGTCATCCACTCTCTCCTGCACTGTGAACTGTGAAGTGGAGGCCGCCGTTGCAGAATTAAGCGACAGTGGTTTTCGTTTCGACTACTAAACAAGGAAAGAGGAAGAGAATTCTTCGGGGAGCGTGCTTCTTCACTCCGGACGGGAGTTTCGACGTTTATGCAACGTTACTCGTCCAACTAGCCGTTATAGACTTGTTCATTTACTTATTTACCCCTTTCTTTTTCTTTTTCTTTTTCGATTTGCTAAATCGATGTGCGATACATATCATCTTATAGTTATTTTAAAATTATTAATTATCTTAACGGAACATAACAAATGAAAGATGTATGTGATAGAAATTAGATCATTAACTATAATTTACATCATCAACCATCACAGTTCTGATCCCACCTAGGGATGTTCACGGATTAAATTTTACAGATTGGACATCAATCTATATCCGATCAATAATTTTACGGATTATAATTTTTTAATCCAATCTAATTCACGGATTGATTAAACTCAATCTAAATCCAATCCATACATCTGTGGATCGGATGCGGATTTGACTCAATCCATATCTAATCCATACGTTTGCGGATCAGATGCGGATTTAACTTAATCCATATCCAATCTACCATTTTACGCATTAGTTTCCGAATTAAAAATTTTTAGTTCTCCCCAATCCATGAACTAATGAAATTAAAAAAAAAATCTAATATAAAAATATTTTTACTACCAATTAAATTTAAAATTGAATAAAATTTAAACAA
This sequence comes from Citrus x clementina, assembly GCF_000493195.1. Taxonomy (NCBI): domain Eukaryota; kingdom Viridiplantae; phylum Streptophyta; class Magnoliopsida; order Sapindales; family Rutaceae; genus Citrus; species Citrus x clementina. Next base: position 30,898,560 of record NW_006262688.1, read on the forward strand.
ATTAATTATTTAAATAAAACTAAAATAATACATTCAAAGTTTCAAAATATAGCACATCGAGATTAATTGTTCAAATAAAGTTACAATAATACGTTTAAAGTTTCAAAATATAACACACTAAGATTAATTATTCAAATAAAGTTACAATAATACATTAATATAACACCGAAATTAATTGTTCAAATAAAGTCATAATTAATTGAAATGGCGAAGTTTTTGAAACCAAACACAGTATGATCCTTTATCAGGGCTGTTGTACTTGTCAAAAAGTGGTGATTACGGAGCCGTCAACGATGGGAACCGGGAGAAGTACGAGTGGTGATCTTGAAGGTTGTGATAGTGCAATTGTTTGCTTGGAACCAGTGATTGTGAAGTGGCTCGATGGACTCGGGGAAGAAGATGACTTGCTTTCGCTGGAATCGTGCGGCCGACGTCCTTCAAATCGATGTCGAGAGTATATCGAACCAGTATTGGGTGTTGCTAGTGCATGTGACGGCGGGGAAGCTTAGGGTTTTTTGTTTGCAAATTGTTGGTGACTTGGCGTTATGTTACTTTACTTTTGAGTGACTTTGCAAATTGTTGGTAACTTGGCGTTATGTTACTTTGCTTTTGCTAGTGCGTGCGACTTTGCTTTTATTTTGTTTTATAATTTTTACAAGTTATATTTGTATATTTGACTATTTAATTATTGTATATTATTATTGGGTAATGGCTGAGATATGTTATAGTGCTTATGTAACTATGTAATGTCACATTTATAATATTCTTTAATTAAATTTATAATAATTTTTTAACTAACTAACTAACTATATATATATATATATATATATATATATATATATATATATATATATTTTACGGATTCACAGATTTTTACGAATTTACAGAAATAAATCAATATCCAATCTATCGACTATGGATTTTTAAATTTTCAATCCATATCCAATTCATGAATTCACGGATCGGATTTTCACGGATTAGACGGATTGAGCGGATCGAATTGGATTCTGAACACCCCTAATCCCACCATGATCACATTGTCCTTAAGGTGTTAACAATCTCTATTCGGGGTCCGGCTATAGTGCAACTGTGGTATCGTGTCACAGTTGCATCCAACCGTTGGATCCACTTAAATAAGTGAGGTCCATTGAGATCCAACGACTTAATACAACTGTGATACGGTACCACAGTTGCACCACAGTTTTTCCCCTCTATTCGAACCGAACACCGCAAAATACCTCAGAAAAATGAGTTCTACTTTAGTGTCTTGCAACTCTCTTGAATTTGCTGTTCAGAGATCGAACTCCATCCCCATTATTAAAATAATAAAATTTATTGTACAGAGTTTAAATTCTAATTCTTATTGATAAGAAAATTAATACCATGCTATTAATAAAAGAGCAGGTTTTGGAATTTGGTGAAATAACAATTATACGAACCATCAAAGGAAATTAACAAAAAAAAATGCAAATTTTCATTATTAAATAAAAACGACTGCCAAATTCATTCTTGGAGTAAAATGGTTCAATAGATAAATTATACAAACAAAATGCAAGCTGTTTTGACACTAACTTAGAAAAAATAAAACAGTTTGTTTTTTATTTTATTATATGAGACTATTACTCAAATTACAACGCATATTATATGAGAATATAATTGATATTTATAAATCAGACTATTACTGGGACCAGCTTACATCAATACTAATGAAAGTCTGCCCAAATTTTAATCCTCACAAATATTCGAGGGATGTCCACTCCTTACTCATAGCTAAGGAAGAGAACTGCCTTCACTTAATTTTTAATTGAGGAAAAAAATATCCCCACAATACTTTTGTGGGGGTTCGAACTGCTGAACTCCAATTTAGCCGAGTGAAAACAGTTTGTATTAGAATTAGGACAATACCAGTTCGAATTACGAAGCTTGGTTTTATTCTGACAATAGCTATTAAAAAAGGTTACCGGGACCCCGGGGGAAAAAAAAGGAGAAATATAATACTAACTCCATTTGAATAAAGAGTTGGTGTTCACAATAGTCAAAAAAATTGTTCGAATACCACAATCATTGAACCATATAAGTTCAAAAATTGTTAATTTAGCCAATAATAATAATAATAATAATAATAATTCAACAAAAAATTAAACAAAACAAACTGATTTTACATGAAAAACATACATCAACAGTTAAAAAAGGAAAAAGTAAAAGAAAAATTATTTAGTACCAATAAATAAGCAATATGAGATGAATGTTGAAAAGTTTTTAAGTCCTTGTATTATGCAACAAATTAAAAAAAGAGAAGAGAGCCAAAGCCATAGATTAAGCAACAAATCAAACCATTTGTGTCAGGAAGAGAGAACCTACATACACTGAATGATAATAGGTTTCATATTCACTTAAACAACCTAAACTGCCAGAATATTTTGTCTACTGCAATTCTTTCTTTTTCAGGCAATAAACTACCAGGATAACATATTGTACTACCAATTACATCGTCAAAATCCTCAACCAAGCGGGGTGCAAAAGGTCTGTATTAGTCCAAACCACAAGCAAACCCAAAGCCAGCTTAAGTGGGATTAGGAACATTCTGATTTAAGAACCTTCACAGCAAGACTTTCACCATTCCTGCTACAACCAAGAAAATGCAAGTCATTTTCTAATCAAGAAATAGTTCATATACAAGGAAAACTATGGTAACAAAACTGAGAAAAGCATTGCAGTAACTTAGTAGAACAACAATGCAAGACACGTACATGCATGTAACCCCAAAAGTTGAAGAACATGGCAACTTCGCTAATGATATTGTCCAAGCTCCCATAAAGTATTTGCGGAGTATGACTGTATGAGATTCAGATAATCAACAAGACAACTTGGAACCATGCCCATATTTAGAACTTCTACTGTTAAAATAAAAACTAAAAATAACAAATGGAAACTGAAAAACGTGGAGAGCTCATTATCAAATTAAGTTGGCGAATGTGGTAGATAACTAACAAAAGGAACAAACGTAGCAGGCCATCCCAGTATTTTGGACAGTTATTTGGCAGCTTTTCAATGTGTTTGGATATAAATGGTGACAGATTGATTTACGGTTATCAAAGACGGGGCTTTGTATGATTTAACATTGATGCTGTATAAACAAGGTCTCTAGTGTTAAAACTACTCACAAAAGTATAAAAAATGTAATGTAGCTATAAGGCATTACACCCAAAATTCCTTGGGCATTATACCCAACGAAACAGGGCAAAATACTTAGTGTTTGATCATGCGCCACAACCTCAAGTGTCAAATTACTAGAAATCTCTCATTATATGGCTATGAATGGAATAAAATATGGTTATGAAGGGAATAACAAGAATATGTGCCAATTCGTACTTGTGTTGTATTGTGCAAAAGAAGTGACTGAAGCATTAATCATCTTCTATTCTACGTCATGGCCTCTGATTTGTGGAGTAAATTAATTGAGGGGGCTAATTTTCCATGGAGTACAATTAAGAAAACTGAGTTTGTCCTTTGATATTCTCTACCAGCATAGTAAAAAAGAGAAGGCCTTATGGCAAAATTTTGGCTTCTCTTGCTGATTTGCAACCTTAGAAGTATTGACTGCATTTTTAGACTATAAGGCACAATTGAGACACCGCAATCAAACACCTCAGAAAACCTAAAGAATATCTTTGGACCCTCGCTGGGACATTGCCAAAGAGATACAGAATTTTACAGCCATTAATTAGAAGAGACGCTAATGAGGGCCTCATGAATGCTTTCGAAATATCTTTCTTCCGGATTCTAAACAAATCAGGGATGACATCAGAGGAAAACATAGAGCCAGACATGACAAAACTACTATGTGACCAACATCTAAAGTGTATTTAAGTAAGAAGATCAGAGTCTTTAAATTACAGACAGTTGTGAATATCTAGCCTTCGTGAGAAGGTAAGTACTAGTACATATTGGTGTGAAAGCATCTCAAAACCCAGAAATTTTGCCTACAATAGAAGATATTTACTAGTGTATATTATTTAGACTTTCAACCATATTGCTATGCCATACAGTTTGCAGAGGTCAAGCGAAATGCAGAATAAACGTACCACATTACTATTGTATACTTCAGTGAGAAGACGGAGAAGACATAATACAAAAGCAACTGCAAAAACACTAGCACCCAAAATACATGGGTAGGAATATCAAAGTACAGCAGAAGCTAGAACTTGAAAGAAAGAAAGGAGAATTAATGTACTTGTACTTCAGTAATGTTAGGTTTCATAGCAGAACTATCTATATATGGAAAAGTTATGAAGCACCATTCAAGTCAGGCTATCATATGTCATCTCCCCATCTCATTTTCTCAAGTGTTTGTCAAGGATTAAATGCTTAGAATAGATCTATCTTGTATTTTTTTTTTTTTTTGGACTAGGAAAAGGGGACAAGACATGATACAACAGAGACAAAAGTAAAACAAAACACACCCACGGCATCATTGATCAGAAATACACAGAATAACTACCATGGAAGAAAAGGTATAGATCCAGTGAAAATTAAACATCCATAGAGAATTTAAAATTAATATATGAAAAAGAAGGACCTGCAAATGCAAGTCTGAACATCTAAATTTCTCAAAGCTGATCCCTAAACAAAGCATGTTAATTTTTTATGATAATAGCAAATATTTTAAAAAGAAAACATATTTGAACAAGAAGATAATAATTGGACACACAAAGATAATAGCCCATATCATTGCAACAAGGTAGCAATGTACAGCCACATCAACTTGCCAATATCACATATAAGCTTTCCAATAATTAATCAAAAACGTGCAAAGAAAGTACAATAATCCAAACAGTAAATCCAGAGTAATTGCGATTACGAAATAGAAACAATACCCTCACTGTTGTTGCTGATTCTGCTGCTGCTGCTGAGCATTTGGTGGAGGAGGTGGCATACCCGGACGAAAGACAGGAGCACCAGGTGGAGGAGGCATCCCAGGACGAGGAGGAGGTGCGTTGGGCATCCCTGGCCTTGGCGGGCCAGATGGAGGTCCTCTCATCATCGGCCCAGGCGGCGGCGGGACCATAGGTCTCTGCCCAAACTGCTGAGGCGGCATAGGGAACTGCTGAGGTGGCCTCACACCAAAACCCTGTGGCGGCCCCTGCGGTGGTGGACCCCGCGCCATTGGTGGACCCTGACCTGGGTAAACAGGAGGCGGCATCTGACCCGGCGGTCGAATCACAGGGGGTCCACCTGAAGTAGCTGGGTAAGTCATTGGTGGAGCGGAGAGTTGTGGTATTGGCGGCCGCGAGATCTGTGGCTGCATCATGCCGGGAGCGGGCCCACCAACACCACGAACGGGGCCAGCGAGGCCAGGCTGAGCTTGAACAAGGGGAGCAGCGGGGACACCACGACCAGCAGCGCGACCAATGCCAGGGCCAACAACGGCAGATGCGGACACGGCCTTGGCACGTGACTCTTCGGGAGGAGGAGGGCCTTCGACGGTCATGGAAATTACCTCTTCGCCCCTGAGAAGGACAAGGCCAAGAGTGCGGCGGTCCTCGCGCTCCTCGTTAGTGTTGTTCTTCTTTCCCTTGGCAGGAGGAAGCTTACGAAACTCTTCGCAGTCGCCGAGGACGAGGTTCATGTGGCGGTCGAAAGCCATGAATTTGCCGACAAGTTGCCGGCCGTCTTGGATCGTGACGCGCATCCGGTAATTTATGAATTGAAGCATCTTCGAACTCTTTGACATCGACATTGTGTTGACTTTAGGGTTTTTGCCCACTCTGCTGCTGCGATTTTGGTTTTCTCTTTGGTCTTCTTCGCTTCAAATCGAAGACCCAAGTGTAAGAGAAAGAAGTGAGAGAGGTTTTTACTTTCTAGGGTTTTGGGATACTGGAGCAGGCCGGTCGAATAGATTTATTAAATTTGGAGCCTTGGGTCCAGAACCCGGTTTGTCCGTGAAAGCGACTCAACTATTTTCTTTCGGGAAAAAATAAAAAAGACAGGGTTTATTTCCTTCACATCCCTTGATGTTTTTCTAATTACGATTGGTATTTAAAATTGATTTAATTTTATTTTCAAAGCCGGACACTAGGCCCCAATTAAATACGCGCACAAGGTTACTTTTAGAGCTACTTGCTAAACCCTCGTCGTCGTATTATCAGGCCAAAAAAAAAAAAACTCTTTTAAAACTTCTGAACACACCATTAAGAGAGATCAAATAGGATCCGGCTCCAATGGCAATTAGCATAGTAATCAAAGCTAATCAGTTGTTACTGTCAAAGAACAAACAAAAAACTTTTGATGGCAAATTTCATTGCATGAAATCCGCTAATTCTGGATTCTTTGTCGGCGGCGAAGTGAAAAGCTTCATCAACTGTTCAACTTCAACTGCCAAAAAACGTATTGTTTGGGACCCTTCTAAATGGGAGGCACAAGCACAATTTGCAAGTACAACTAGTAGTAGCAGCAGCAATTCGAAATCTAACATATCAAAAGAAAAATAAAAATCATCACGGGATCCACACAATATTGAAAGCACTGAAATTGATTAGAGTCCAGGCCACAGTGATCGTGATGTTTTGCTTGTTTATAGCGGTGGCTATGTGCCGTCCTGAATCAGCATTGGCTATTTCGGTTGCTAAGATGGGTTCGCTGGCGAAATCATCATCCAAGTGAGTTAACCTCTTCATTGAGTTAGCAAAGCTGGCCTTTCGGACCGTGCAGAAGCGTCTGTAGTGATGAAGAAAGGTGAAGAAAAAGAAGTTTCTGTCACTAAAGTTGATCCATGTGATTTTCTAGTTTTGGTTGCTATCTTCGGTTTCATTTTTATTTGCAAATGCGTTTTATGCATTCTGGCAACAAAAAAGTGTTGTCAAGCTCCAGGTACAAGTTTTCTTGAATTATTATTATTTTTTTTTGTCAAGAATTTTCAATCTCGATTATTAGCCAAACCACCGGTTACTGTCGTTGAATTTTTCATTAGGCGTTGTTGGTGATGCATGGACAAAGTCTTCAAAAGGAACTTGCTTGTACAACAAGAACTACTAACAAAGATGATTGGAAGCGTATATTGATGAGTAAAGCCTCTCAATTCTTGTTAGACTTAACATTGTTAACTTCATAATTGATAGTTGAAACCATCTAGTTGGCTTTGTTCTCTATTGAAAAATAAACTCTAAAATGTAGCAAATATTTAACCAGAAGCAGCGATGGAAATTCCTAAATTTTATCCCAAATTGTCTTAGTTAGGGAATTTTCTCCAATCTTTTAATAAATAAATCATAGTTTTGTTGGAAAAGTTGTATTTGTGGCTTGTGTCTTGTGAGGGACTCTTGGAAGCTCCTAAACAACTTCATGTTCAATATTTGACTTGTGCTTCCTCTTCGTTTCTAGCTTTATACTATAAAACCAAAAAGTGATCAAGAGTCAATAACTCAATTTGTTTCCTTGGAAGCTTAGAAGTAAATAAATATATTAGGCTAATATTGAAGGATTCAGTTTCGTGTATTTATTATGGTTACAGGTACAACAGATTCCTTGTTGCAGCATAAGAAATTTTGGCTCTCTGGTGATTTGTCAAGTTGAATACATTCTCTTTGACATTTGCTTGTTACTTGAATTGACAATTGTAAATTGCAAGCCAGAGCTGAATAGACATTAGATTAGAGAGGCGTCCACTTAAACCAAACTTTAATTTTGTTTATTTAGATCAAGATTCTAGCAGCATTTTATTTTCTAATCTCTGATTCAGTGTATTATATTTATTTGTGAGGCGGTTCATTGTTTTATTACAATCCATTCAAAGCATTTCTGCAATCTTGTAGTTGAAAGTGGAAGACAACATTGAAGATACAGAGAAATACTTCAAGATACTTATGGAGAAGAAGAATATGAGTTTGAGTGTAGAATCAGTTGCTAATTTACCCATGGAAAATGGAAGAATCACTAGTTACCGAAAAGTAAATCCACACAGAGTCACGTACATGGTGGTAAGGTTAAGTCTTTGTTAGTAGATTATGTCTTTACTATGAGTACTATTGATCAAAATGTTGATTAATCATCACTACCATATTGCTAAATAGCTTTGTTTTGTTCTTTTAGAATGAAACTCAACGTCAGGAAATTCAATGCAACTTTATCTCCATTTGCAATTTCTTTGTTTCTAGGTGACTATCTTGGTGGTAGTTGGTAACGGGATATTTTTTAAGCCTAATATGCCTGTCATTGTTGATCCAGAAGATGTAGAGTGCTTCATGAAGCAGCTTCCACCCCTCACTGAACATGGCAAAATACATGAAATTATTCTTATAATTAAGTTTCCTCATCTTGTGATTTTGTGGGTTCTCATTCTAATGTGTGGATTCTACGCCTAATCTGTCTCTTTTTTGTTTTCCTCTACAGGGAATAAATGTATTTTGGATCCCTCGGGAAGAAAATGACACCCCGTCATGTCATCATCAATGTGTGAAGAAGTATCCTCATTTATATCCTTTAAAACACTCCAACTCAAATGGGAGTTAGAGCTCTATAATGCTTTGATGCAAAATACTCCCTCTTTTGTTCTTTCGTGGTTTAATTAGAAAATAACATTGAATTTGATTAGAAAATAACATTGGTAGGATCTTGGTATTCATTTAAATTATTGTAATTGATTTTGTTAAGAATGTCATTTGGCCTCGTGGCTAGAGCAACTCCCTCCCAATTATAAGGGCAAAGGTTTGAACCCCACAAAAGTATTGAGGAAGTTTAATTTCTTTCTCAAAGCTCATTAAATGTCAGTGGAGTAGACGTCTTTTGTGAAGGGTTTATATCATTGCTCAAAGCTCACTACTCGGGGTTTTAATTTCATGAAAAAAAGGCCAAAACCGGTGTGTTATAACATTGGCTTTGAGGCTCAAGGGCAGAAGTTGGCTTTTTCTCTAAAAGCAACTTGGTTTTTCTCCCATGGAACATTCCTTGGGAACTTTTTTTTTTTTGAGAATTTATTCCAAAAATAGGCTGAAAAAAATAGTTTTTCTTTGAATTTTGGAAAAAATTTCACCAAAACTACTCTGGGGCTCTAAAATGACTCTCATTTTTTTCCTGTGGCATCCTGTTGCCTGTGGGAAGGCACGTGCAGAAAAATAAGTCAAAATTCTAAAGCACCCCCAAGAAGGCCCATGAAAAGAGGCCAAACTGATATGCTATAACCTTTGGCTTTGAGGCCCAAGGAGAGAAATTGGGTTTTTCTCCAAAAGCAACCCGTTTTTTCCCCTTTGGGACATTCCTTTGGCTGGTGGGAGTACTCCCTAACAATACTCCAACGCCCTTGTGAGGCTCTGATAGTTTCTTGAGAATTTATTTAAAAAATAAGGTAAAAAAAAATAGTTTTTCTTATAATTTTGGAAAAATTCCGTCAATATTATTCTGGTGTTCCAAAAGGACTCTCACCTTTCTTCAAAACTCACTAAGCTCACTAAATATGAGTGGAGTCGACATCTTTTGTGAGGTTTTAATTCCTTCCTTGGAGCTTAATTCCTTCCCTAAATCTCGGTACCCATGGGTTTAATTCCTTTATTTAAAGCTCATTAAACTCGCCAAATTTCATAAGTAGACATCTAATGCACTCAAGTTAAGCTCATTAAATGTCATGAATAGACGTCTTTTGTGAGAGTTTAATTCTTTTCTCCAAGCTCACTACTCGAGGGTTTAATTCCTTCCTCAAGACTCACTAAATATCATAAGTAGACGTTTAATCCACTCAAGTTCATTGCAAAGCTCCCTAAATGTCATACCATAAACAATTTTATTAAAATCCTGATGTTAGCAGATGCTTAAAAATTATTATCATGATGTTGGCAAATGCATAAAAATTATTTAATTATTAACGAAATTAAATTAGAAAGGAACCTTATGTATTAATGAATAACAATTGAAATCAATGCACTGTTGATATTCCATCATTTATATTTTCCAAATCAAATCAAATCAATTATTTACTTTCTATATTCTATGCATGTCTATGAAATAAACTCATCGCTCTCTAAGTCAGTTGTTACTATGTGCCATTGTTCTCATCTTTCATCTCCTGTTGCTGTTTGGTCTTCTTGTTTGACCTCAAATTCTCAATAATCATCTCCCATCTATCCCATATTTTGAACAAGTACTCATATGAGTTATAAATCTTGCCCCTTGCCACCACCTTAGCGGGCACCATAAACTAGCTTGCACAAATTATGGGTATTTATTGGTCTAAAATGCTGCTTTCAATAGCTCCCCTCATTGAATCATAACCAATGGAATCACCAATGATAAAGCTATAAGCCCTAATAAGAACTTCTTCAACTTCATTAGAACTTTTGTTTCCACTTTCACCGTCTCTTCATTTTCACTACCATTAACTGTTAGATTTATTTATCACATTTTGTAAACTGGCATAAATTATTCTAATTGTTTTCTATATTTCATCGAATTAATACGTGACTGATGTCAAATATTAAGGAGCAATATTGAACAACTCATTTATTAAGTGATCAAATATTGTATTAATGAGTCTGATTTTGACATACCGTATACAGTAGTCTATTATGGACAAGCATAATCCTTAATTGTGTTATTTTAGCTCATAATTGGATGGGCAATCTTGTATTAACACATGAGAGGTCTCTGAGCTCAACCACAATATTTAAGTAACTTCAACCTATTAGAAGTTTACTGTTCACGAATTTGTGACATGAGTGCAGTGCACTTTTCTCCCTTCCTCTCCCGTGTGTACGTGTGCAGTGAATTTTGAAAGAAGCCCGAATCTTGAGTTGAAGTGAAGGAACCAAGAATTCATAAGCCAGATCAAGGCTGTAGCAACTTAGTAGAAGCTCCATAACAAGCTTCCAAGTTTAGATTCATGGATGATCAAGGTAAATCTCGAAAATTTACCTAAAGTATGTGTTTACTTGGAAATGCAAGATTAAGGGTATAAAACTCGTATTTATTTCAACATTAACCTCACTCTTCTTCAACAATTGTTGTTCAAATTCCTCCACAATCATGCTCGCAACCACATTGTTGGTGTTCTGATGAGTTGTCAATAGGCTTCTCCACAATTGGCTTAGATGCAAATTGCCATTAGATTACTAATTGAAGGCTGAGATTGATTAAACTCGCGCGGATTGCAGTGGTTGCAACGTTAGTGAGGTTAAAATAAAGAATATTGATTTATTGTTACTATTTCAGCAAATTACCAAAATTTGGAAAAGGCTAAATTGAACTCAATCTTTCAGCCAGTTCCTTAAATGTAATGGTGCTTTTGGTCTTTCATTTTTAAGAACATGTATCATGCTCCTGTCTCTTGTGTGTGGTTTGTTAAATGCCTAAATTCAAAGACATGGCAACAAATTTAGAAGCAAAACCAACTTAGCTAAACACCATCGTTCGTGGAAACACAACAATCCATTTAGATTTTAATGGAACCGAATAAAATTGATCGACTCATTGACACTAATTTACTCACTTGCCATTATGTCCCACACCTCTCTTTTTTCTTCAGTCCCTATCAACTCTTTTTAGATCAAAATTCTGATTTAAAGTTGAAAAAAAAATCTCACACATTGAATTTTTACTAAATTTTCTATTTCTTTTTATTTTCATGTAGATTTACCAATCAGTTGATCTCAATTCAACATACTTATGAAATCTCATATCATATTTCTTGAATTCATTTTAGGTTTTTGTTGAGTAAAATTTGAATTAATATCATTTTGTTGTTGTCGACAGATTTTTGAGTTTAATGGGAATATAAACTATGTCTAAATTAAGGGTGCAGGTGTAAATTCTACCATCAATGAAAATTGATGTTAAAACTTTAGTTCTCCTCCTATTAATACGAGAAAAATCTAGCTGAGTAGCTGCAGTTTCTTTTACATTTGTTTATGGTGCGCTTGAGATTGAGGTTGGACAGCTGTAGCTTTTAAGTTACAGTACTAAAGTACTTGGTAAACACTATCTGCTGTAACTTGGAAGTTATGTTGATATGATTTTTCACTTGTATAATAGAAAATTTATTATATCTTTAATAATTTTATCAAAATTATTATTTAAAATTTACATTTACTATATATTACTAACTTTTTATTTTATAATTATAATTTTTTTTCTACAATAGCTGTAGTTTAAAAACTATATCACTTCAATCCTAAACTCATCCTTAATGGGTAGAATACACGACGTCGTTTACCCAAAAAAAATTGCTCGATCTTTTGTTGGATTCATGGCGGGACCCAATTCAGAAAAGTCCGGCCCATTGGCCATTGGCCATTGGCTCGAATTTGTTCATCACTGGCCATTATATCACTCCCTTCTTCTCTTTGTCCAGTCCTCGTTCGATCTTCTCAGATCCAAATCCAACAACTCGAACGAAATTAACAGCCAGATCTTACTCCAGTTTATAGAATATAAAAAAAACCCGAAAAAAAAAAAGTAAATGTTGAATTTTAATTAAATTTTATACTCTTTTTTTTTTCCATGTAGATCTACTAATCACTTGATCTCAATTCGATATTTTTTCACCTCTGTAATCTCAGATCACATTTCTTGAATTCATTCTAGGGTTTTGTTAACTAAAATTTTTCCTCCATTTCTTTCATGGTCTCTAATTCTTGAAAATGGATTCACTACTCCATTTCTTTCATGGTCTCTAATTCTTGAAAATGGATTCACTACCTTCCCATTCGGGAAGGTCACATGTTGATTCTCCAACCACTACTACCAAGACGCCGCCGTCTTACGCGAAATCAATCTCTGATGCCGGTAGCCAAAGCCTCTCTTCGATACTTAACAACCCTAACGTCGGCAAATCCGGCGTCTACGGGAGCGACGCCTCTTGGGTCGGCTGGTGGTCTTCCTCTATCGCCGTTTCCCCTCTCGAATTCGCGCCGTTGATTCCGAAATCCACCTCCGAACTCAATCGATCCGACTTCCAAACCTATTTGTCCTCCATATCCGATTCGTATCACCGATTCGAGGACATCCGAAAGCACGCCAGCAAAGAGAGCGTGGACGTTGAGAACATTGGGGGGCAAGGTGAGGCTTTAGTTGCGTGCTTACGCGAGGTCCCCGCGCTTTATTTCAAAGAAGATTTCTCTCTATCAGAGGGTGCTACGTTTCGTGCGGCGTGCCCTTTCTCTAACGTGACTGAGAACGTTGTCTTGCAAGAGAAGCTGTCACAGTACTTGGACGTTGTTGAGTTACATCTGGTGAAGGAGATTTCATTGCGATCAAATTCCTTTTTTGAGGCTCAGGGGCAGTTACAAGACTTGAATGTGCAGATTGTGGAGGGGTGTAGTCAGATACGGGAATTAAAGGAGACGATCAGGCTTTTGGATACTGATTTGGTGGATTCTGCACGTCAGATTCAGGAGTTAAATGCTACGAGGAGTAATTTATTGGCTCTGCAACAGAAATTGAAGCTTATTTTAGATGTTAATCAAGCTTTATCCACCCTTAAATTGGTAAACTGAGGCTTTGTAGTTAAATTGTTAATCTTTTGGTATCACTTTTGAGCTTCTTTCTTGTTTTACTTCTTAGGTAGCCTTCATTTAGTTATGCATTTCTTATTTGTAAAATTGTTAAGCACACTGTAAATGCTAATTCATGATCCCTTTTGCTTGTTTTTTTGTTTCTGTATTAGGGATAAAGTTTCCATTAGCAATTTTAGGTTTATTCTCAGACATACAGGATACGTTATAGCTGTTAAAAATTTGAATTCAATTGTTTTGCCCCATGATTATATTATCATGTAATTTGATTAGGACCTTGGAAAAATGTTTACGATGAGATTTTGGTACTTGTTTTGGCTGTGGGTAAAAATGAGTTGTTTTATGTTCATCTCACAGCTTGTTGCATCTGGAGACTGTGCTGGAGCCTTGGATGTCACGGATGATTTGCAACATCTACTGGTATGTTTTCATAGAGTGATAAAATCGTACTTCAAATTTTTCGTCCATTGTTCCAAGGTTATATCAAGTTTGAGTTTAAAAGATCTTGCACATAGTCATCATCTAAAGCATCCTTGTTCTTGTGTTATCTTTATTCAAATTTGTGAATGCGATATGGTATCTAGTTTATGATCTAGCTGCTTTTGGCTTTAGTCTCTGTTTAACTTATTACTTCTCTTTGTATTTAATAGGATGGGGATGAGCTCACTGGCCTACATTGCTTTCGTCATCTTCGGGATCATGTAGCAGCTTCAATAGATTCTATTAACAGGTGATTTCTAGTTATATGGTGACATTGATTTGTGATATTTTAGGTATTTGTATGTTGATGAAATATGGATCTCTTTAGCCTATTTTTATAGTTTAGCCTTTAGCCTGCCATGATAGTTTATGGACTTAATATTTTCCTTGAACTTTGTTAAACTTTTTGCAACTTCTAGGATTTGTGTCTCATAATAACTTTGCTTTCCGAGAGAGAGAGAGAGAGAGAGAGAGAGAGAGAGAGAGAGAGAGAGTGTGTGTGTGTTAATGTATAGGTTTTTTTCTTAAACAATAATGCCCTTTGCCGAAGAGTAAAATGTCGATTGTAGGTCCACAATTTATAATCCCTTATTATATTTATTTTTGTAGCATTCTTTCAGCAGAGTTTATGCGTGCTGCAATACACGATGCTGGGGATACAGATGTGGCTATTATATCGAAAGCAAAAGCGAGGGCATCTATTTCTTTGAATGGAAAGGATGATGAAGTAAGTTCATCAGAGATGTTTCAAATTGAGTCTCAACTTCTAGGTTTTCATGTGTTTAAAAGTATAACTTAATAGAGCGTGGTCTCAGTCTGTTTAAGAATTATTGTAAACTTTTTTTCCCCAGAACTTGTTGGGAGTACAAACATCTATATTTATTGAACCAGGAATCATATGACAAAGCTAAGATATCTGTGTTATTATAACATATCAGCTGAAACACCTACAAGTTGTTTCCCTTTTGAGATAAATTAGCTATTCTTTGCAGATAATTGAGCATTTCTTGGTGTTGCATTAGAATTTGAATTTGGAGTGAGACTTTTTGCTAAATTATGGGTTTGTAAAGTACCCTTCCACACTCAGCTGTCACATGAAGGCACTTTTTTAGCTGATTTCCCAATATCACACATGAACTAGCCATTGCAATAGCTTCATGCAGCACAGCACTAACACATTCCAATTAAGTTTGATTGGCTGATCTGTAGATCCAAGATCTTTAGGCTTAGGAAAGAGTATAACAACTCAAGTGAGGTAGAGGAAGGCTGAGGAATGGTTAAGTTGGTTTTAACGAAGATAACCGAAAGAATTAACTCAGGGATCACACCTTAGTTGCATTACGCATCCATTAGTAAGGTATCAGAAAGCAGTATGAAGGACTTTAAGTTCCTCTAAGTCTATTTGACAATAGCTCATCAACTTTTCCGTTTTAACTGTAAGTTCTATTGATTTAGCATTAGGCTTCAGCCATTGCATGCTGGATTTTTAAGTGGTTATGTTGTTCCCTGGACATTTGGACAGACGTTTTACTGGCTGATTTTCTGTGTTTTGCCTGACATCCTGAGCTGAACAGATTTATCTTATTTATTGATCTACAGTATATATTGGCTTATGTTTCAAAATATCTAGTCAAATTGTTTCTGCAATAAACTTCACGATAGATGATTCAGTTTGTGAACCGATTTCATTGATTAATTTGTTAGCAGGTTACAGTAGATGATGAAGAAACATCTAATTTCCGTGATCATCTTCTTCCTCTCATCATTGGGTTGCTCAGGACGGTGAGTAATCTTCCCACTAATTGGTGTATTATCATTTGAAATGTTATTAGGAATATAAATTAGTTAGTTAAGTTGGGTGCTTTGATTTTTAATGCTCCCATTTTCTGCATTAAAATGATTGTGTTAGCCCCTGCTTCTAATATAAGTGAAGAACTGATGGAGTAATTTTTGTATTTAGGCTAAGCTCCCTTCTGTTTTGAGAATATATCGCGACACACTTACTGCTGATATGAAAATGGCTATTAAGACTGCAGTGGCAGAGCTCCTTCCTGTTCTTGTTGCTCGACCTCTGGAGTCAGATTTCTCACCTGGAGAACGTGCAGTGGATGCAGATGGTGAGAAGTTAATCATGCAATAAATTTTCTGTTTACAATTTTCATCTCCTTCAGGAGAGAACCTTTGTACATGACTCTGTCAGTGTGTCTGTCTGCTCAGCTTCTTCCAAATTTTTAACAGTAATGTGATTACTTAGGTGGGGGCTCATCACTTGCGAGCAAGTTGAGAAGCCTGTCATCAGAAAGCTTTGTTCAACTATTGGGTGCTATCTTCACGATTGTGCGGGTAATGTATACTTTACTATCTGATTCTGCTTATGACGGTGGTGGTCTGTGGCTGTTAACTCCAAGCTGGAGTAAATGTGTCAAAGAAAGCAGTTACACAATCTAAACTTAAATTGCATTACCTTAGTTGCACCGCGTACTGTATGATCTAAAAGAAGCAGTTTTCCTACTTACCATACCAAGATCAAAAGTTTCTTTCTCCTTTGACAAACAGATTAAGTGATCAATGGATATGGACCTGCTCTTCTTCCTCTTTTTTTACCCCCTTCTTTTTCTCCCTTCCCCTAGAGAGCGGGTTTTAGGAGAGGTGGTTGTTGGGCAAAAGAGCTTCTAACTGTTAAGGAAGCAACTTTTTCCAGACATTGTTTTGACTGCATTAAATTTGAAATGAAGTATACGAAACATATCAGCCTTATTAAATTTGACTTGTTGAGACTGATTCGTACCATCTTGCCTAACATGAACTATTGAACTCTCCTCCTTTTTCTCATTAATCATTGTTTAAAGATGTAATATGAATTATTTTCTTTTAGTGAATGCAGGCTCATTTAATGCGGGCAGCTGAAGTGAAAAAGGCTATTGAGTGGATTATGTGCAACCTTGATGATCATTACGCTGCTGATTCAGTTGCTGCTGCAATTGCAATTGGTGCTGCAGCTGCAGAAACAGCACAGGACAATCATATTCAAAGTGGTTTGCTTCTGCCATATTCACCTTTAAGAAGTGGTGCAAAGATTCCTTCATTTCAGGGAAAAGCAACTGATGCAACAAGTCCCTCAAATATGTCCAAGAATTTCAGGTTAAGTATCATCCCATTGTATAATGTTGTTCATATGATTTGTGTACATTTGTAGCTATTTTCTTTAGTCTTATCTTTTGGTTAATTTCAGATATGGATATGAACCTTCTCATGTTCCTTCTCAACATATCACTGTTTTGGTCTGATTATATCCCTTACCATTATTCTATAAGCTGTCCTTGCTGCTAAATTTTTAAGGGGATGGAAACATAAGAATTATAGCTGTTGGCTTATAGATGGCTTGGCTTGGTAATTGAGGTCCTATTGACTTCCTCCTTTCTTTTTTGCCCCCATGAAAAACAATTGGCTTGTTACATTCATGATAATCTCCGCAT
Organism: Citrus x clementina; assembly: GCF_000493195.1. NCBI lineage: Eukaryota > Viridiplantae > Streptophyta > Magnoliopsida > Sapindales > Rutaceae > Citrus > Citrus x clementina. The sequence continues at coordinate 30,916,012 of NW_006262688.1, forward strand.
ACAGACTGAGACAGAGGCTAACTTAATTTTCAGTTTCTATTTTATCTATGCAATTCAAATGTTGCATTTGTAATATCTAATCTAAAGTATCTTTTACTGCACTGTCTTGATTCAAATGTTACCGTGCTGCAATCGGTCATTAGTTTGGCCTGTCTGATGACAGAGGTTCTGTTACTTTTCATGGTCCAATGATTGCTGTAACGTGGTATATTAATCACCTATTGTACTCTGTCCATTCTGTTTCTCTAAAACTCAGAATCTACATTGAGCTTGAAATTGATCTAGTTAGAAGTGATGCTTTCTTGTGGAGTTTTGTTCTGATTCCTGTCTTAAATCTGTGAATATGGCATCCTGCCCTTGACAGAGCCGACGTATTAAGAGAAAACACAGAAGCCGTTTTTGCTGCATGCGATGCTGCTCATGGAAGATGGGCAAAGCTTCTTGGGGTCCGTGTACTTCTGCATCCTAGATTGAGGTTGCAGGAATTTTTAAGCATATACAATATCACACAAGAGTTTATAACTGCAACAGAGAAGGTGGTGGTCTTTTCATTTTCCTATAATAGAATTTAGTGATACAAGTTACCTCTTGGTTATTCTGATTTACTTCTATGCAAATGGACAGATTGGTGGAAGGTTGGGATATAGCATTCGTGGAACATTGCAGTCACAAGCCAAAGCCTTTGTTGACTTCCAGCATGAATCCCGAGTTAGTTTGAATTTCTTCTAAATTATTTATTGGACCTATGGTTGTTATTATTATACTTATACTTCTGTTGTTATTTTAGATGACAAAAATTAAGGCAGTTCTTGACCAAGAAACATGGGTGGAAGTAGATATTCCTGATGAGTTTCAGGCCATTGTTACTTCACTAGTTTGCTCTGAAGCAGTTGTTACAGAGAGTACAGATGATGTCCAAGGTAATTTGATGACGAACGACAATGAAGTGGCCACAAGCAACAATAGTACACTTAAAGCTCAAAGTGGACAAGAAAGTGCTCAACAGCAGATTGATCGAACAGACTCTAGCGAAATCCTTGAGCAAAATATGGCCCAAATACAACCTACATCTTCAACCGAGGGAAATGAAAGAAATAAAGCAGATGCTTCATCTTCCTCTGTCCAAAGTAACAATAATAACATTGAACGTGGAAAATCTACCTCGCAAACCCTTATCTATGGAGGTGTTGGTTATCACATGGTAAACTGGTTAGTTATCTTGTTTTTCTTATCTTTTTCTCCCCAACTTTCTCCCCTTGCCACAGTTTCTTATTTCTTCTTTTGGAAGTTGTATTTATGCTGCAGAATCCGCAATTATTTTCTGTGGAGGTGTTGGTTATCTATGTGCATTTTGATACTTAAACTTCGTTTATTCTGTCATCTATTGAATTACTGAATTTAGATTCTTCTGTCAACATTTTAGTTTAATCCTGATAATATAATGATTAGTAAGGCAAAAACGAAAATTTCACCATGAACAAGTTTTGATATGATTTTATCTTCTTTTCATGTTGCTTCTGCAGTGGCTTAATATTGCTGAAGATGTTATCAGAGTACATTGATATGAATCATTTTTTGCCAGCTCTATCTTCGGAAGTTGTTCATCGTGTTGTGGAGATATTAAAATTTTTCAATACCAGGACTTGTCAGCTTGTTCTTGGTGCTGGTGCCATGCAGGTAGTGTTTAGTTTGGAACTTATACATGAGTATCCAAGCAGATCACTGTTTGGAAAAGGGTCTGCAACATGCATGTTATTGCATATGAACTCATTTCTGTGCATGGTTTTATTTTATCCAAGTTTGTTCTTTTCTTTCAACTGATCTTTGTGGATATATCTCATGTAGCCTGGTAGTTTTAAACTAATCATTTAATATTATCCTACCCATTTTATTTAGTGTGTTTTAGAAACTTGCACATTGTTTTCCTGTGGTAGAGGAGTTTACTTTCTACTTAGATTCTCTACTTTTTCTTTTCTCTTGCAAAGATAGCTTCTCCATTTCCATGTAAATCAAGCATTCTTCTGTATATAGATTTTTAATTATTCTGCAGTTTCCATTTTTCGTTTTTGGAAAATTAAAAAAAAAATGGAGGAAGAGTCCTTAGCATGTTGGTTCACGGGCTAGTAGAAGCCTCTTCTTGTTCTATTTACTTGTGGTGCTCTTTTTACATGAATTTACTTCTGAAGTTTGATCACCTCTGCAATTTTAGTTATGTTATATGTGGAATTGCAGGTGTCTGGTTTGAAGTCCATTACTGCTAAACACCTGGCCTTGGCAAGTCAAGTAATCAGCTTCACATATGCAATTATTCCTGGTAGGTGATGATAAATTAACAAACTCATACTTGAAATTCTATGCTGCTCTTTTAGTATGTTATTCCTGATTGATTAGCTGTGTTATACTTTATTTGAAAATTGTTATTGAAATAGATTAAACATGGTTTTGGTTTCCACATCTTTCACATGTTTGTTCAAGTCTGCTTCTTTCTTTGTCTGGTATCTAGCTTTCAAATAAGTACACTAATAGCCCGTTTGGGAGTGTGGTGCCCAGCTACTAAGGTGTTTGGTAACACTTATAATTGGGCTTTGACAACTTAGCTAATTTTTTTTCCTAACTTCTATTCCACAGCTGTAACTTTTACTCCACAGCAGCTGCAGCTTAAAAGCTACAGCATCTCACTCCCAAACACACCCTAAGTTGTCTTAGGCTCTTTTGGTCAACGCACAGATTTACATGGAACAGTAGATGCGTCTTTGAGGAAAATTATTTAAAATGTAGCATATTTGAACTTATGTAGAAAACTGACTTGGAAACATTGTGAATTTGTACAATACTCATTTTTCTTAAAACAATAGCCAGCTACCCTGTAATTTGCCATAATGATAATTTCGTACCTATGAGTTTGAAAAATACTAGAACAATGAAAGATGACCTGCACCAAACAGACACCATAACAAATTGAAGGGTGTTCGGATGTCTATTTTCCTTTAGTTTATAGATACGGGTACATAGAGAGCCTATGCATTTCAAATGTTTTACCTTTTCTTTTTCAATTATTGTTATAAACAAGAAAAGACTTCTAAGTATTTTTTCTGTTGCTAATATTGTATGTTTATGCTTTGATGTTTCAATGTATACTTATATGCATTTATCTGTTTTTTCCTTTATGAGTGATTGTAATATAATTGTTGAAGTTCCTATGTCAATTTATGACTTTCTGTTTGTTTCTGGACCAGCAATCAGGCAAATTCTCTTTCTGAAAGTACCTGAGACACGAAAGCCATTGTTGCTATCAGAGATTGATCGAGTAGCTCAGGTATATCTATGTAAATTAAACAGCTTTGTATGCTTGTGAGCACATGCATTGTACTTCCTCCGCTGATGCAACGCTTTTCTAGAATATCAATACGTGTTTACCTTTTGTTCTTACGGTTTAGTTAAACATGGAGACATTCAATCGTCATGTATAGTTTTCACAGTGGCATTTTCTTCTAGTCAGTTGCAAGGGTTAATCTAAAATGAACAACCACCCACACACCCACCTCCCCCCCCCCCCAAACCCAATAAATTGAATATTGAAAATACTCCCCAAACTATTATAAACCTCAATTTACCCCCAATTACTGTTAAGAAGATAATCCTTGCCCTCAATTGCCATAGTTTGGGGGCTATTCTCAAGATAGTCAATTTATTGGGGGTAAACAGAAATTAACCCCACTTGCAACTTACAATCTGTAAAACAAATATATATCAATGTCTTTCTGGTCTCTGTTTAGGATTACAAGGTTCACCGAGATGAAATTCATACAAAGCTGATTCAAATAATGAGAGAAAGGCTGTTGCACCACCTGCGACAGTTGCCTCAGATAGTAGAGACCTGGAACAGACCAGATGATGGGGATGCACAACCCAGTCAATTTGCTCGATCGCTAACGAAGGTAAGTGATATAATTGATCATTTAATAGATTGCTTAATTACTATACCTCCCCCCCCCCCCCCGGGGGCAATTTGTGGCTAATGTGGTTCTGGTCGAGGCTTGAGCTGTTATTTCCAGCAATTAATTTTCTTCTGATTCGTTTTTCAATTGGTTTGCAGGAAGTGAGCTACCTTCAACGTATTTTATCTCGAACTTTACACGAGGTTGATGTTCACGCAATTTTCAGGTGCGTATCTATAAAACTGGTTTACTGAACTGCATGTTTTCTAGTTTTCATGGTTCATAAGATGGTTCTTGGCATACCCTTTTTGCAGGCAAGTTGTCATAATCTTCCATTCAATAATTTCAGAGTCATTTTCTCACTTGGACATTAGTACTCCACAAGCAAAAGAGAGGTAATACTACCCTCTTTTTTAAAGGGATATGTTAATTACTTTGTTGATGTATCCTTACGTCTTCTCATTGATGGCAATTTTTTAAATTTCATTATTCAGGTTGTATCGGGAAATTAAACACATTCTTGCATGCATTCGATCATTGCCCTCGGATAAGTCAAGCGATTCTGCAACCCCCAACTGGGGGCAGCTTGATGAATTCTTGGAACAAAGATTTGGAGCTGATGCTGGTTGACAAATTTTACTGTAGAGTAGAAAATTGATTGCTTCCCTGACAAAGTCTAAGCAGATTTGAGGGAACTGTTGGGGATGTCAGAACCAATTCCATGCCCATGCCCTTTCCATTTAGTATTAAATTGAGGTAATTAAATTTGTAGTACCTCTCTATGTTAATTATTTATCTATTTATTTTTTCATCTTCACAGTTTTGTTGAGCAGTTTTATGATATGCTAATTCAGCTAATTAGAACTAAAAACATCTGTTGGATGATTATTGAAAAGAGTAAAGAATAAAGATACGTATTTCTAATAGCTGGAAATATTTCCAGGTGTTCTGATGTTTCCCGGGCAATAGGTAAAGTATGTATCACATTCATTTGTAGCAGAAGGAAGTGTTTTTCAAGCCAGTTTTGTAGCAAGCATGCGATAAACAGCGCGCAATGAAGAGAACCGTATCTGTTTTGTTCCCTTTGTGTAGTTTTGGGTTGAAGATGGAATTAATTTTTTCCCCAATGGAAGAACGAACAAGTAATTTGATTGTTAAACTTTGATCATCTTTTGGGGTAAGTGTATCGCTATTCGATTTCTGCATAAAGCAAAAGTTTACAATATTATATGAGATGTTCTTCCTTATCTAGTCTTTTGATTTATAGATTTAACTTTGGTTTGTGTTGTGTGTACATCTTTAGCAGGCAATTTCTGTGTTGTTTCAAATTTCTTTCAGAAATCTCCTCTCCTTGGTAAGAGAGTAATTGTAAGGGGTTTGGATTCCTATACATCCGACATTATTTGAATTTTGAATTTTGTTCCAAGGACGAGTAATATTTTTATATTGTAGTTAAATTCTTATACCAATATTTGGATAGGAAAGCTTCAATTTTGAGTCGAAATAAGTGAAAAATGTCGTTCTGTTTAATTTAGAACAAATTGAAGAGAAAAGGAACTCGGAGAGTCTTTTCAGAACTGCTGGTGGTAACTGGTAACCTGCTGATTTCATGCCAAATAAATGACATGATCTTGATTAAATAATCGGTTTATGAGGAATTCTAATATCATTCGTAACATTGTTAATTATTGTCTTAGCACGTCCCGGAGTCATTGACTTATAATTGATCTTGATCATCACTCGAATTTATTTGAATAATGTCTTTCATTCGGAAACAAATTTTCTAAAATTAGTGGAAGATTTTCATTAAAGCAACCATATTTTCTGGCAAATATTCAATTATGGATATTCATCCAAACATAAATCTATAATTATTTATAATGAATATATCTATATCCATGTTCAGTATTTAATATTGGACATGGATATGGATTTTATCCATATAGCTATGGAGATCTATGGATATCCATAAATATTTTATTTTTATTATATAAAAATATTAATATAAAATAGTTAAAATTTCAATATCAAATTTGGTTATTAAACTATTTATATTAGTAATAAATGGCGGTCCGGTGGTTTGTGGCGGCGGTCCGACAATTTTTTGGCGGAGGTCCGGCGACCTTCCGGCGATGTCCAACGGTGGTCCGGCGAGATCCGGTGGTGGTCCGACGACTTTCCGGTGGTGGTCCATTTATAATATTAAATTAATAAAATAAAATAATAATTATTAATAGTATTAAATAAGTTAAAAAATTAAAAGATAATTTTGAAAATTTTAGTTTTTAATATAAGAGGAATTTAAAATTTTCACTAGTTAATATAATATTTTTACAATTGCTTGTTTATTATATTTTTTATTTTTAATTTTATAAAATTAAAATTTTTTAAACTTGTGTTGAGTTAAACGGATATCCATTGGGTAAAAATAATTATCCATATTCATCTGGATATAATTTTAAAATATCAATTTTAAGATTCAAAAATTTTTGGATGGATATTATCCAATCCAATTAGATGGATATTGTGGATATCCATTATGGAGCGATCCAGTTGCCATCCTTATTTCCCACTCACCAAATAAGATAAACCTTATGGTTCAACTATGGCATGTAATTCGAACTTTTACGCTCATTATACTATTATACATAATTAAACATTCGCAAGTAGCCTTATAAATTAGATTAATCTAAACAAGGCTACTTGAAAAAACTATTAATAGCGATTGTTAAATTGTTATTCTTCGTCCATCTTGTCCATTCCTCGAACCTTAACCCTAGAGTTTGAATAGATATCTAGAGTCTTGCATTATTTGATTGAAAGAAATGGACAAGTACCCATTTTGAGAGTCCAACACATGCCAATGATTATAATTAAACTCGCAATTTTTTTTAGACAAATTGTAAATTTGAACAATAATATACTATAATCATAGAATTTGAATATTTTATTTGTATCCTAAGTGACACAACAAATATTAGACAGTTAACTGAGATAAAAATAATTCTAATTTTAACCAAGTAATTGTAGTGGTATTAAATAAACTACCAAATTTGTGATTGATGTAACAATTTATATATAAATTAAAAACGTAAAGTTTATGGCCGTATTTAATTTTTATTGTAACAAGTTATACCGTTACTCTTTCAAGAAAAATAAAATCACTTATTAAAAATTAAAATTAAAAAAAAAAAAAGAAATTGGGCCAAATTAGCTACAGTCTAAAAGCCCAATAAACGGCAAGATTAGAGAAAAGGTTGTGTTTCAAGATCTGAAAAGGTTTCAGTCTGCGCGTTGGAGTTGAAGAAGGGATCCAATCTAAATCAAAGAAGCAATCGATCAAGAAGCGAAAAAGGAATAAAGAATGGCAGCGGCAGCAGCACCAGATCACTTGTTCAATCTGAGAAACAACTTCTACTTGGGGGCGTATCAGGCCGCTATCAACAACAGCGACCTCACCAATCTTCCACCAGACGACGCCGTTGAGCGTGACTGCCTCGTCTACCGCTCTTACATTGCCCTTGGCAGTTACCAGGTCCCTTGATCTCATCGCCATTATCATTTCTTGTATTATTTGTTTTACAAACCATCTATTTATTACTGTTATCTTTTTTTTTTCCAATTTCATTTCTGATTATTCTTCTCGATTGAAATAAATTACAGCTTGTGATCAGTGAGATCGATGAGTCGGCTGCTACTCCTCTCCAAGCCGTGAAGTTGCTTGCTCTCTATCTCTCTAGCCCTGACAACAAGGTTTTCTTTATAGATCCTTGAAATTGTCTTCTTCTCATCTTCTGTAGATTTGATTTGTTGCATCTAAAATTTTGATTTAGGCACTTGAGATTTGCTTGATCTTTATATGCTTCATCACATGTAAACTGTTAAATGAAAATCATGTTAGAATTCTAAGGTTGTGGATATGATTGTTATACAGTCTCACTAGAAAAACAAGCAACTACGACACATGGCGTGTTTGCATTGGTCGACCTGTTTTATGCAAAATATACTGTTATTGAACTTTGGAATTGAGTTTAATTTGTGTACTTGTATAAGTGTTTAAGAAGGTCAGAGCTAGACCTATTAAGAATGTAGATCCATGATTTTTTAATTCAAATCCTGTCTTACTCGGTGATTGTTACATCAGGAATCAACAATTTCAAGTTTAAAAGAGTGGTTGTCAGATCCAGCCATTGGGAGCAATGTGACATTACGCTTGATTGCTGGTATCGTATTCATGCATGAAGAGGATTATAATGAGGCACTCAAACACACCAATGCTGGAGGGACCATGGAATTGTGAGTCAGATTTGACTTATCTTGTGCTTAACATTGAGTAGAATGTTGTGCAACCATGCTTTAGCAAATGGTCTTTCTTGTCTCTTGTTTATTGTTAAGAGAACAATGTTGTGAATTTTAGTGTAAATACAGTTGTTCTGTAGCATTTGATTTACATTGATGTTCTACATCCTTTTTTTTTTAAAAAAAATGTAACTTTGGGTTGGAATAGAGAAAAAAGAAAATGTAATAGGCACTTAATTCTATCAATAAGGTCGCAGAAATGTATGGCTACCTTTATCTGAATAATCTCAGGAATTGACAAGCCCAAGTTCCACTGGGATCTGCTGGAATCTTTTCAATTCATTTCCTGGTGACTGCCATTTGCCTTGAGTCTGAGTGTGAGTGTTTGGAGTGGATGAGGCATCTCTCTTAGTTTCCCGACTCCTGAGGCTGATACATGCTATTCTCTTTTTGCAGACATGCATTGAATGTCCAAATATTCCTTAAGATGCACAGGTCTGACTATGCAGAGAGACAGCTGAGGGCCATGCAACAGATTGATGAGGACCACACCCTAACTCAACTCGCAAATGCTTGGTTGAATTTGGCAGTGGTGTGTATATATGTTCTCTTTTTGGTTGCATTGCACGAGAGACTTGTGTGTTCTTATGCTCTGTTTTGTTTAATCAGGGTGGTTCCAAGATACAGGAAGCATATCTCATCTTTCAAGATTTCTCTGAGAAGTATCCAATGACAGGGTTGATCTTGAATGGAAAGGCTGTTTGCTGCATGCATATGGGGAACTTTGATGAAGCTGAAGGACTGTTGCTTGATGCACTCAACAAGGCAAGTTTTAAATAGCAAGTGCATTAGTTATGGTTGAGAATTTTTAAAACCTGGTTGAGATGGTGTTTGTTTCTTGCTGCTTGGACCATAATTCACAACTGTTACATATCACTTTATGAAGCATGTATGCCTTACATCATGTTCAACCTTATGAAGCATGTATGTCTAAATCTGTAAGGAAAGAAAACAGAAAAAATTTGGATGATGTTGACTAATGATTATTTGAGTTTGATCCATGATGATTGTAGCTCATTTCTGGTTTATCTTTTTAATTTTCTATAAGTCCTTTTACTTGCCTGGTTAAATCCAATATTTGTATGATCATGGCATTCAGTCCCTCATTTTTTCCATTTTTCTAGTATTGGCATTCACCAGTCTGAAAGTTCTTCGGAGATTGAGTAATTGACTAAATGGTGTTTTACTTAATGACACAGGATGCTAAAGATCCAGAAACTCTTGCCAACCTGGTTGTATGCAGTCTTCACCAAGGAAAATCAACTTCACGTTACCTTAAGTAAGCCATCTCTTCATGTCCTCATTTATTTTTCCCCCTCTTATACAACTTCTTAGATAACCAACATGAATTCAGTTTTAAGTGGAAATAAGTAGTCTCGCTTTTCCCTAAGATTTTCAAAATGAGAAATAACGTTTTGTTGAGTGAGAGGTAAAGTAGGTTATCCAATTATTTTGTTGACTTAGCTAGGTTAGTAGGATCTGAATGTTCAAAAAGTTTGTCAATAAGATCATGCTCTCTCTGAGAATATCCCCATAGGACAGCTCTAGTTCCTTGGCTCACTTTTATTATGGCTAGATTTATGTCATTGGCTCGTCTTTCTGTTATGGGATACCACTGGTTCTCGTCTCCGTGTAATATACAGGGAGGTGGGGAAGTAAGGTTGCCTATTAGATTCCTCCCCCTGCTTTTGTGTTCTTCCAATTTACCCATGCTTTGGGTTAATGAGTGCATTGACTGATTGTTTTGCAGCCAGTTGAAGCTTACACACCCAGACCACATGCTTGTCAAGCGTGCTTCATCTGGAGATGAGAGCTTTGAAAGAGCACTTCAATCTGTTGCCTGAAAACTAGAGTCATTTGGGGCCAAGAGGTGAACGATTTTGTAACCTACAAGAGAAGTATATGATTGATTTGAAAGATTGTATTTGTTAGCATAAAGTTGGGTATTGACCCTTTTTGAATTCTTGGATAAAGATACGTCTCTATATGTTATAAATTTCAAGAAATTTCATCTTTTGTGGGTTTTGTGGTGTGGAATATATTCTGGTGAGTCAAGAATTTTATGGTATAAGAATCGTAGGAAGTGCCAGCCAACTTGTTTATTTGATGAAAATTAGTGATTGAAGTAAGGTGTAATCAATTTCAATTTAGCTTAATGAGAAAATGGATTTTAAAATCTATTTGAACTCAAGACTTCAGCATGCAAAATCAACGCAAGTAATTAATGAAATTTCAGGTTTTTAGCAAATTGTCTATACTAGGAAATTTAAACATTAAAAGGGCTCCCACAATTACACCTGATAAAAATCTTATATTATTTATATTATATCTGTCAAAATGATCAATCTAAAAGTCAGATCTACCAAAACATTTTCATTTTTTTTTTTTGGGTCTTTCACAGGTAAGAGCTTTAATTTAATGACTATAGCCCACAAGTTTATGATACCAAATGGTGTTTCGTCTCAGCAAGCTAACTGTTATCAAGTTGATGGTAGAGAATTCCCAGAAGCTGTATCATGTATGAAGTGTTACTTATGATTCTTTCTTAAACAAATAAATTGAAAAAAAAAAAATCAAAAGAATTTAATGAGAAATAAATAAACCCTGTTAAACAAAAGGATAACAGAACACGTCTAACATAATACTTGTAACATAAAGTTAAGACCAGTGCTATGTTACGTTAAACGTAACATACACGCACTCATAGCAACAGTATTAATGGTGGGGTCTGTTACTGTTGCTGTAAGTGTGTGTATATTACTAACGTAACATTAGGGTGATCCGACTAGTTAAACTAAAGCGTGTTTCTTCCATACGGTGTATGTTAATCATATTCCAAAATCTTCTTTGTTAAGGGTTGCTACTTGCCAGATTCATTGATCCATATTTAAGTATCAGTTGGAGTCGGTACTTTTTACAGATTTGGTTATTTGGAAAAAATAAATAAATAAACAGTGTTACCACTTAGCAGGCCACAAGTTTTGCACTCGCGGTAGCGTTCAACAGAATTTTATACCAATAACTTGGACGGAGGGTGGCGGTGCAGCTTTGCCACCTTTTTCCGTTCCAAGTTTTTCGCAACAAATCTCAAGTTCTTTTTTTTTTTTTTTTTTGGTTAGAAGAATTTCCCAATCTATAGCGGAGAAAAATCAAGGTATGGCAAAAAATAAGGACTCACGCAATTGCAAGGAGCAGGAATTTACTATGTAAACACTAACGAAAAGTAAATTGTTGAGCTTATCTAAAATAATAAATATGAGAAAAGAAAAAGGAAAAAATGCAGCAGCAAGCACTCATGGGACTGAATGAAAGGTGCATAGCTGCACCAGCCACCAGGGCATATCATAATTATTGAGCTATTATCATCTGTTCAAATACATTGAATAATGCCGGGTCCTCTCTAAAGCTAAACCACAATATATGATCAATAAAGAAATAATCTACTCTCCATTTCACCCCTATTCTAACTGTGGCTGCTGGGGGGCCTGCCTCCGTTGTCTATTACATTAATGGCTATAAAATAAGTTCCCTACATGATCGATGCATACCCACCACGATGAGACTTCTGCCATCTCCAAGCGATTTCTAAGCTTTCTTGGAGATTAGTGTATTTAGCAGTCCAGTTAAGTTCAAGCCTGATCTTGGTCGGGTCACTATACACTTCAGCATAGTCACCTGGGCGGCGAGGTTCATATATAACTTTGATATTTGCCGATGTTGCTTTTTTACATGCCTCAACAAACTCCTTTACCGATCTCCCTGGTCACAGAAACACCCAAAAAAAAAAAAATAACATTTGATTCAACTCCATTTCCAAAGCTTGAATAGTATCCAGGTAATGCTATCAGAAAGTAATCTAAAAGTGTACCTTTTCCCGTGCCAACATTATAGATTCCAACTTTCTTAGGTTGTGCCCTCTCAAGAGCTTTGACATGAGCGTCAACCAGATCATTGACGTCAATATAATCACGAACACAAGTTCCATCTGCTGTACTGTAGTCTGTTCCTTTGACCTTCCAGTAAGCCAAATCACCAGATTTGTCAGATGCCAAGTAATTGTATATTATGACACATCAAGAAGCATGTTCACTCACTATAAACACAGAAATTTCAAAAGAAACAGGATGACTGTTAAAAGATAGATGTTCTAATTATTTAGTAATGATACCATATAATTCCTGTATCATGCAGTCAGTTTTCAATTGGAAAGGCCAAGAGAAAAATTTTCAAATATCCAATTATAAACCATGTACAGAATTCTGAACTCCAAACAGTCAGTTTCTGTTTCTTCCATTCCCTACACACACCAGGCAGTCGCTACCCTCACATCAGCACATTTTAATTTAAGAATTAAATGATATGAGAAAAATTGTGTTCTTCTTTTGCCAAACTGATGATTTATTTATATGTCGAGTCTAGTTCTTAATTCATTCATTTACTTCAAAACTCATTCATTTTGCTTCCTGTACTCGTATGAGAATGTGCCTTCTGTCATATATTTAGGCAGATCAAAAAACCATTGTCCATGAAAATATAAGGTCAAGTCATAATATGATAGCATACCTTCAGCCCAGCAATAATACCACGAGCTGCATCAAAACATGCACCTGATATTCGCCCATGCTCACGCAATTCAGGTCTGGGAGCTTCACCTAATCTACCCTCTGGATCAGAACTGATGACATTGAAGTACCTGCAAATTATCACAAAAACAAGTTAATCTGTAACTATTATAGTGAGTAATTCTGATTTACCAGGATGAAAAATCCAAAAGAGAAGGTATGTGTCTAATATTTCAAAAAGAGAGGCATATGAATAGAATAACATTTTAATCAGTCTTTGTAAAATTTTCCGCAACAAGTTCAAAAGTACTTGCACAAAGATCAAACTCAAGTACATTGTTTTCAAAGCCTACGGTCAGTAGGGTTAATTTTAATAACAAAAGCAACTAATGTAAAAAAGACCACCAACCTTAGGATCATAACTGCCATGTCTGAATTTTTAGAGAAGTCCAGGATGATATCTTCTGCCATCTTCTTAGCTTTACCATATGGATTAATTGGAGCCTGCATTTATTCAACAGTATTGATCAGTTGTCTATAAACAGACACAATGCATCCCCAAAAAAAAAAAAGTCAATATAGCTCAAAATAAAAACATAACTAATTAAGACAAATGACTATGAATTACAAAATTTCTTGTTGTCAACAGTTAACCAAGAATTTACACTCACCTGTGGAGTTTCTTCAGTAATGGGCATCTTTTCAGGCTCTCCGTATGTTGCGCATGTACTGGAATATATCAAAGTATCCACGCCATGTCTGGCCATTGACTCCAATACTACCAAGGTATTTGACGTAATGTTGTGATAATATCTACAAATCAAGGTCAAAGATATCATTAATGGACATACATCTAATATGTAAGGAAAAGAAAATTGCAGGCATTAAAAGTAATGACGTTACTTTTGGACCAAGTAGTCCCATTCCTAAATCATTCTTTACTTTTAATATTGTAAAATCTAGCCATCCCTATTTTCCCCTTCTCATGTTTCCAGTGTTATCATACTCAATCCAGCAATTGAACACTTAGATTGGCTCATATGAACTTTTTTTTTTTTTGGATCCAAGACATTTTTTTCTGCAAAAACCTAAAATCGATCATTTTCATAGAATGGAATGTCAAAACATCTCAAGAGAGGGGGAAAAAATAGATACAGACGTATAAAAGGATTGTAACTGCAAATAAAAAATAAGGTTTCCCCTTAAATGGTGTAAAAGATCACATTTTCATATCTCGTACAAGGCTCTATGATACCAAGTCAACATTTAAAATCAAAACAAGCCCTGGAGAACTTGATAAATTTCAGTACCATTGCCGAGAGGGGCCAGTTCTCACAAGCAAAAGATGTATGTACCTTTCTACTGTAGTTTTGACTAGTTAAAATTGGCATAATAAATATCCCAAACAATACTCACTTGAGAGGATCAAGGGTGCTTTCTCCAACATAAGCAACAGCTGCAAAATGCATTACAGCATCAAATGCATTTTCTGAAAAAAATTTGTTAACCTGAAATAACAGTCAAGTAATCAAATCATAACATCCATGTCACAGTTATAATCAAAAGCTGAACTTCAAGAACAAAGGCATGGTTATCATACAGCTTTAGCATCACCCAGGTCAGCATAAATAAACTGAAGCCTCCCAGGCTCTGGAAATAATTCTTGTAGGACCTTTACGGCACCTATGTTTCCCCGTGAAAGATTATCCTGTCAGAAAGAAAGATCATTTTCCTCAAGATCTGCATCAAGTGACATTATTGAGCTAACAATGACTGAGCAGTGCACTAATTATATATGGATAAGAAACATACAACTATGGTTACACGGTATGAGTTCTTCAGTAATCGTAATGCAGCATGTGAACCAATGTAGCCAGCACCACCCGTTACCAGGACATGAGTTACCCCTTCTTCATGTTGGGAAAACTAGAAGGATGGCAGATCAAGTAAAACAATTTTAGAACTGGAAATTTGATAATCATCTACTTAAAATAAACAAATAATTAAAATGAAAAATAATTGCATAAACCGATAATCACTCTTAGCCAACATAATACTCAACAATTAGATGAAATTTTGATATATGACCAAGGACTTACCGGGCTTGGGCTACTGAAAGTTGGAGATTGCTTCAGCAGGAAAATGCACAATGCAGTAAGAGCAGCAGCCAAAATAAATTTTCCAGCAAAATTGCTCTTCCTTTTGGGGTCTGCATAATCCAAACCTTCATGCACAAAAAGGTTCTCGTTACATAAATTAACTCAACCCATTTCAATTAGGAAGCAATTGTAACAAATATTACAAAAATGGACCATAATTCAATTATTATGAAGATTCTGATTCTTACCTCCAAAGGACGTAGGTCTAGTCTGCCTTTGCTGAGTTCTGGCCCTGCCAAAATTCAGCATCTCGGCAGATTCTGGTTGTTTATCTATGTTGCAATCAATTGTAAGCCTCAGTTATGTCAGTAATCAAGTATAATACACCCCCTTGTGAGCTGCAAAACAAAAAAGCAAGCAATTGTGAGTAAATCCGCAAGCAATATCAGTTCAGTTAACAAAATATGAAATTTTTTACATGTGAAAGAAAAGGATTAAAATTTTGATACTCAGAGATGAAAAAAACAGTCGAGATCCAGAGAACAAACCAACCAAAAGAACGCATCAAAAAGGGGGGAAAAAAAAGGATCGAAATTGAACAAGAATTTTAAAAAATACATAGACTATAATTAAGACAGAGCATGCCTGCCCAGTAAATTAAAAAAATATAGATTTACAAACTAAGCCAAGAAAAGGGTCGTTTCGCAAATCAATACTTCGAAAAACAAAACTAAAAAGTGAATAATTTTTTTGAAGGAACAAACCCAAATCAACGGAATTCAGATTCAAAACCACCGATCAACAAAATCCCATCTCGGAAAACCTTGTGATCCTGAGAGATAAAACGAGTGGACAACTGGGAATAGAAAGCAAGGTAGCTAGCACAAGAACGGCAGAAGAATAAAAATAGTATTAATAACAGGCCTTTTAAAGCAAAAACAAAAACAACAATTTGTTTTTATTGACAACAAAACAACAATTTGTTTTTTTTTTAATAAAAATTCTACTAACAAAATCTTTACTTGGAAAATTATATCAAATAGAGTTTAAATAAAGCCAAAAATACTTATATTTTCCAAGAGTAAGAGACCTTTTTTTTTTTAATAAGAAGAGTAAGAGACTTCTTTTAAAATAAATAAACAAAAAAATGCCATTATTTAAGGAAACATAGTGGTATTCAAGGATTTGTATGCTATTTTTCCATTATTTTCATGAATTATCCATTTAAAATTCCTATTTTTTTGAATTTTTATTTATTGTCAAGTTGTGTTACCATCATGACCAAAAAAGAAAAAATCGCTTATCATCGCAAGTAATTGTACTAATCATTAAAATTAGTAACCAATTTATTAAAAGATGGAAGAAAAAAGAAAATATTTTTTAATCGATAAATAATTTTATGGATTTTTTTTATAAACTTTAATATACACTTTCATATTACCCGCAAACATAACAGCATAACACAGCTTTACTTAGAATATAAATTTAATAATTTTTTTTATATACCGACATTTTTTTGGGACATAAATAATATCGGGGAGCCTTTACATTAATCGTAACGTACATCCACACACAGCAACACTATCTATAGTGAGATCCGCTACTGTTGCTGTGTGTAGCGTACGTTACTATCAACGTAACGTAGCATTGGCCATAATATCGACATCTGGACATCGACATGGTAACTTATATTAAAAGCATTGTTATTTTAGTCAGAATATTTTAATTGGATGGAGAGGAGCCAATCATATGACGCATCGTCGCATGTCTTGCTATAATTCAATAAATATTCTCTATTATTTTTGGAAAATAATAAATTCGATTCAGCGGCAAATGCGGATGAGCGTTTTCCGTTACTGTACATTCACTAATCAGACGTTGACGTGTCAGCTGTTCAGAGTAATGTTTTATAAAAGTTATTGGGGGCCATCATCATGTGGGACCTCTTTTTGGAAATTCAAGAACACTTTTTTTTGGAAAACGATAGCAATTAGCAAGTCCCTACTTTTGTTTAAAATGACAAACCGTTTCAAAAAAAGAATATAATTTTCATTTTTATTATTAAACTTTATTTATTTTAATAGTAAATTTATTTTTAATTTATAATTATTATTATATTCTTATAATAAATAATTAAATATTTTGACTTAAGACATATTATGGGTATAATAAAATTAATAATTTTTTATTTAAAACTTAAAATTAAGAGCTAATTACCTTTTACCCATATTAATCACTCCAAAGTATGAACATACCCTTTCTAATGATAAATTTGATTTTAATTTTACATATTATTCATCCTTTTTTATCATCATATCATTGGGAATGGTATATTAATAATTTAGAGTGAATAATTCGTGCAAAATATAATTACAAATCAATTTTAAGTTTTAAATAAAAAAATTGTTGATTTCATTACACATGTTATCAATGGTATGTTTTAAGTCAATATATTAAATTATTTATTATAGGAAAATAATAGTAATTATAAATTAAAAATAAATTTACTATTAAAACAAATGAAATTTAATAATAAAAATGGAGGTATGTATTTTTTTTTTTAAACGTCAAGAGATTTTATGTATATTTTCCCAAACGTTAAGGGTTTCACTATTTTTTTCCTTTATTTTTTTTAGAGGAAATTCGACAACTTTAATAGTTGAAATTGAGTTTGAAATTTACATTCAAAGAGTAGTATGCATACGACCTTTACATTTCAATTTGAGTCCTAACTAATGTAACATTTTATTTATTAAATAATGGTTGAATAATTTAATAAATTATAAGATTTATCATTTAATTATATAAGTGACACATGACATTAATAATCGAATTGGAACTTAAATGTTGGGATTCCTAATGATATTATTTAATATATTATTTCAATCCCCTTTGAAGATTAAATTATACATTTTCAATATAAATTTTAAATGTTGGGATAATTTGAAATTTACCAAAAACTTTAATTGGTTTCTGCAATTTCGTCTTTATTTATTTTTATTTTTTGAAAGATCATGTCTTATTTTGGAAAAAGTACTTTTCAATTGTATGAATATCACTTAAGTTTTAAGTAAATTTTGTTAGTAGCATTATATGTTTGCAAATATTTGTGAGCAGTCTCTCCAAATTGTGTGTGAAGGAGAAAATCTGAGTAGGACTGGATAGACACAGTGAGATCTTTTGATAAAATTGTACTTATTGTCAGTTTTATCAACATAGTCCTATTATATGTAATTAAATAATTTTTTGTAGGCTAGGTTTTATTTATTTATTTTATTAATCGTTTATATTTTAGTTGATGAAATACAAAGATGAAAAATGGGGCAAAACTATATTGAAAGCAAATGTAATACCATAGTTGCAATATAATTAGACCTTGAAAAATGACATGATACTCTCTAATCCCACTTAAGTTTTTTGAATAGGACAAATTTTTATTCTTAATTGGGTGGATATATATATATATACAAATTTTTTCAGATAAATAATAACAGCAATATTCTATAATCCAAACTACCAGACAATAATGAAATAACAGTTTCACTAATGATTATTTAACAGATTTAGTATCAATATAAGATAATCTTACCATAATTGGAAAATATTTTACCTAACGTTGATGGGTACGTTGACAAAAATATCACTAACATTCCTAAGATTAATTAAAACCATCTTGTATAAAATTAATTAACTAGCATCTCTTTAGACCACATGCACTGCTGCTTCCTGCCACTTAATTTAAAAAAGTCAAATGAGACTCTATAGTTGATGGAGAAGGCATCTCTCTCTCTCTCATGTCATTGTGAATTAAAAATAAAAAATAAAATAAATAAACATCCTCAAATATTCCCACGAGAAAATGACTATTAAATTCCCAGTGGGAATTTTTTTTTTTTGGGTCCATGTTAAGAAATAGCTTTGTCATTGATCGTGCAACTTGCCTACCAGCTCTAGCATGAAATAAAATAAATTCTAATGCAAATAATTAGAAGGCTCAGCTGTCTCGTTCTGATGATGATGGGGATGCACTCGTTTCATGCAATAGATAATTAATTTGATTTTAATTTGGTATGATTTAAATATATGGTTTACCTAATATGCACATCGTGTTGACTATTGGGCATAGCCATCAGCCAGATTAATTAGCTTGGCACCGAAGCATCAGCCAAAAAAAGGAATCACACTAATCCACGGTAACAAGTAACTAATTGATCATTTGGGCGACTTTCAAACTAAAAGGCTACAAATTGCAAACAACGAAGCGGCACCAACTCTCTTACTTGATTTCGTATCAAACGCCGAGCATTATTAAACAAGTATGAAACTGGGTCAAGTTCATGACCCTGACGTTGAAAGGGGGCCGGCCGGCAATGCTAAAATGGTGGGAACTACTAAAGATTTAAGAGCACCAAAGACATTGATTTGGCCGCACTCCACTCACGACAAATGCTTTTAAAGCCTAAATATTTGGCGAGCAATGAAAATCGACGGGCCTACTAAATCGCGCAATAAGACGAGTCGGGGGACGTGAATCGTGATTGATGGTTTTGCTTTGCCTTTGCCGCGTCTGCATGCGACTCCTTATTTGACTAATAATTTGTTTGTCATCATTTCATTTTACCTTCTTTAATTCTAATTAATTATTATTATTATTATTCGTACATAACTGTAATTTTGATATTTCATTTGATTTAGCCAAGCCATCGTGAGGAGAGCGGGGTAGCGTTTGATCAAATATCTTATGATCATCCCACAGTAATGAGTAGTTTTTCATTCAGGGTATCTCGCTTTAATAAAGTTAAGAATAAATTAAAAAATAAAATAAATATAAGTTTTAATATATTATATTTTATTATATAGTATATTAAAATTATTTTTTTTATTTTTAACTAATAAAATAAAAAATCTCTAATAAAAAAAATGACTCATATATATATATATATATCAAGTTTAAAAAACAAAACACATACGACATGTTATTTTTTAAAAGTTTATTGATCTGACAAATCCAATTTTAAGCGTTATGATATATTTGATTAAGGCAGAATCACAAGCATATGGCAACTAGCATTTGTTTTCCATCCAATTAAATGAAATCACATGTTTTTACTTCAAAATTCAAACGACGCGGATGTATGTCACATTGAAAAAGGATTAATTAAAACACGTATCACAAGTGTGGAAGGTGGTTAAAATCATTCAAAGAAGGATTTTCACTTTAAACTTTATCCTAATTGGATTAAGAATTTCACATAACCCTTTGATTTCACTCGTTTTCCTGTATTAATAAAAATTTTGCTCTAATCTTCAAGTGGGCGTCGGCTGAATAATTAACCGAATCTGAATCACTATTAATTCTTGTGTCTGATTTTTGTTGTTTTGATTTTATTGGTGTGATTAAACTTTGTAATCAAGTTTATTAATTACTCCTTGACTAAAATTAGGTCTTAGGTAACTGGTTAGGTATATTTACAGTCGAATCAGTCTCAACGAACAAAAATATCTTATTATTATATTTCAAGATTAACTTGTAGGTATGTATTTTTCATTGGGTTATTTGCCATCAGCATCCGCTCTTCCCCAGTAGAGAACCGGCCAGCTTGAGCATTTTTCCTATCAAAAGATGTAATCTTTATTATTATAGTAATGGAGAATTAATATACGTGTCCCTTTACAGCTTATAATGTGGAGGATTCTAGTTATCATATGAAATCTTGGAACGCGTAATATAAAATGTAAAATTTGAAACATTGAAAGATTCAATATTTGATGTAAACGCCGACAGAAATTAATCTTATGTACTGAATCAAAAAATAAAATTTTTTATACATATAATCTTAAAAACTTGAGATTAAAGTGATTAGGTGACTGGGTTTTTTTTTACTTTTAATTTTAGGATATAATTTGTACTTATACATTTGATTCATAATAAGATGAATATCAAGTCTAAGGAGAAAGGAAAATCAACTCTCATTCGTGTGGCCACGAGAGAGCTCAACTCCTTTCCATTTTTTTTACCATTGGGGTTATTTCTCCCCTTTTTTGGTTGGGGGAACTTATAATGGTTTGAATTTGACCCATGTGGGGCTGTTATATTTCCTCATGTCTGTAGCGTGAGAATTTTGAAGTTGGAGACTTGAGAGACAGGCAGCTGTTGAAAATATAAGTGATGTAACCACACGTGTCGCTTAGCAATGAATAGATCTGATCTGACCGAGAAAAGAGAGCGGTCTGTGTTTTTCTAACACAAGAGAAAGTGATTGGTCACTTCCCAACTTTTTGCTTTTGTCTTCGTGGTTTTATCTTTCTTGGCGTCCTGTTCGTGGGGACCAACTGTGTCTATGCACTCATTCATTTGATTTTGATTTGAAGCTACACCTATCTCCCCAAATATCTCTCTCTCGGTTACAGGCTCAAAACAGACCGGAGTTAGCCATCACATTACGGTTCGCTCTGAATTAATTATTTAGATTTATTGATCGAATTATAAAAATTTAATTTCATGTTCGAATGATATTTCAACAAAGTTGGGGTATTCTATGTGAGGTGACAATTGAATTGAGTAAATTATAAATTAATAGGGAAAAAAAGACGTATACCTTTTTTTTTTTTAAAGGAAATTAGTAAATGACATTAAAAGCCTCGAATTGGCGAAAAAGATGTAGAAAATAATAGTTCATTAACCTTTACAGAAGCACTACCTGCACTAATGGCAGCCTATTATTACAGACCTTTTATGCCCTTTTACCCTTTTTTTTTTAAAAAAAAAAAACTTGATGCTAAAAAGGTAACTCATTAACAAGATGCCACGTTACAGAGAGGCATAAAGATTTAAGATCCCGAGAACAGAGGACACTCGCTGGTCCTGTACCAACATTTTTTTTCAAATGCAAAGAGGCAAGGGCCCCCAGCGTTTCAAGAATCAGGAGCCCACACCGATTTTTTTTTTTTCATTAAAATTTTCAGTTATTTTTTATATTTTTTAAATCTGCTGAAATTATTAATTTTTGTTATTAAAATTTTTTAATATCCAAATTTTGCAGAAATTATTGATCGCTTTTTTGAAAAAATTGGGATCCAATTTTCACATTGTTTACGAATTTTGGGCCAAGATATACTATCGTTCGAATTGTGGGGTGTCCTTAGGAATAGTGGGAGTGCATTTAAACTAAAGAATTTGGGTGATAAATCCCATGGCAACTCATTAGATGCTTCAAGTTGTAAGCCCAGTTTTAAAGCACCTACAGCAAAATCTCCCTCTCGCATGCTGATAGGATTCTAGGGTTTTGATTAGAGAATTAAGAGAGAATAGATGAAGAATTTAAAGAGAAGGGAGAAGAATTAATAGGAATTAGAATTAATTTTATTACTTCCCTTCTAAAAACATAATAAGAACCACTTATTTATAGTAGTTCAAGACAATCCTAATTGTAATTTAATAAGGACTTTAATTGAAATAAGAAATCCTAATACTAATAGGAAAGAAATTAAAACAAGCAATTAAAATAAAATAAACTATTAGAGTCCTAACATTCCTTGCCCCTTAAAACAGGCTTGTCCGCAAGCCTTTTACCCAGTCTCAATAACCGAGATTTTCCAATCCGAATGATGGTCAGGCGTTGGAGGGTTGTGAACAGGTATATCAGCGTCTAAAAGCAATAGGTGAGGTTGTTTGCAGCGATGCCCAGGCTTGAATTGCTCGTCACAGTTAAAACAAAGTCCTTTAGAACGTCTGTCCGCCTGCTCAATTGAGGATAAACGTTTGACATTATTAGGTAAGGCAGAGGGAACCGGTCCTAATAAAGATGGTGCTGGTGGAGTAGGAGTCGATTGTAATTTTGTGATTGGATCTTGGAGGGCAGGAATGGGGGAATAATTGCCTTGTAAAGTAATTGCCTTTTCCTGAAATCTAGCAAGTTCAAAAGTTTGTAGGAGACTAACAGGTTTGAATAGTTGTACGCCAGCCTTGATATCTTCACGTAACCCAGAGAGGAAACAACTAATGAAGAAAGGCTCTGTTAAATTACTAGTCCGATCAGCCAACTTTTCAAATTGTCGTTGATAGTCAAGAACAGTCCTTGTTTGACGTAGTTTGGTAAGGCTGCCAACGGCATCATTCTCTTCTAATGTCCCAAATCGAGTAGTCAAAGCCCGTGTAAATTGCGCCCAAGTCATTTCGCCCACAGTCTGCTCTAGCCAATGAAACCAAGGTACCGCATCACCATCAAGATGGCCAATAGCTAAAGACAATAAGTCAGCATCTGATAATCCAATAAGGCGACGATATTGCTCACATCGAAAAATCCATCCCGTTGGATTGTCACCATGAAAAATAGGAAAATCAAGGCGTATGTTACGAGCTTGCACGAGAGTACTTCCAATGCGTTCAGTAGGTTCAAGAGGGGGTTGGGTAGCAATTACCGTTTGAGGAGCAGAGGTCCCGCCAGTAAATATATTAACTTGTCGTTGATCAGTAACTGGGTGTTTGCCTTTTCGTAGCTGACTCAATTGCTGAAGGATGCCGTGCATGAGTTCCTGCAAATCGTTATTCTGCTTGGCTAAGGCTGTAACCTTTTCATCGATGGCTGTAAACTTGTCATGAAATTGTTGTGACAACTGCTCAACTTTGCCTTCAAGCTCCTTAACAGTCATGATGCCTAAAAGTCTAAAGAAAATTCACGCTTGGTTGAAAAAATTTAGATGCTGGAAAAAGTTTGGAGGGTGGGCCCGGTTCAAGTCTCCAAAAGCCAAGAGATATTGGCAAAAGTTTGGTTGTTGGGTTTTTTTTTTTTTTTTTTCAAATAGTGAACGAAAGAAAAAAAAATGGTGGCAGGAAGGATGTGCTCTGATACCAGATGATAGGATTCTAGGGTTTTGATTAGAGAATTAAGAGAGAATAGATGAAGAATTTAAAGAGAAGGGAGAAGAATTAATAGGAATTAGAATTAATTTTATTACTTCCCTTCTAAAAACATAATAAGAACCACTTATTTATAGTAGTTCAAGACAATCCTAATTGTAATTTAATAAGGACTTTAATTGAAATAAGAAATCCTAATACTAATAGGAAAGAAATTAAAACAAGCAATTAAAATAAAATAAACTATTAGAGTCCTAACACATGCTCACTTTTTTTGGAACATCCCCTGTTAAAATTTCGTCAAAATTTCAAACCAGCTCCGGTTCAGATAGAGCTATACAAGGGAGTTCCTGTTAGATCAGCTACAGGAGCTGGGGATTGAGTCCTTAAAAAGTCTTTACAAGATGATATTAGATTCTGCAATACCGGGTACGGTGAGCCATTTCTAGTGGTAAGACTGCTGCTTGCCTCATGTAATAACCGGATTAGAGTATCCTGTCCGAAATGCTGGGAGTTTTCCTTGAAAAATTTCAACCATGCATTCCTGGAAAATTCTGGTGAGCCACTAACAGGATGACTGACTAGACAAGAAATAGCAGAACCATAGTCTTTGTTCTCAAGTCTATTGCAAAACCTTTCTTTGATGAGAGCAGGTGGAGTAATCCGATCAGCCCGGGCCAAGTGTTCCCAAGTTATTTCCAGGAGCTCTACCTGCCAGCAGAAATAGCAGAAACAGTGATTTTGTATCTTCAGGGAGAGAGTACTGTGTTTATGCAAGCAGCAATAGATGGCTCGCAAAGATTTTAAAAATTCCAAAAGCAGGATACCTTTCCAGCCCTTGAAGCATCCAAAATCATTCGGAGATGACGTTTTGCATTGAAATGCAATCCATGGTGCAGCATCCGTTTATAAACAAGCTCAAGATCATACCACCTCTTCTCTGCAGCACAAGCATCTAACATGGTGTTGAACGTATAGATATCAGGTATTACCAGACCCTTCTTATCATATTCACGGGTAATATGATTGCTATCTTCTGCCATCTCCTGGAACAGTTTCATTGCCTCTTCAAACAAACCATGCTCCAGATAAGCTTTCACCATTATGTTGCAAGTGACAAGATTTGGGGAGCAAAAATTCTTCATTTGGTTGAAGATGTATGCGGCATTTTGAATATTTCCAGAGTCCAGACAAGCTTGAATTAAGCCAGTGTAAGCTACTACTAGAGGCTTGTTTGCAACCTTGCATATCTTATCCATCTGTAAAAAGAAAAGAATGACTGTCTCTGTAAGCAACAACTGAATCAAGTCATACCTACGATCACAACTACATATCGAATACCCACTGCAGATAGGTTTGAGTTCTAGTTTTAAGCTGAAGGTTGTGATCTTGAACTTCAGTCTCACAAGACAAAAATACAAAAATACAAAAATATCAGTTGGTGGGAAGAACAGAAGAAGGATACTTGTAAAATGGTTGGTTGTGATCTTTGCTTAAATGCGTTCAAACATTAATTAATTAAGAAATATATCACACAGATCAAAAGTGGGCCCAAGGATCCCATGATTCAAATGCCAGTCAGGCCCATTCAAGTACAGTCTTGCAAGTGGTGATTGAATTTTCAAGCTAAAAAGCTATAAATATATAAAGGCAAAGAGGCAAATATTTATTTAAAAAAAGAAAAAAAAGAAAAAAAAAAGCAACCTCAAGATCAAGCATGATAAATCTACCTGCATTAGTGCTTCTTCACACTTCCCAGCACTACAAAGGCAACGAGCAAGGTCATAATAAAGAGCAGCAGAACCTACAATTCCTCTTCTTTCCATGTCTTCAACAGCTGAAACAGCCTCATCTGTTTTACCTTCTCTCCAAAGAGTATTCACAAGAACTGTAAATAACAGAAGGTTAGTATCTAAATGAAATTATAAAAAACAGCATCCGAAACTGGTCAGATCACTAACATACCTTTATATGCTAAAGCATTCGGAATATGAGATTTTTGCACTTTCCTGAAGAACTCGTAAACCAAGTTGTACTTGCCACATGCTAACATCACCTGTTTGGGCATAAATTCAACAGCTCACAAATAGTAATCCATAAAGTATAAGATTATTCATGCAAGAAATGATCAACAAAAGCAAGACTCATCTAACAACGGCTTTGCAATAATTGCCACAATAGCAAGTCACTACATAATTTAACAAGAAGCTGTAACAGTTGCTGACCCTTTCCCATTGAAGCCAACAATGGAGACACATATCTAAATCTTGCTCCATAAACCTTGTAGGAATGGCATGGCTTTCTTTTCTCAAATTTGGCACTTTCCATATCAGTTCTACTATGTTATTGATAAGAAAAAATGGAAAAATGAAGTTTGGAATGGAAATTGTATTTGCATCCAGGTGTACCAAATGAAATGCACATGTTTATATCTACATCTGGAGTTTGTATTCAGTTGCACAGTAAATAAATAACTGGTAGAAGATAACACACACAGCAGCAGTTGGAGAACTGATGAAGGCTGGCTAATACCTCCATAACAAGTCCATATGTAGTAGCGGAAGGCTTCTGACCTTGTTGTTTCAACTGCTGCAAAACCCAAAATGCCCCTTCCCATTGTTTCCGCCGAACACAAGCGTTTAAGACCTTGCAAAGACAAGAAATGAATACATTTTTCAGCCAAACCATATAAAGATAATTACACAATTGCTACATATTAGTGTAACATTGCAAAGCTTTACCATATAATATGTCTAAACATCCAACAGATATTTTTTTTAAAACAAAAACGAATTATTGCATTTGCATAGTCTTTCAAGACATAACCATCTTCCCAATGGAGTCAATAGTTATTGAGAGGAAATAGAATGAAGACCCGAAAACAAAAATATACAGATGTTAAGTTCTGAAGATTCGAGATCCTATTTTTTTTTTAAAAAAAAAAGGTTGTGCAAAATTACTAAGGTATAATTTTACAAGTCAGTTTCTGTATGGCACAGACTTCCAAGGACAAGTAAGCAGAAAAAGTACACTAACATCTGCTATAATTTTTATATGAAGTTAAAGAAATTCTGATGCTTCAAGTTCAGAAAAGCGTGGATGCAGGGAAGGAACCTTTTGTTGAGGCTTATTGCATTATAATAATAAAATCAAATTATTATTTAACAGGTTTAACAATTAGTGAATTATTCAATCTCTAATTTTCATAAAATGTGCAGAACATGTCAGTACCTATACAGAATAACTTTTAGATACCAAAAGTTAATTGAGATATCTCATCTGACTCAAGGAGGCTTATTACATTGTTTACTGTAAACATGTTATCATCAGCTGGTAGTCTTAACAAGTTCTAAAATATTCATGAAATGTGCCGTATACCTTCACTAAATTGTGCAGAACATGTCAGTACCTATACAGAATAACTTTTAGATACCAAAAGTTAATTGAGATATCTCATCTGACTCAAGGAGGCTTATTACATTGTTTACTGTAAACATGTTATCATCAGCTGGTAGTCTTAACAAGTTCTAAAATATTCATGAAATGTGCCGTATACCTTCACTAAATTGTGCAGGAAACCAAATTAAATGAGACTTGGAATGCAAATGAGACCATCAATAGCCATGAAGACAGGTCAAAAACAACCTGTACAGTTTCCCCAATATAGATGATGACGAACAGAGTACTACTCACCGCATTGTAGACAACAATATCAGGTTCTAAACGTGGGTCCCATCTCTCAAGTGTGCCAGTTTTGAACTTCTTTTTGGGAAGAGAACGCATGCTATCAATCACATCAAAGAGTTCCTTAATATGCCCAGCTTGTCCAAGAGTGACGGCAATGGAACGATAAGCCACTGTGTCAGGATATGAGGACATTTGTTGCTGAACAGGAGATAAAACTTAAATGTTAGGTCTATTTCCTTCTTCCCTATCATTATGAATTATTTCAAGAAAGACACATGCGACATGCATGACAATTGATGCACATTACCTGCATTGTGAGAAATACATTGAGTGCCTCGACAGGTCTCCTTGCTTTTCCGAGGACATAAAGTGCAGTTGTGTAAATGTATCTACATCAAAAAGCAGAAATATAGTGAAAGTGTGCTTATATACAATTCCATGAATGTTTTAATGTGCTTACATACAATGACCATGAATATTTTAAGTGATTCTAATCGCACTAGAATTTCAGAGCGACATAGTTAACACAAGATTAAAGAATAATGAAAAATCTCAGTCAGTATTCTTGTAATGACAATTCCAAATGACTGACAAGTAGCATTCTTACATTATGACAAATATAGCTCAGACAACTTTGGGCTTTGCCTACTCCTCTACCTTTTCAAAAAATAAATCAAAAAAAGAATGAAGAAAAAAATTAATAGATTGTTAAAGCTGAATAGTCCTTGCATAATAATACAATATTCTTTCAAAATAAGGGTCTCCCAACTAAGCCATTAGAAGTTATTCTATTAAACCAAAAGTACATGCTTTAGTCAATAGATAACTTAACACAATTTCCCGATAACATTTTTCAAAATTCTACCTCTATGGCAAAAGCTCCATTCTTGAGGCATTCAATCAATCAGATGGGTAAAGTTAATAGTGATAAAGATTGTAGAAAGACTTGTAATACTTTTCTTTCAACAACAATGAGAAGTCAAAACAGCTTTGTTGATGCAAATCTTTGTTCCATTATGCAGACGAAGGATGCTACAGTCAAACATGCACTCTGTTCACCAGAAAAATAGAAGGTAAAAAGAATACCGAAGCCTGTAGGATTTGAAGCGTTCACGCATCTGAAGCCACTCAATCACTTGTAGCACCCGCCGCCAATTTCCTAGTTTACCCAAAATCTGGATAACCCTCAATATACAATGATCTGAATATCTAATCTGTGCACTTCGCATCATCTTAGAGAATATCCACTCAGGCAGATTGATATCTGCACCATTCAACCTGTTAAACTGCACTTTAGCTTAAATAATAACATTGACTGTTGAATCTGTGATAGAAATGAAATACAAAGACATGTATGAGCATCCTATATATATTTGAAGGAGTCAGGACACGCTTCAAAAAAAAAATGATGCTCTGTTGCCTTCAGAAACCTTAATGGCAGGAAGTTGATGCAGATTCAACCACACTACAGGGCACATGAACAAAATGAGAAACACATTTGTACCTAACGTCAGGTGAAGTACTGAAGAGTAATAATTGAAAGATAACACCTACAAAATCAGATGATCCACATGGAAAATAAAGAGCATATAAATACATACTGCCTTGCTAGTTTTTGGATTCGCTCCTCCATTTCCATTCTAGAAACTCTTTGCTTGTCCATGATGTCATTACCTTCCTCAAAAGTTTTGAAGGCTGCTCTTTCCTCCCCCCAACTATCATCATCTCCTTCTTCAAGAAAGGACTTACTGCCGCTAGTTAATCTTCTACTTTTATGCTCAATTTCTTCATGAGTATTTTTTGAAATTTTGATGAGGTCCGTCACATTTTCACCACCAAGTGATTCATGATTTCTGTCACCAACTTCCCTCTTCTCAAAACTTTTCCCTTTTGTTTGAATCATTTTTGGGGAATCTCTATCATGAAGAAGCTCTCCCCTTGGGTAAACAGTAATGCCATTCTTTTTATTATTAACCAATATCATAGAGCTATTTCGTGCATTCTGGAACTTTTTAACCTTTTCTGGGTGTGAGTTTTTCAACTCTGACTCCACACCTATAGATTGATAATGCAACTGTCTTTCACCCATTGTCTCTCTTCTGAAATTCCCTTTCACCTTCATATCCACAAGGCATTCTTTGCTATTCAACTTACCATTAGACTTTCTAGTTGCACTCCCTGTTCGATCGAATTTACCTCTAACTGCCTCTTCAGGTTGAGTAACTCCATTATCATTTCCACATAATTCTTGATGCTCCAAAACTCTAGAAAGAAATTTTTTATTCGAATAACCTTCAAACTTCTGCAGTTTTACATTTGCGTCATCTCTTCCCGATGATGGTGTCCACACATCTTTTCCCCTTGAACCATCCTTCGACATATATCTATTCAACCTATGATCTTGTGTTGACTTTCTGATTACACTCCCTTTTCGATCAAATTTACCTCTAACTGCCTCTTCATGTTGAGTAACTCCATTACCATTTCCACATAACTCTTGATGTTTCACAACTCTAGTAATCATTTCTTTGTTAGAATAACCTTCAAACTTCCTCACTTTTATAATTGTATCATCTCTTCTGGATGATGATGTCCTCAACCCATTATTTTCCCTAGAACTGTCCTTCGAATTATATCTGTTCGACTTATGATCTTGCTTTCTCAATTGACCACTTTTCCATGTCTCCATATCCTTCAAATACTCACTAAAAGATGGCTTAAATTCAAACTCTTTCTCCAGAACCCCACCTCCAACCAACCGCTTATCAGACTTTTCGTCCGACATAGCAGAAATTGTTCCACAACGAAGCTTTCTAAGCATAAAACTTCTACTATTTTTAACATTCTTGGTTTTTAGTCCAATGCCTAGAATGGAATGCCGTGAATTCAACATCTTACTTGAAGGACACTGTTTCCAGTTGCAATCCAAAGTAATACTCCCATTTCTTCCTAAACAAGAGGTACCCACTTGCGCATTTGTCATAATTAACACCTCCATTTCAATTTTACACCACTAAAACTCAAAAAAATTCGTAAAAATTGCCTTACTTTCACATAACTCGGAAATCAAATTACAGAAACAAACAATCGCAATAAAGGAGAAACTGCTTTCTTCTACTAGCAGGGCTGAACCATACAGTAGCTAGCAAAAGAAAAAAATGAAGATAAATACAAGAACAAGGTTGATGAAAACTTTGCTTTCAAAAGAAACTCACAGGGAACATTCGGCATTTGAAAAGCTTACAGTTTGTCTTCACTGCTGGGTACAAGGAGTATGCGACCATATACGAATCACTAACCGAACTAAAAGATAAATGTAAAGGCGGGGTCGACTTACCAACGATTAACAAACCTGGTAAGATATTAGATATTTAATCAGATAAAATAATACTATGTGGACAAATAATTTAACAAAAAAAATAATGCGAAAGCACTAAATGGAGAAATAAAAGAAAGTAAAGGGACTTAACTGATATATCACAGTTAATGGACTTCATTTTATAGTTTTGATATATTTTGGTAGAATATAAAATATCAAAAAGTAAAGGGTCTTAATGACAAAGTACAGTAAACGAACTCAAATTATCATTGAGGCGAAGAAACAATTTGAGAATTTAGAGCAAAAAGGAAAACCCTGATTTTGCATTCTATGATCTTCTCTTAGCCGTTCCACACTATCGGTCGCCCGTCGGTCGCCGTCAGCAAGCCGGAAGCCGTTAAAGAAGGTCAGTGTTTTCAAAACTTCTTGATTTGGCGTCTTGTGGAAGTTCCGTCAAGAAGTACAATTAGAAGTTCATTTACCTTGTACAGTGTATTATACGACATTGTAATTGGTTAAGATTTTCGGCAATTTCACTTTCTATGTATTTATTTGCCTTGTTTTTAGATTCGCATGAGGAGTTTGTGTTAAGTAGTGAAACAGATTGAGGAAAGTTTTTATATTATGGGGAAGAGAACGACTGGGAAGAAAAACAAGGATGATGAGACCGACGCCGATACCTTGGAAGAGGAGGTAATTAATAGCAGAATAAGGCATGAGGTTAGTGATAATGATGTTGAATTCAGAGCTACTCCAAATGACGTTGTGGCTGAGGATGATGTTGATGTAAAAAGGCAGAAGAAGAATAAGAAAAAGAAGAGGGATGAGATTAGAGGCGATGACGTTGAATTATGTGCTGTTAGCAAGAATGAAGTTGCGCTAAGGGATGGGAAAAAGAGAAAGAATAAACAGCGGAATGAGGATGGTGTTAATGATGCTGGATTACGTGAGGGTCGTATTGAGGATTTGGTGGAAAGTAATGCTGATGAAGCTGAGAGTGAGAAGAAGAAGAAGAAGAAGTTGCTGGAGGATGGTAGTGATGGGGCTGAATCTAGTGTGAATCAGAGCAAGGCTGTTATAGATATTGATGTACATGTTCACAAAGAGAAGAAGAAGAAGAAGAGTAAGAAGAGGCAAGAAGTCAGTTGTGATGATGATGAATTTGGTTCTACTATAAATGAGACTGTTGTAGAAGGTGACGTGGATATGAATACTGAAAATAAAAAGGATAGAAAGAAGAAGAAGAAGAAGAAAAAGAGAAAGTTAGAAATTAAGGAGGATGAGACTGTTTTAGAGGGTGACGTGGATATGAATACTGAAAATGAAAAGGATGGGAAGAAGAAGAAGAAGAGAAAGTTAGGAATTAATGAGGCTAAGAAGAACAAGGATGAGAGATTTAACAATGAAGATGAAGTCAGTGGAGTATTAAATCAGGGTTTAAAGCATCACCTTGAACTGGAAGAGAATACTAGCCTGCACAAGCAAAAGAACGACCTTGAAGAGGAAGGTGAAAACAAGAAGAAGAAGAAGGCTATGTCAATAGGAAAACATTCAGGTGGTGATAAAAAAGTGTCAAGAACCAAAAAAGGTGTTAAGCCCAATGATCCATCTGAAAGTTCTGCACACAAAGAGAGACCTAAGAAAGTAAGCTTTTCTGATCATGTTCAGGTTGTTCCTTCATCTGAGGCTAAAAGTGACAAAAATGATGGCTTCGTCCGTGGTAAGCGGTTCTCTTTAGAAGAAGATGAGATGATTAAAAAGGCTGTAATCAACTACATTGAGGCTCATAGACTAGGTGAAGATGGTCTAAATATGGTTTTGCATTGTAGATCTTACCCCGAAATCAAACACTGTTGGAAGGAAATAGGGGCAGCCTTACCATGGAGGCCCTGTGAGAGTATATATTATCGAGCTCATATTCTATTTGAAAGAGATGAAAACCGTAAATGGACACCAGAAGAGCTAGAACTTGTCCGGAAGTTCTATGAAAAACATGGATCAGATTGGAAAACAATGGCTGACACACTTGGCAAGCATAGATTTCATGTCAAGGATGCATGGCGCAGAATAAAACTGCCCAATCAGAAGAAAGGACAATGGTCCCAAGAAGAATATCAAAAGTTATTTGACTTGGTGAATATGGATTTGCGTATGAAAGCTTCTGAAGAAAAGAGAACTAAGCATGGAATGTTGCGAGATAATATCAGTTGGGAGGCAATTAGTGAGAAATTGTCCACCAGAACAAATGCTATTTGCTGTATGAAATGGTATGATCAGCTAACCTCACCTATGGTTGCTGAAGGCAAATGGGCTGATACTGATGACTTCCACTTGGTGAATGCTCTTTCTGGCTTGGATGCTTGCTGCATGGATGATGTAGACTGGGATAATCTTCTCGAGCATAGGTCTGGAACTATCTGTCGAAAGCGATGGAACCAAATAGTCAAACACTTAGGTACAGATGGAAACAAGTCATTTCCCGAACAGGTTGAAATTCTTTCAACACGATATTGTCCGGATGTTCTTGAAGCACGACTCGCCTACAATAGCAAGGGGACTACTGTCTAACGGCCCCTTAAATTGTCAAATGGTTCAGTTTGATTAGCGCTCTCCTGAAGCCAAACTGCTGTTGCAATCTCTAGATTGTTGCATTATTGTTGTGAAGTAGTTCCACTATTGTTTAGAATTTCCTCTCAATTTTCTTTCAGTTGCCATGCATATAGCAATCTGTTTTTAAGTTAACAATTAGAAAAGTGTGTTCATCTTTAGGAGTTCTGTGAATTTCTAGAAATCTTATGCCTTGAATAGCTTTTCTTCTAGCAGAGTCAGCTGTAGATCACAATAATATTTAATGACCATATATATGGAGTTCTGAATGGAAATTTGCTTGCTACAGATTTTGAATCTTTGTCCTTATGTACTTGATGTTAAATATGTATAAAGATTTATCAGCATTAAGAATATGCAGATATACCAAATATCTCCTGGGAAATTAAACCATGCTTGCTGAGGGGCAGATACTTGGGCTGATTTCATATCTTCTAATGTGAACTAATTAATCTATATGTTATATTTGTTTTGTTTCAAGAGTAACTATAGACATCCGAAATTTTTATTTTAAATTACATTTCATTTCAAATGATATGTCATTCATTAATTGTTTAGTAATTTTTTATAAAATTAAAGCGAATTAATGAATGTCATATTATTTTAATAGTTTTTTGGGACAAATAATTTGAGATGTGTAGTATTATTCTTATCTTTAATTCTAGATTCATGTATCATAGGGAATTATAAAATCTCTTTAGAAGAACGGTATTAATTTTAAAAGTAAATAGAAGTTACTGTTATTCTGTTAGGACTGTGTATGTGCCTGAATAATGATTATTACGTTAAAGATTAAACTAATAAATTATAGCAAAATCTTATGAACTAAAACGTGGCAGAATGGGACAAAGTCAAGGTCAGCTGGCTCATAAATTGGACCACCTTCATTTCTGGACTTTGCTTTACAACGACGCCGTTACGTGGAACGTTTATTTTCTTACAAACCAGCACGTGGGCCCCGCGACGCGAACGGAACTAGACCGTTGGCCCGTTGCACGCTCGACCTCGTACAGTCGTACTCTTCAGAATTCGAAGTAAAAAC
Source organism: Citrus x clementina (assembly GCF_000493195.1). NCBI lineage: Eukaryota > Viridiplantae > Streptophyta > Magnoliopsida > Sapindales > Rutaceae > Citrus > Citrus x clementina. The sequence continues at coordinate 30,950,485 of NW_006262688.1, forward strand.
AAAAAGAAAAAATAAAAATAAAAAGAAGAAAAGGTAAAAGCATTCAAATTCAAAAATTCAAACAGGGCAAAGCAGCAATAAAGAAAAGGGACTGCCTGCCACTTCTCTTGCAAAACCTCTCAGTTGATCTTGAAATCAGAGCTTTCATTTACTCCATACACTTTCCACTACAAGTAACTTCAAGCTCCTCCACCTCCACTTCAAATTTCAAATCTCCACTCCTTTTTCTTTCACTGGGGACCCCATTTTTATTTGAAGAATATTTGATGGATTTCCATTTTTTCATCATATTGTATTGAACATTCCTTAAAGCTTGCTTTTAAGTTTTTAAGTTGTCTTGTTTCTGTTTTAGAGTAAGTTTACTCGAATTGAAAACCCATTTTAAGTACTGGGTTTTTTCTTATTCACCAGTTAAAGTTCATTTCAGCTTGAAAGCTTGCTTTTTCATGCTAATTTTTTAGTTGCGAAGCTTAAAACTTTGCCTACAATGAGGGATGAAAACGCATCAGAGAATCGAGCCAAGACGCTGAAATTTGCTGATCAAAATCAACCACCAAAGTCTCAAAATACAAAAACCAACAGCAGTGCCAATCCTTCGAAGCCTCGATCTTCATGGGGACTGAAAGGCTTCACAGCAGACAAGAAGACAAAGTCTCAAGCGACTGCTACAAGCAAGAAGCTTCCTTTGACGACAAACTCATCAGATGTCACCAACCAGAAGAACTCGATTGTTGCTTCTCATTCTCGTGTGAAGAGATCATTGATTGGAGATTTAGCTTGCTCGATGAATCCAGCTCAAGTTCATCCAAACTCTTATCAAACTCATCGGCGACAGTCTTCAGGGTCACGTGATTTGTTTCTTGAACTGGATAGTTTGAGGAGCTTACTTCAGGAATCGAAAGAGAGGGAGTTTAAGCTGCAAGCAGAGTTGTCAGAGTGGAAAAGGAATCCAAAAGTACTGGAACTTGAGAGGGAACTTGAAGCCAAGAAAATTGAGAATGATGAGATTGTAAGAAGAGTTGGGATGTTAGAAGATGAGAAGACAAGTTTGTCTGAGCAATTGGCAGCGTTGAGTGTGATTTTGGAAAGAAAAAATGACAATGAGAATGCAATCAACATGGGATCGTCGTCGTCTCAGAATCTTGAGATGGAAGTTGTTGAGTTGAGGAGATTGAATAAGGAGTTGCAGATGGAGAAGAGGAATCTTGCTTGCAAGCTTTCTTCAATGGAGAATCAGCTTACTTCTCTCGCTAAGGCTTCTGAGGTACAACTGTTTAATGAATTATTTCTTGAATTTTAAATTTGCTTTGTTTTTTATTCTTTATATCTTTTAGCACTTGAGTATAACCATTAATTGTATTGACATGGGTTTTGATTGTTTGTGTTGATGTTTTATAGAGTGACATTATTTCAAAGATTAAGGCCGAAGCATTGGTGCTAAGACACACAAATGAAGATTTGAGTAAACAAGTTGAAGGTTTACAGATGAGTCGATTAAATGAGGTTGAAGAACTTGCTTATCTTAGATGGGTTAACTCTTGTTTACGGGATGAGTTGCAGAATTCATGCTCGACAACGAATTCTGAGAAGGCATCAAGTCCCAATACGATAGAGGAAATTGTTGAAAATGTTGGTTCTTTGCCTAATCAAAACAATAAAGTGTTAGAATATAGTGGTGGCAGGAAATTAAGTTTCATTAAAAAGTTCAAGAAATGGCCAATTGCTGGTGAGGAGATGTCAAATTTAGAATGCCAAGATAATGTTTTAGATAAAACTTGGGTTCAATTAGAGGAAGGGAGAAGTCCTAGAAGAAGGCACTCAATAAGTGGATCAAACTGCTGTGCGGAAGAGTTGATGCCAAACAAGAGAAGGCAATCTGATGGTTTTATGTGTACAAAAGAAATGGAACAAGAAGAAGAGTCCTTATCATCTCAAAAGTATGATTTTGATCAAAGACCTCAATTTTCTGCAAACCGACTGGAGGTGAATAGAAATGCTTCTGTTTTAGAGGTGGAGAAAAGAGTCTTGCGCGTACCGAACCCGCCACCAAGGCCTTCCTGCGGTATATCAGGAGGAACTAAAGAAGAACGTCAAGCTCAAATTCCACAACCACCACCTCTTCCACGTCCACCTCCCCCGCCACCAGCTCCAAAGTTCTCAGGGAAGAGTACCACTGGAGTTGTGCAGAGAGCCCCACAAGTGGTTGAGTTTTACCATTCACTTATGAAGAGAGATTCCAGAAAGGACTCTTCAAATGGAGGTGTCTGTGAGGCCCCGAATGTTGCAAATGTTCGTAGCAGCATGATTGGTGAAATTGAGAACCGTTCATCACATTTGCTTGCAGTAAGTACTAGCCTATTCCTACTCCCCTTTGCTTTTAGTGTATCACACACCTTACTTGTTACAAATTGTTTGTAACTCCTAACTTTTTAGCTGTAACAGTGAGGCCTTTTTTTTTCTCTCTTTAAATTGCTGAGAAATCACTATTAGAATCAATATGCATTTATTTTTTCCATGACTACTTATCCATTTATGGAGTACCAATGGCAATCATTGCAGTTTAACTGTCCTTTTGAAGTTTGAGCTATACTCAGTTATCCTTATGTTAACATCATTATTTGTGCAGATAAAGGCGGATGTTGCAACCCAAGGAGAGTTTGTAAACTCATTGATCAGAGAAGTTAATAATGCAGTTTATCAGAACATTGAAGATGTTGTGGCCTTTGTGAAGTGGCTTGATGACGAACTTGGTTTTCTTGTGAGTGTATCCCCATCTTCTGTTTCATGCTAATTATGTGGAAATCCTACAATCTGCTTTTTATGTTGTATTTGATTCTCGCTAGGATAATCATTCGAATGTAATTGGAAAATCTGACATAAGGTTAACTTCTGAATAGCTACAGCATACCTTTGCAGAAAAATATATGCATTAAATTTTGGTAATTTCTTAAAAGAAAATTGTTCTTTCTAACTACTACTCTCATGGAGTAGAAGTTTCTGACCCAATTTTACACATGCATTTTCAAACAATTAAAGATTCCGGGCATTTCCTCTGTATTACTATATCGGTGAGTTACAGACCAACCTCAACGTTTTTGTATTTTTCTTACAGGTGGATGAAAGGGCAGTCCTAAAGCATTTTGATTGGCCGGAGAAGAAAGCTGACACATTGCGAGAAGCAGCATTTGGATATAGAGATCTGAAGAAGTTGGAATCTGAAGTGTCTTATTACAAGGATGATCCCCGTGTGCCATGTGACTTGGCATTGAAGAAAATGGTTTCTTTATCTGAGAAGTGAGAACCTTTCTCTAGATGAAAATGCATTGGTTCTCTTTCATTTGTTTTATTTTAGTAACCCAATATCTTCTTACTGTAATGGTTGATGGGCAGGATGGAACGAACAGTTTATGCTCTTCTAAGGACTAGAGAGACTTTGATGCGCAACTGCAGGGAGTTTCAAATTCCAACAGCTTGGATGCTTGACGACGGGATTATCAGCAAGGTAAACTCAATAACTTATAGTTTTGTTGTTCAAATTGTCTACAGATGCAAGATTATATGAACTTGGAATCATAAATGGATTACCATTTCATCTGTTAATTTTGATTTGTCAAAACTCATCTCCATTATAAGAGGATTTCAGACACTGACTGTTGTGAATATTTTAGCAGTAGCCTGCCACACCCATAATAAAAGGATGGCTGTGTCTTCAATATGAAATATTGATCACTCACACATATGGATCAATCTCAACAAAGCTTTAGCACAGAGATGTTAGGCAATCTTAAATATTACTTGTAAGAATTCTGTAAATGACATGATTCAAATTATTATATATATCGCTTCATCCTGCGATTGCCTAATCTAGTAAGTCCATTTACCATATAACTAAACCCTGGGCACTAGTTGCTAGCTGACTAAAATCAGCAAATCTCTTGGTTGTAGACTTTCTTTCAATTTGTCAAAAGTTCGTCCTTGTAATATCCCGATGGCTTGGACTAGCAATTCATTCAACTAGTATGTGATGTATCAGATAAAGCTCAGCTCAGTGAAGTTGGCTAAGAAGTACATGAGGAGGGTAGCGATGGAGCTTCAATCAAAGGCAGGAGTGGAAAAGGACCCTGCAATGGACTATATGCTTCTTCAAGGAGTGAGGTTTGCTTTCAGAATTCATCAGGTAATGTGCTGTCTTGTTTAATTCTGTCAACTTTGTTATCTTGTGCACTCAGTAACTAAAAACTTTTTGATGAACAAGAAAGAGTATTACTAATTTATGATTCAATGGTGCAGTTTGCAGGAGGATTTGATGCAGAAACGATGCACGCATTTGAAGAACTTCGCAACATCGCACATCTTTTTAACAAAAAGTAAATAGAGGGATGGAAAGTTGAAACAATCTTGGCTTACCATCTCAGTAAGCTTCATACTGTTATTGTATATATACAATTTTCAAAGGTTGGTATCTGGTTGCTGGGCGGAGATTGTTTCAAAATTGTGATGACAATTCAATTTTTTATCATATTATGGAAGTTGAACATTTTGTTGTGAGATATGATCATATGAAGGAGAATTTTGTTTGGAGTTTTAAGCAAGCACGTTTTCTGTCATTGGAATGTAAGACATCACTCTCACGCAACGCAACAAGATATTGATGAGAAAATTTTGGAGCCAAAATGCACCGATGAAGGAAGCGTTGCTGCCATTCCATTTCGATGCTCTCTCTCATTAAATAGATGGGGTCTTCGATTTGACGCTCGAATCATATAGTTTTGCCACGTACATGATTTCAATAACTTGTTAGGTATGCTAAGCCTGCTGGCCTATTTATTTGATAAACAAATAAATAAAACTTTCCGATATACGGCCACAATCATATAACATTAATCAGGTAGTGCTCCACCATATATCACTGCTTGATGATCCACGTAATTAAAATGATAAATAATAAAATAAATAAATTATTACTATGATAGTGTAGTTATTAACAGTGTCCTACGATGGAGCAACTCCAATATAACTAAATCCTCAATTAATATTAATGCATGTGGATGATGTGATGTGTATTCAACTTTTGGCTATATTTCATTGCTAGTATATGTTAGACGACCTTGTTATCTTGTTTAACTGCTAGCTGTAGTACATACATATCAGTTATCATTAGTAAGGAATGGACATAAACAGGAGCCATGCTGGTTTCAAAATAATTAATTTGTTCAGGTATCATGGCAACGTTGTAATATTAATTTACTTTGGTTATATGGATTAATGTTGATGTTAGACTGTCCGTGAATGATGACATCAACAAACATTAATTCTCTTAAGCTGTACCGCAAAGTAACATGATCTTGTTCGGACAATCAAAACAAAACCAAGTACGTGCATAATTGAATTGACATTGTCCAACCACTGAAGGCCAAATAACCATGTGACATCGCATTCGCATCAGTGGGAAGTGATGATATATCAAAAATATATCGTCTATAAACCCTAGAATAAGCATCAACCACCGGTCCACCGCCACTTAAGCTAGTGCCAAACAAAATTAAAAGATTGAAATTAAAAGAAAAAAAGAAGAAGAAGAAGAAAAGACATGCAATATTTTAATTTGTGATAGGTTAAAATAAATAAAAGCTGGCCAAGAAAGCAAAGATGATAACATTTTTGATAAGTGATACATATTCAAGCTGTCATCAGTCATCACTTTCCCTGGACGTGTATTTTTCCTTTGCATGGGCCACCTCTTGTCTCCTCCAATTCCCCGTTCAATCTTTTTTCCTAGCTTTATATACCTCACCGCACTAATCCCCTTCCCTGCCCCAAATCTTTCGCATATTCATATTGTTTCTTTCCCATTTCAATCTCTCATGTCAGCCGCCGTTTCCGCCGCCGCCGCCGCCGCATGCTGCTCTTCCAAGAGCAGCAGCACTACTACTTCTCGTACAACTACCACTTCTGCGAGGACCCACCATTCAATGCTCTTTTCATCACCACAAGCTTCAATACAGTCACCGGTAGTATTATTTGGTCGATATGAAGCTCAAAAAAGAAGAGACTGGGACACGTTCATGCAGTACCTGAGCCAGCATGGTCCGCCGCTGGCTCTGTCCCGCTGCAGTGTAGCCCACGTTCTTGAATTCCTGAAGTACCTCGATCAGTTTGGCAAGACCAAGGTGCATGCTCAGTCTTGTCCTTTTTTCGGCCACGCCCACGCCCCTGCTCCGTGTCCGTGCCCGCTGATGCAGGCCTCGGGCAGCCTCGATGCTCTCGTGGGGAGGCTCCGGGCAGCCTATGAAGAGAACGGGGGGCAGCCAGCGATTAACCCGTTTTCTGCTCGTGCTGTGAGACTGTATCTTAGAGATGTGAGGGATGTGCAGGCTGAAGCTAGAGGGATGATTGGCTATGATCAAAAGAAGACGAGAAAGAAAAACTACATGCCACACCACATTCAACAACAAGAGCAGTACTATGATTGATCTTTAATTTGCTGATTACTATCACGAGCTGAAAACAGGGTCTGATTTTAGTGCATGATTTATCAATTAGATCTTGAAGAGTCACTTTTAAATTTTGCACCTGTGGTTTAATTGCTTTGAATGGAACAAGTTGTTCTGGGAGGACATCCGGACAAGTATCCTCTCCTAATATTTCTTCGTTCCCAATCTCTGGTAGCAAAACAAGTGGTGGAGGTTGAATTCTTTATTTTAATATTGTTCTTTCTTAATCTTTAAATCTAGTGAAAAACAAGTGGCGGAGGTTGAATTCTTTATTTTAATATTGATAATCAAGCTTTTTTTTTTAATTTTATTTACAATTAAGCTAGTTTTTCACTAGATTTAAAGATTAAGAGAGAATTTCGCTAAGAAAGAATCTTAATCTATTGTGGGATAAATAATTTCGAACAGTTCAAATATTTCAATATCTTAAAAATAAAGTTTTGAGTTCGAAACATGACTAATATCAAGATTAGAGCTAATACATTAAAATTGGAATTAACTTTAATTTCATTTTTTTATTTTATTTACAATTAAGTTAGTTTTTCACTAGATTTAAAGATTAAGATAGAATTTTCGTTAAGAGAGAATCTTAATCTATCGGGATAAATAATTTCAACGGTTCAAATATTTCAATATCTTAAAAATAAGTTTTGAGTTCAAAACATGACTAATATCAAGATTAGAGCTAATACATCAAAATTGGAATTAACTTTAATTTATTGTCATATAACTGCTCCTTCGTTCGATGATTAGCCCTGATCTTCAAATTAAACATTTTTAATAGCTAATCCTTTCGTGATTGTATATTAGGATAAAATGAAAAATGAAAAATAAATTATGACCATTGATATAGTTCTCGATCAGCCAAACAAAGAAAAAATCAGTTCACTAGGTCTTTTTCTTTTATAAAAATATCTAATTCCACAATTTTTGATGGTATGTTCGAGGTGATTGGATCCCTGTGCAGTTGGTGAACTAATGAATTATATTAGCCGTTCAAATTTTTAAAAATATTTTCTTGAGTTTTATGTTATATTTTAATTCAAAAACAAATACATAATTAAGAAAATGTAATTCCAAATATAAGAAATTGAACAAACGAAACAAAGCTACTGCAACATTGAAGTTTTGCCAGTGTTTGGGATGAAATATTCAAAATCCAAATAATGAAGTAAATTTAATTCAAAACGAAAAAAGACAAGACATGCAGGTGCACGAGTGTCCTTGCTCCCCATTTTAATAGTTAATTCATGTTACAATAAGTTGTGGTAATTAAGGGTCTATATAGAATTGAGGTTGGGTAATTGTAATTTAAAAACTACAACACTTAACGTTGTGTTTACTTCACATATTAGGGAATTGGAATTCGAAATCGGAATCATTGACAACTTTAGCTTCGCAAAATAGAGGCGGAAATCAAAATTGAAATCGTGAACCCCACCCAAATTTGGGAATGGAAAATGAGAGATTGATTCCCAAGACCCTCTTAGGAATCAATCTCTCATTCCCTAGATTTTCCAGTTTATCCCTATTAAATTTTTATAATCTATTATATTTTAATAATTTTATCAAAATTATTATTTAAAATTTATATTTACTATATATTATTAATTTATATTTCATAATTACATTTTTTTTTCACAGTAATTGTATGTTAAAAGTTACAGTACTTTAATTTCAAATAAGACCTACATGAAAAAAAATTCTAAATATTAATTAATATCCTTGCGTTGTAATATATATGCATTTCAGTTGCCAAGCTAAGGAATCTTTTTATTTTTTATTTTTTCCTAAGATGAGCATTCATATAATAAGTTACCTTATAAAGGAATTCTATTCCTTAAGAAATGGGGCTGTTTAATTTTAAACTTTTTATAAATTTCCAAAAGTGTTTTTCGTTTTCTCCATTTCGTTTCAATACGAAAAGTGAATGACACGATTGATCTTGGGGAAAAAAAAAGAAAAGAAAAGAAAAGAAAAAGAAAGGGTATATGACATGTAGGATTGACTTTACTTCAGCTGTTGACCTTTTGTCCTTATAAAATTTTATAAGCATACTTACAATTACAATGTTTGCGGTGCCACCGTCTCTAACAAGTCACCATCATTTCAATTCTTTGTATTGGAAAAATATCTTCATGTTTAAGTTACGTGTTAATCAAATAGCTGGCCATCTACCTCTATACTATATACATATATATATGAGCAAGCAAAAGTATGTTTGCTAATTACACTGTAGTCCCTGTTGTTTGTTGTAAGATTCAAAAAAATCTTTTTTTTTTTAATTTTCACGGAATAATACTGCCTGCTTTAATCTGTTTCTGTTTATTTAGATATTTGATCACAGTAAAACAAACTGGGGATACTTTAGCATATTTATAGTGACTATAATTAACTTTCTATCAGGTAAACTTTTATCATATTTGATTATTATTGGTACCACTATCTGGTCAATGATGATGGAGAAAATTCCAATTTGGGATAAGATCATATGATTTTATGAGATGTTAGTTACTCAGCAGACATCTTTTTTCATCCACAAAATAGGCATTAATTTAAGAAGACCAAACCCTTTATTTCTCAACAAAGTAGTGGTCCAGGAAGCCTGTGCTTTTATGTGGACATTTTTTTTTCCCTCCATTTTATATCAAGCTATCATCATTAGTACTCCTTAGTGGTAGAAATGAACAGTAACCCCATTTTACATGGTTTATATACGTAGGCAAGGCCAAAGCTGGGCAAGTTAAAAACCCGCAGGCAGACGAACACTTGGCCCAATTAGCGTTGATTTGGCCCAATTAGCGTTGATTTTGGTCACTTACAGGAATTTTTAACAAGACATTGCGACGTATAAATGTGCATATACAGTCAAATACTTTTCGTTCACATCCTGGTTCTCATTGCAATTCCTCTGGTTGCTTCAATCAATTTATTTCTCCTTTTCTCATATTATTTGTTTGTGCAAATATCTTCTTAAATTTTTGAGACTATCCTTTCCGGAAACATAGCTCGAGCGCTTCAAAATTTGATGGCTCATATATTGATATTTGTCAAAATAGATGTGTTACACATTGCATTTATACAAATCCTACAAAGTGTTTTTAAGTCAAATTCTAATTGGGTTCAGTTAAATTTTCCTATAGTATTTACCGGTTTATAAATAACAAAATATGGTAAGTTCATAAGAATGTGCAGAGCTCCTTGTCAGTCGGAAAGATCGAACATTCTCCGGTAATCACAAACCTAAGGTTTGCAGGTGCATTGAAAGGCAGGGTTGAGGAATGTTGTAACCCTCCTTTTCCAGATCTGGAAGAAGAATGTTCAACAAAGAATAGATCTGAGCAGACTCTGAATGACTTTCATCTGCAGCAACAAACAAATAGGTTCTGTTATTGACCTCAATCCAGCTATACCCGGGTATCTTCTGAACTCCTCTTTCTTTCATTAAACGTCGTATCTTATTCACATTTCCCCACTGTCCGGCATCAGCATGTATATTTGAAAGCAGCACATAGTAGCCTGAGTTTTGTGGGTCTAAATCAAACAGATGACTTGAAGCCACTTCAGCTAGCTCAACATTGCCATGGACCCGACATGCTCCCAGCAACGTTCCCCAGACACCTGCATCAGGTGCAAATGGCATACTGTTTATGGTCTCTAATGCCTTATTCAAACGACCAGCACGCCCAAACAAATCTACCATGCATGCATAGTGCTCCATGCGAGCTGGGATTCCATATTCTTCAGTCATACAATGGAAGTAATGAATTCCAGCTTCAACTTGGCCAGCATGGCCACAAGCAGATATTATAGCGAGAAACGTGACATGATCTGGCTTGATTTTATTATTTAACATTTCATGGAAAAGAGCAAGAGAGTCCTTCAGATGGCCGTGGCATCCATAAGCAGCAATCATGCTATTCCATGCAGCTTCCTGCTTCCTCTGCATCATGTCAAACACAGTACGAGCAAAATCCAAGTTTCCACATTTAGCATACAAGTCTATCAGTACACTCTCAGCAATATTATCAGAGCGGCAGGAATCTTTTATCATCAAACTATGAATCTCTTTTCCATAATGCAGTGCATGTAAGTTTGCGCAAGCAGAAAGAGCAGCGGATATACTCACACAATCGTGCTTCACTCCTTCAATCGCCATTTGACGAAAAAGATCAATGGCCTCCTCTGGTTTGCCGTTCTGAGAATATCTTGTGATCATTGAGTTCCAACAAACAACATCCTTTTCAGACATTCTTTTGAATATTTTATAAGCAAGATCCAATCTTCCACACTTAGCATACATGTCTGTAATTGCACTTCCCACATGACACTTCCCATCAAGCCCATTCTTCAGGATGTAACAATGCAACTCTTTTCCCAGTTTCAGAGCAGCCAAATCAGCGCAAGCAGGTAATATACTTGATAGGGTCACAGTATTTGGAATGATTTTTTCTTGAATCAACCACCTAAATTTTTCTAAAGCTTCATGGCTAATCCCATTAAGCACATACCCCGAAATCATAGCTGTGAACATTACTACATCAGCTGCAGTGTTCTCTTTAAAAACTTTGCAAGCCATCTTCACATCCCTGCACTTGAAGTATATGTCAATAAGTGCACTCTTCAAGAATGCATCCAAAGGCACACCATTTCGTATTATATAGCCATGAATTTCCTTACCTTGTTTGATACTTGCAACTTCACAGATTGAAGGAAGAAAACTTGAAAATGTGATCTCATCTGGTTTAACACCAGAAACTATCATCTTATGAAACAAGTCCAAAGCCTCATTCATAAACCCATTTTGTACATGCCCTGCAATCATTCCATTCCAGGTCACCAAATTAATCTGAGGCATCAATTCAAACAATTTGAGTGCATCATACAATCGCCCACTCTTCGAATACATAGACAACAGCGAATTTGCCACCTGAGGGTCAAACTCCAACCCAAAGCTTACAACAACACCATGCACTTGGGTACCAAAATCTGTCATAGCTTCCGCGGCACAAACAGATAAAATACAAGCAAATGTCACAGAATTTGGTTTGGTTTCACTAATTCTCATTTCTTTAAATGCCCTTGTCGCATTATCTGATTCCCCACATGTAACATAACCATTTAGCATCACATTCCATAAAACACAATCTCGTTGCGACATGTTATCAAACACGTAACGTGCCTCGTCAATACAGCGGTTCTCAGTGTAAAGCTTAACCAAAGAACTCCCAACAAACACATCAATGCCACAGCCCATTAACCAAATCATATCATGAACCAACTTACCAAATCTCACATTACCCAAAGCACTACAAGCCTTCATTACAGAGGGAAAAGTGTGATTATCAGGGCGAATCCCGCAACTCAACATCTTAAAATAAAACAACAAAGCGAAACGAAACAATCCCATTTTAGCAAAAACTCTAATCATCCGATTCCACGGCAAACTGGTTGCCAAATCAAGACGCGGAAACATGTTGCCGGCGTCAATGAAGCCCCCGCAAAGAACATACATGCCCAGTATCTTTGCACCCAATGCCGCATTGTCACTGATTCCATTTAGAATGAACTGGGAATGGACTTGTCGGCCTTGTTGAAGAACTGAATGATCAGCACAAGCCTCTAAGATTGAACCCAGATGACTTGCGAGAGCAGTGTCTGTTTTGTGGGACGACACGAGTTGATTCGTGAAGTGTTCACAGTTTGAATGTATGGATTTGCATTTGAATGCAGAGAAAATAGATAAACATTTGTGGGATGAAGTGATCAATCTTTGATACATTACATTATGAGTTGAACAAACTGCAAAAGCGTCACCCCGCAGAAATTTTTGTTCCGCCAATCCACCTCGCGGGAGAATGACGGTCAAATGACAAATACTGGGTAATAACAAATCGATCCCCACTTTATAGAAAAACCACATTTACCTACCTTAATATTTACTTTTTTCATATAGGTCCCACATTTCAAAACTAGTAAATCTTCGGATTGGACCCATTTCGGCCTTCTTGATCTGCAATTCATGCATCCGCAAAAGTGTTAGGAGTACGAGTATCTAGGGCTGAGCTAAGCCCAACCCAGTAAGTGTTAGGGTTTTGGATGAAAAAAAGATTATTTATTTATTTATTATTATTTAAAAAAAAGGGTTCTTCGGTGCCACTTAAGATCACCCAAAGAAATAATTAAATTCTCATAGATTTGTCTTTGTATAATGAAAATACATGCAAAATCATCATCGTGATTGGAATAACTAATAACATAAGATAGTGGACAATTATTACACCAATCGATCATAATAAAAGTCTTTCTAAAAACCCTTTAAAATCATTACTTGATATCTTTTTTTAATTTTCTCACAGTGAGACACACCAAAATCTACTAAAATGAAAATTGAAATGGCATTTGATGATTTTGAAGCTCTCAAATGATGAGAAAATGACGTGCACTGACCCCTCATATGCAGAAGTGAATTTAGTGACATTGAAAAATGCAATGGACACTGAGCTCAATCAACACTTCGAATAGTTACTATCAGCCAGCAGCAGCAGCAGAGACCCCTTTTGCACTTTGGCTTTAGACACACACAAGTAGTGTGATTTAATAGCATTAAAAATTAACTTTATTAAACCTTACAGTTTAATAATTTATCCGTATGAAAAAATATGAGGGTGTCTGTATTAAAAAAAAATTTATTATTATACATAGATGCGGGCATCCTTTATTATTTTTTAATGCAGACATACTATTAAGTATTAAGTCATGTGATTTAATAGAGTGTGCACTTATTCTATCAAATCACTTAGCTTAATAGCATTTTTGCATGACAAAAAAATGAGCATGCACTTATTCTATTACCCAGCATCCTCAATTTAACACACGCTAAAAAATACAAAAAAAAAAGTTGTGCTTTTTTGTCTGTTAGTGTATTGAAATATGCATTTTTTATTTGTTAGTTGCATCCTCGCTTTGTTAAAATGAGAATATCCTCACTAATATGTATATATATATAGAAATTCTATGGTCCGGACGCCCTTATTTTTTATTTTTTTTCATGTAGATTCACTATTAAATCATATGGTTTAATAAAATGTCTGCACTTATTCTATTAAACCACATGACTTAATAACATATTCGCATGACAAAAAAAATGAGAGTGCCCACATTAGAGTAAGAGAATATATATATATATATATAGAGTGAGGATGCCGCAAACAGACAAAAAAAATCAATGTGCTAACATATTAAAAATAATCGTCTCAATGTATTGAATTTTTTTTATTTTTTTTATTTTAATGATATCCTTAATTTATTAAAATAAAAATGTTCTCATTACAGAATAATAATATATTTAAAATAATTCTCTAATAAAAAAAAGTAAGAATGTTACTAATAGATAAAAAAAACTACATATATATAAATACACAAAAAAAATTAGAGACTGTATTAAAAAATATATTTTTTAAAAAAATTTTAGTAGGATTCTAACCGAATATCCTCATTAGAGTAGAGTAGTAGTATGTATAAGTGCCGCTCTTCAAATTGCGCGGGGCAGGGTCATGTTATTTCAGTTTTTATTTGTTATATAGATTTTTTTTTTGTTGAAAATAATTTGTTAATATATTTTTATTTTGCATGGAAGTCGAATAATAATGGTTAGGAAAAAAACAAAAGAAAAGAGAACTCCCATCATTTTAGCTGAGAAAGAGACTCTTGTGGGGCTGCAGTCTGCAGTGCTAGGTTTTCCACCGCTTTGGGATCTGCAATCAGATCTGCTTGCGAAATGCAAATATTTGAGGGCGAAAAGTAAAAGAAATGGTGTGTGTTTTTTCTGTATTGCTAAAAATTACTTTAAAAAAAAAGAATTTCTAATTACAAATACGATTGTGTAAATTAGCTAATAGTTGATAAAATTGATGAGGATTTTTAGAAGGATGCAATATACTTCTTAAATATTTAAACATAACAAAGAAAAAGAGTGAAATCTTTTTATTGTTTGACAAAGTTAATTGAAATCCTCTTGATATTTTAATAAACATCCAAACTTCCTTAAGTGTCAAATTTTTTCCGTTAATCTTATTTTTTTCCTTGGAGGTTGTTTAATATTAGGAATATGAATACTTTTAACTAATTAATTACTTGACTAAATTTTTTTTCATAATTAATTGACAAATTATGGAAAAAAAGTAAGGGAGTTGTCATAATTTTTCAAACTAATTCTAAATTTTTTCTCAGAATTAATTGAAAAATTAAATGCAAACTTATATGTGTAATTAATCGAGTAATTTTTTAATCATAGTTAACTAAAAAATAAAATTAAAATTATGGAAAAAGAAAGGGAATTGCATTTAATTTTTAATTTTTTAAAAATCAATTAAAAATTAAATGCAATATATATATATATATATATATAATTTTATTCTTACAAATACCTCAATTTATTATTCTACAAAAAGATACATATGTATATGTATTTTTTATTTAATTTTTAATTAATTCTAAAAGATTTGGAATTAATTGGAAAATTATGAAAATTCACTTACTTTTTCTAATAATTTTGTATTTAATTATTCAATTAATTAAATAATTAAATATAATCGTATTCTCAACATCAAACAACCACCATGGGTAGAACAATAAGTTCAGCCAAAAAAGAAAAATTCACATTGAGGGTGTTTGGATGTGTTTTAAAACATTAGGAGGGTTTCGATTAGTTTCATCCAACAAGAGAAGAATTTTGTTCTTTTTTAAATATAATATTAACAAAATAGATTTGAAGTTCAAATTGCACTAATATTAGAATTAAAAAAGGTTTAGTCTATGTTAATGAAATTTTTAAATATTTGAAAAAAGAATCTACACGATGACTTGAAACACCTCAATAGGTTATTAATGATGCTATCTAGTGGTGATATTCAAGAGTTAATGATCGATAATGCTCGTGGCCATAGTGACGACCCATATATATGAAAACCGAAATAACATTTATTGCTGGTAACATGATGTTGCAAGTTGCATCTACTGTTGTTTCAAAGAAAAAAAAAAAAGCTGCGTTCAGTCTGTGGGAGGGAGATGTTGAGGTTCGATTTAATTAAATAACAAAAAACACATATTTGAATTAGTCTACTATGTATATACTAGAAAGTACATTTACAAGTTTCTTTTGTGTAAAAACGACACATCACAGTATTTAAGAAGTTATTGTATAAATTAAGTTGTATGACAGAACCCAGATTAGACGCCTTTATTTTGGTGGCATATTTAAGACCTCTATCCCCGGCTTGAAAAACCCCAGTCCTGAAATTAGTGATTGAAATCCAAAGAAGCTTCAATTCATCCCATTTTTCCTATAAGTATTGTGACAACACCCAAAATATAAGTAAATAAATTAATAACTAAATGAAAGAGAATTAAAAAGCTCTGAAAAAGAGATGTGAAACCATGACTATGGTTTTTTTTTTTTTTATTTGGCTTTGAATGTATATAACTTGCTC
Source organism: Citrus x clementina (assembly GCF_000493195.1). NCBI lineage: Eukaryota > Viridiplantae > Streptophyta > Magnoliopsida > Sapindales > Rutaceae > Citrus > Citrus x clementina. The sequence goes on from NW_006262688.1 coordinate 30,966,470, forward strand.
TGCCCTAAAAGAGGTCATCATATTCATATGGGATCTCTAAATGATTCCCTAAATAAAGGCGGAAATATTTTAGGGTTCTTCTCACTGGAAGTAAAGTCATTTATATCACATGGCGAACTACCATGTGCCACACTATCCAAGATCAAGAGTTTAGTTACCCCCATGAATCTTATTTTTTAATCTCATGTAGAGATGATGATTTGATGCTCCCAATGTGTATACAGTTAATACTAATACTATCATCATCATCACCATTATTACTATTTGTCTTAAGTGTTATATATATATATATAGAAGGTTGAGTAGATTACGAAATTCCCCCCAAAAATAAGAATAGATAACATATACATGGGGAAGAAGCTTCCATTGACAAGTAACACTTGAAATAATTTATGAATTTTGGGCCTCTACCCTATAAATATTTCTATGAATACTTTATGTCATTTGTATAGTGATTAATGTGCCATTTATTTACTGGATGATTTAATAATAATTTTATTAATTATGAAATTCATCATCTAATGAATAAGTAACACATGTCCATAAAATATAAATTGAGATTCAAAAATATTATATTCTTGTATGTATGAGTATGACATCCAACTTTGACACGGTTAATGTACTATATAATGTAAATGGCAGCATTAGAGAATGTGATAATTAATTAATTAATTAAGGACAAAGTATATACAGGTGGCATTTTTAATCCAAGCCGTCCATGTAGAATATTTAGACGGTCTTGATCCACGTAACCGGTGAGTTTGCTGGTAGATGGCTGACGTCTGGAGACGTATTATGCTTAGGCATGTGTCTCGCGTGCTGATCAACACCGTTGTCACAGGCAGGACTAAAGATGATATGATCATATATAATATAATCTTTACGTATTTTTAAATTGGATTTTTTTTAAAAAAAAATACCGAACTTCTTATTAATATAATTAATGTAGTAGGCAATCGTCAGCATCGAGAAAGGGCTGGCATGTTAATGAGGATATACATAAGATTTTATTTAAATTAATAATAAAAGTATTTATATAATAAGTGAGTAAATTATTGGCCTGCTTCACATGGCAGCTTGCTGTGGTGATGAATATGATTCTTGTATATACAAAGACAAAAAAACTGTGTGTATACAGTATTGCATTGCTCAGAGAATCCCAGTTGAATTTGTTCTCTTGTGGGTGCCGTGTGATTGGGCTGGCTCTGTCATGCAGGAACGTGGGGCAAGTGTTGTCCCCAAGCCAATCAAAATCTGTTTTCAGAAAACAAAAAATGAACAAAATATTTAAAAACAAAAACTAGGGTTTGTTGTTGGTCAGGGCTCATCAAGTGAGAAGAAGCAAAAGCATGGACCACAAAAATCCCAGTTAAGAAATAAGAAACCCTAACAAATTGGTTTATCATGGGAGTCAGTTCTTGATAGAAAGAGACAAATTGAAAGATATTAATTATATAATTGAGACAACCAGTAAGCCAAGTTGGTGAATTTATTTTATTGCTATTAATATTTTAACTCCTTATAGGTATAGCTCATCATAATTCAATTAACAAAAAGCTAAAATCTGGCTATATGCATATAAATCTATGCAAGTAGGTGCCGTTTGAACCATTTAATTCTTCATTATTCCAACTTCATGAGGGGAATTTATTAGGCTCGAGTTTCTTCTAAGAATATCAATTTGAGGAAGAGAAAGTGGTCCATCATAAATATGAGAGAGGGAGACAGTCATCTTTGAAGAATAAACAAAGTGTTTTGAGCTAGATTGGCAACAGAAGAACAGTTGTAAATTAGTGAGAGTAGAGTGGATAGTATTAGTTGGCAACCATGGTCTTTTGAAGAAGTCCAAAGCCAGGAGCACTTTTGAGAGAGAGAGGGAGAGGGAAGCACTTTGAGATAAAAGAGAGAGAGAAATGTTGTTAGCATAGCAATAGTAGATTCTTAAAATGTCTCATCAAACATGAAAGGTCGGCGACTCTCTCGATGATCATTGGCCCATTTGATGAACACTTCACATCTTTTGTTTTGTATATATGTATCTGTAGTCTGTGAAACGTTTCTCAACTTGGAAAAGAAACTCTCCTCAATTTTGAAAGCCATCAAAAATGTCTAATCAATGTTATGACCTTTATCTAATTCTGCATGTTTGAGCACTCATTTTTAATTGAATTGAATGGAACTGAACAGTTCAGGTCATGACACCCACCAGATTTCAAAAAAGAGCTGGACTTTAAGCCTAAAAGAAAAGGCATGTATATGTTATGTTATTTGACCTTTCAACCTTACAAAAGAACAAAACTTCAAATCTTAAAAATTTATATACATGATTAATTTAATCAGACTTTCTAAAACCAATCTTTGTCCTTAATCATCCCGACATAATATGCTATAACCCTAGTTTATATTCTTCTTAGTCGATCTTTATCACCTTTTTGTAGGTTACATACCATAAATCCCTTTTGAGCCCCAAATTAAACATTCTAAGTTAAGCTGTCAAATTATTTGTCCATGTTCGTGACTTGCTTGCACATAGCTTTATCATCATATGATCACCTCAAATCAAATCTATGCGCGCACACACACGCACATATGAATGTGTGTGTGTGTGTGTGTAAAATTTGAAGACAAAAGGATGATCAACACATGATGGCAAGAGGTTGGAAGAACAGTGCAGTGGGAAATAAAGTGGATTCTGGAAAGAATGAAATCAGGCAAGGACAAACTTCTCTCTGCCATAGCAAACTCATGCCATAGCCAGAAGCCAACTCAAGTTAACTCTTTCTTAAGTCAATCGTAGCAATCCAGTGCTGTGTTGTTGTAGGATTTCCAGCAACTGTTCTTTTAGGTTAATAATCGTTGAGAAAGTTTTAAGTGGGGCTATTCTCACTCACTATGTCATCGTATATACGTGCTATAACATTCGTAAGAAGTGCATCTTTTAAAATTATGCAATAATGATGTCAATGAAGAAACACAAATTAAAGGATATAAAATAATTCTTTTGTGAAGATGTACTTATTTTGAAAAGGGAGTACACCGCTAAAAGATTGGGAAAAAAAAAAAAACACTCATTGTATTGAAAGTTGTGCTTCGTATTTTTTCCTTTTTGTGCATTGAATTTGTCTTCTAAATTCTAATAACATCCCTATGAGAGAATAACTATATAAATATAACGTATATGTGCTAGAATAAGTCTAGAATTCATCCTAAAAATTTGTTTGTTGATTAAAGGATTATAGATCTTTTAATTTTAAATATCATTTTAGATCTTTTCCGCAAGTACACAGTATACTTGTAAGTCTCTTCGTACTTCAAGGAAAAAAGATTTGTTGTGGAGGGAACCTTTTTTTCCGTAATAAGTAGCTGTTGTCACTATTTTTCGTCCTTTTTTTTTTACCCACTTGCCTTTACATGTTGAAATTTCTGCCAAAATGACGCTTCTATGAAATTTTTTAATGCCCCTTTCTTCACTTATGCCTAAGAACCAAAAAAAAATTGATCTTCTAATTAAATTAATTTCTTATTATACGATATATATATATATATATACTTTTTTCCGATACTATATAATACTTGAAAAATCAAATAGAAAAAAAAAATCTTAGTTTTGAAAATCAAAGGACTTTTATGACACAATGGTTCTCTGAAAATGGAAAGAAAAATTGGAAATGCATGTGATTCCAAAAATCTCTGTACAAATCTTACTTTCCCATTCCACATCCCTCTTCCTTATCCTTGCAAGATACTCATTTCCAATAAACATTTGCATAAATTTTGACATCCTAATCGTTTCTAGTTAATTATTCTAAAAATGTCTTGAATATTAAGTATAAATCAGCGACTGGATCTTTTACTTCATAATCACTTTCTCTTCTCCTTACAGAATGCTCCAAAAAATGGTTTCACTTTTCTGGACTCTAGTCTTTTCAAACATTCAAGACTGCATCGTGCAAAGGTACTCATTATTTCTCATTTATTTCCATATACATATATTGTAATCTTAATTTTTCAGTGTATAGCCTTGTCCTCTTGCTTTTCTTATTCCTTTTTTTTTTTAATTTAACAAATTAATAATGACAGTCAGAAAACATTTTGGACTTTGTGCACATAACATAAAAGTTTGTAATTGTTTGTTTTTCTTCCATGTATAGGAATGTAAATGAGGGGATGAAAATATTAAAAAGAGAGCCTATTACAACTTTTATAGAGTCTAATAATATCTGTAAGTGTTGGTGTTTGATTTTTTTTTCGTTCAAATATTTTCCATTAATTAATCTATTTGATTATTGTGAGGACATTGTTATAGATGTCCCATTCTTTCATTATATCAATGCCATTGCATTATGTTCGGACCATAATTGAACCAAATTGATAAGGTATATTTCCACCGATGAGTTACAATTTGCAATGCTTTTGATTGGTTGTTTGTGTAGGGAGGCTAGCTTTTCTTATATTTTTAAACTGGTTTTTGGATAAAAATTGAACGATGAATAAAAAATCAGGACACCGACTAGTTGTTTAACTAATAATCAATCAATGGACATTCATAATATGAATTTTCACAAAATTATGCAATCAAAAGTACAATTTCAAATTGAATAATTGTTGTGAATATTTCCTTTGGTGGGATTGTGATTGTGGGGGGTGGTATTATTTCTATCTTGCAAGCTAGTTGAATAAAATTTAACAAAAGTGCATATCACATTGTGAGGTGCGCAGGCTTCCCAAAAGAAACGGGTCATATTCGAAACGGGGTTCTAACCAGAAACGTTTCCGAGAAATGCGGCTGCCTGCCGCCTCTTTACTTTCCCATCACTTGGTTTTTGATTAAAAAATAAAAATGGAAGGAAACAAAACAAAAAGACTTTTAGCCAAAGTCTTTTTTAACTCTACAACTAAAAAAACTAAGCAGTTGTAGGTATTTGACCATTTGGATGTTATATGATTATGAAATAATTAAATCAAATTAATCGAGCAGCTAAACTTAATATAAAAAACCCCATTAATTTTAGTTTAAACAATTAAATCCTCACTCTGTCTCTTTCTCTCTCAATCTGGTTGCGTATTGAGAAGAGCTGTTTTGTATGAAAAGTCAGCGACTCTCTCTCTCTCTATCTCTCAAACACCATTTATCTTTAACAACAACAACAACAGCAGCTTTGTTTCAATCTTCAAAAACCTGTTTCTTTGTTTTCTTGCTTCCTAATAACCAAGACCCCATCTCCCCAGAAGAATTCTAATTACGCCTACTAATTATCTGCATGTTATTTTTTAAGCCTTGCTATTTATGTGCTTCACAAAAGCACAAGCTAGCTAGCTAGCTACTAGTTATAGCCTGCAGCCAGCTAGAGTAGCTAAATAGATGAAAGCCCTATTGAGTATTGACCCTCATCACTTGTTGTTTGATCATCACTAGTATGTGCAGCTTCTTTGGGGTAGAAATGGAGAATTATCAAGGGGATTTGACCGATATTATTCGAGCCGGCGGTCGACAAATTGGCAGTAATAATTCAGCTTCAGTTTCAGCTTCTTCATCATCAGCGTCTGTTGTTTCGGCCTCTGATCATCTTAATAACCCTTTGCCCACCTGGCAGTTTCCTTCCGATCCACTAAGCTTTTGTTCATCAATTGATGATAACAGAGAGAATCTTTTTGGTGATCCATTCTCTAACACGCGAGATCCGCTGCTTCACGAGCTGAACATACCCAACTCATCAGGCTATTACGCTCCACCACCACTACCACCAGCAGATAGAGTTGTTGATCATGAAGCAGCAACAGCGGCTTCTAATATTAATATTGGTCGTCGTCATCATCATCAGAGAGGACTTTTTCATGAAGATGAATTGAAGAGTCCTTGCAACATATTTTCGCGGATTCAGATCTCACCATCATCACAAAGTCCTAAGCAGCAGCCTGCTGTATCGCCATGTGAATCACCTGTGATAGCCGCTGCCGCGTCACCGAGGGGAATTAAGACGCCTGTTGTGGTTGCAAGCGACATGATTAATGCTAACAGCACCTCAAAAAGTTGTTTAGTTGACAACACCGGCCCTGCTCAGATCTCATCTCCGAGGAATCTGGGTATTAAGAGAAGGTCAGATTTATTATTTAATCTCTTTTTCACCTGTTGCTTGCATGAATTAACTAAAAACAAACTGGATTATTATTATTATTTATTTATTATTAAAGTATTACTTTACCCAGGGGGCTTATTAAATGTTGCTATGATGCCGGCTGTATTTAGAGAAATAATGAAATTTGTTGTATTTTCATAAAATCATGTATATATGAGGATCTGCAGCAATTAGGGTTTGGTATTAAGCACAAGAACAGTTGTTAGAGAGGGGGCGGGGTGTGATTTCAGGTGAGATTGCTCTCCTAGTCAAAATTTGAACACCAAAAGTGAATAACATATCTATCTTGATGATGTGTTTTTATCAACCTGAAAAAGGTAATCTAACTGTTGTCACAATAAGATTCACATACTTTGCTTTCATGTTGTTTTCAGAAAATACTTTTCCTTTTTCTTCTCTAACTAGCCTGGAAAGATAACCATGTATTGGTCGATTTGTTCTTCCAAATATGCCAACCTTTCCTCTTTCTTCAAGAGAAAAATATAGAGAACTTCGGCTAAAAATTAAAGTGAAAAGGTGATGAATATATGCCTCATGCATCCTCATGCTGATGTTATTACTGTTATTGTTATTTTTCTGAAATTAATTTCTGTTTGTGAGAAAATTGAAGAAACATACATGGTCGAATGTTCCAATTATTTACAGAGTTATTTTATACTGTTATTATAACACAGGAAGAGCCAGGCGAAGAAGGTGGTTTGTATTCCGGCACCGGCAGCAGCAAACAGCAGGTCCAGTGGAGAAGTTGTTCCTTCTGATTTATGGGCATGGAGAAAGTACGGACAGAAACCCATCAAAGGTTCGCCTTACCCAAGGTAACAAAACAAATATCCTTTTAGCTTTAGGTTTTTATTTTCTTGTTACAGAATAAACCTAAAGTACCTAATATGCATGATCGGTAATTATATAACTGATAAATCTTCTCTCTTTTTTACTTTTTCTGACAAACTTTAATTTGATGCTAAACTAGTTATGTTACTTTCTTAATTCATCATATGCTCAAGTAGTAATTAATCATCTTCAGCTATGAACATACTCTCTCTCTTTTTTAGTTTAAATTTATGGTTTTATGATATTGTAAATTGCTGAAAATTATTTTACAACATTGTAAAAGTTAAAAAAAATATGGATATTCACATTAGAAAAGGACTCATGTAATTATCAACTATAAATTTTTAGTATTTGATAGAATGATTATACTTAATAATATTTTATTTTGTTGATGTTTTGAAATACAAAAATTCAGGGGCTACTACAGATGCAGTAGCTCCAAAGGTTGCTCAGCAAGGAAACAAGTGGAGAGGAGCCGGACAGATCCAAACATGCTGGTGATTACTTACACCTCAGAGCATAACCATCCATGGCCAACACAGAGAAATGCTCTAGCTGGCTCAACAAGGTCTCAGCCATCAAAAGCTAATGCTGCTGCAAAGGGCTCAGTCTCACCAAGCTCTCATCAGCCACCTCAAAACACAACTACAAATAATAGTAACACAAAGGAAAATGTGAAAGAGAGCAGCAATGACACTACTACTTTGTCTCCTAGTAATAATAATTTTAATGCTGCACCAAGCTCAAGTACTTCTGTTAAGGAGGAGATTGAGGAGATTGAGAAGCCAATCGATGATGATCAAATGGAAGGTGCTGATCTTGATGAATTCAGTGAAGGGTTTTCTAGTTCTCATGAGATATACAAGCCTGCATTGCCTGACTCTAACCAATCTCATGAGGACTTCTTTGCTGATTTGGGAGAAATTGAAGCTGACCCTCTTAATCTTCTGTTCAGCCAAGGATTCAGTACTGGAGATCACGAGAATAAAGGAACCAGAGTTTTGGATCCATTTAATATCTTTGATTGGTCAGGGGACAACAACAATAACAATAGCAGCAGCAGCAACACTTCATTTGGAGAAACCAAGAGGGGTTTATGACAAGACCTTGAAGCAATTAAGCAAAGCAACAAAAGAAAAAAAAAACTTCATTTCCCACTTAAAAATATAGAGATTATATATATATTTTTTTATGTAAGTTGTTGGGGTGCTATTGCACTCAAGGTCATGCTATAAACCTTGTCATTCTGGTTTGATTTTCTTACCTAGGTGAGAGTTTTTCTTATCTACTTTTTATTTTTATAGTTCTTGTTATTTACCGGAAGAGTCAGTACCTTATATTAATTAGGAGAAAAGTGTAGTTTAAAAAAAGAAAAACAAATAAAAAGACGAGTGTTGGTTGATTGGGAGCAGAAGAAATGAGTCCCACATTCTCTTTTGGAATATTGGTGGATGGGACAGAAAGCTGAGAAACAGAAGGTTTCAACAGTTAAAACCAAGTACATCCATCGGACATGACTGGAAAGCTCAGAGAGAAAGTGATTGATTTAGGATGGGACTTGCCATTTCTTCTTTTCAAGTGGAACATAATTTAATATTTTCAAAAGCCCTACGCACCCTCTATCTTAGGGAGTTAGGGTCATCATCATAGAGGTATTCTCAAAATTACCTTACCCCTCGGGGGAAAAAAAATCCCCTTAAGTTTAATTGCTTTGATGCAAAGAAATAGAGAGAAGGTGATAAACGACTATTATGATACGGGAAAGAAAATGAAAAAAGAGATTGAAAAAAATAGAAAAAGCTTGACCTTTCTCATCAATCTTCTCTAGGGATGTGCACAGGAGAGAGATGGGAGAGAGAGACGCAAAAGCAATACAATTGCAAGCCTTGGGTTCCTCAGCTTTGTTATTATCCCATCCATTCAGTCTTTGTTTATTTCTTGAAGTCTTAGGCATTGGAGGATTGTTTTTGCATTAATATATATATATATATATATATATATATATGTATGTATGTATGTATGTATGTGAAGAAACGTTTCCATTCAAGATTTTAGATTTTATTAAAATTTTAAAAAATTATTAATCTATATAATTTAATAGTATTTTTTAATTTTAAGAAAGTTCAGGATTTTAAATTAGATCAATACTCTATAAACGTGTGTATATATAGTCATAATCTAATAAGAATCTCTTAAGTTATTAAAATAAAGAATAAATTGAAGATAAATAAAACGCATAGTAGTATATTTTGCCCTATAGTGAATTGAAGTATGTATTTTTCTTATTTTTTAACTTATCTCTTACTCTAATATCTTAAAAGGATCTCTCATTGGAAAATTATTTTATCTGTGTATATATAAACACACACTCAAATATAATTGGAAAATTATTCTATCGATGTGTGTATATAAAACACACACTCAAATATAATTTTGCATATATTTTAGTTCAACAATTACTTAAATAAATTAATAAATTACTTATTAGGTAAAAGAGAATGCATGTTTCATTTCTAACAAATGTCATATTTATCACTTATAACTTTATTAGATTTTTAATCACTTGTTTCATCTCTCCCACTAAAAGTAAGTATGAAAAGTTAATTTTTTTTAATTAATATACTATTCTACCCTCTCTTATAAGATTTTATGACATTTCTAAGTAGTTTGATACCAAAATTACAGAGGACATGAAAAGCATTAGTTCTGTGTAATTACCATTCAATCTTATCTCTAATCATTGGCTTCTCTTCTTAATTCACCGCTAATTATGATGGATCAAGTCTCAACTGATCAAGATTTTGTCATTTTATCACGTGAAGGGCCATTATTTTTTTTGCAGTTGAGTGTGCATGCATTGGATAGATTTGTTTCCTGCTATCTCTACGGCCGAATATTTTAATCAAATCAAAATTGATGAAAATTTTAATGACATTTTTAAGTTAGATGATAATTAACTTACGTCAACACAATACCCAAATTGAAATTGTTCTCTCTTTCTGGTAATTGTACTTTTTATTTAGAATGAACTGATTTGATACCAATAGCTGCAATCTCTTTGAACTTCACTAGAGATAAAAAAAGTAAATAAATAAATTCCAAAATTTATCTCCTTTATCATTTGTAAATCATATATTATCATTATCTTCGTCAGAGAATCTTGAATACACACCATACTCTAAGATAATTTTAATGAATAGTTCATATACAGACATAATATTCATAAGATAAATATGTTATAATATTAAAAAAAATCGAAGACTTAAAAAGTAAACAACTATACATATGAGTCATATGACCATAGCTTGTACTTAATTCATCAGCAGTAAGTTGTTCACTTATAATTAGTTTACATCAACATGCTAGGTAAAGTTCAATTTACTCCTACTGAGAATGATAATTTTTAAATTATTCTGAAAAATGTGAAAATATTAATTTACTTTATTTATTTAAAAAATGGTAAAAAAAATAAATTCATCAGCATGCCCTCCATTTTCCTTATTTTGTTAGAGTTGGACTATTAATACCCCTCCAAAATTCTATTGAAACCCATTTTTCAATTATATTCCATTTAATACCAAAAATACCCTTCTTTCTAAATGACCACTCTTTTCATTTATGAATTTTTCAGTTTCTTATAATTTTCTCACTCTTTTCAGTCTTAACATTTATATTTCTCTCTTCAAACCTTCTTTATTATTTAACTAGAAAATAGAACCGCGCTTCACGCGGCTTTGAAAAAAGAATTTAGTATTATCTTTTTTTCTTACTTTACACTTGATGAAACTGATAAAAAATATGAGTTGATTTTTTTTTTAAGATGAGCCAGCCTTATAAAAAATAAAAAAAGCTATTGGCCAGCAATACAAATAAAGAAGCAACGCAATATAAAGAATAAAATGAGAGAATATATTATAGAGTGATTTTATTCATTCCAATTATGTATGTACAAAACAAAAAGATGAGTTCTCCTTTTATAGTTACATAATCACTCCATGAAATTAATGAAAAATTATGGATCATAATTCCTTGTGAGATAGTGGGAGTTATAGGGAAGCTAAATGTTGCTAATGGGAGATAGTAGAGAGACTAAGAGATATATGTTATGAACATCTACATTTATTTTAATAAATTCATAACACTCTCCCTTGGATGTTCATTATAAAGAATATACCTCATTAAAATCTTTATATAATTGTTATTGTGTAATAACAATCAAATTAATTATGAGAAGATGAAAAGCCAAATTTAAAAGAAAATTTCTCTATTTATTAGATAATAGAGAATATACAAAGATGAGAAATGGTGATGCCACATCACCTCCTTAAGTCCCAGCGTTATATATATACTAGAAAATAGAACCGCGCTTCATGCGGCTTTGAAAAAAGAATTTAGTATTATCTTTTTTTCTTACTTTACACTTGATGAAACTGATAAAAAATATGAATTGATTTTTTTTTAAGATGAGACATCCTTATAAAAAACAAAAAAAGCTATTAGCCAGCAATACAAATAAAGAAGCAACGCAAGATAAAGAATAAAATGAGAGAATATATTATAGAGTGAATTTATTCATTTCAATTGTGTGTGTACAAAACAAAAAGATGAGCTCTCCTTTTATAGTTACATAATCACTCCATGAAATTAATGAAAAATTATGGATCATAATTCATTGTGAGATAGTAGGAGTTATAAGGAAGCTAAAGGTTGCTAACGGGAGATAGTGGGGAGACTAAGAGATATATCTTATGAACATCTACATTTATTTTAATAAATTCATAACACTCCCCCTTGGATGTTCATTACAAAGAATATGCATCATTAAAACTTTTACATAATTATTATTGTATAATAAAAATCAAATTAATTATGAGAAGATGAAAAGCCAAATCTAAAAGAAAATTTCTCTATTTATTAGATAATAGAGAATATACAAATATGAGAAATAGTGATGCCACATCACCTCCTCAAGTCCCAGCTTTATATATATATATATATAGATATATATGGATAGATAAATATAGATTTCTAAAAAAAATATAAAAGAAAAGTAAGAAAAACATTATACTTAGAAAATAATGAGTATTTTATGGGTGTAATACAATTTTATCATACATATAAATTTTGGGTTCATTGGGTTCAGCAATTAGTTTGAGAATCCTTAAAAAACTAGTTGCAATGGGATAAAATTTTATTTATTTTATTTTTCTACTATGTTGTATCTTAATTAAGTTGTTATGTTCGTCACAAAAATTTTGTTTTGGCTTAGAGGATTACTTCTCAAATTCAAATAATTTTAATGATAATAAAAAAATTTATATTGTGCAAGCAAAATAAAATTGAGGAGAGAAAGAAAATATAAATGGTTTAATTCTATTTATATTTGTCCTTAAATGTAATTGTTATATAACAGGAGTTTTATGAGATTAATGAAGGGGTGTCAATAGTCCAACTCATCTTCTTAATGGAAATGAGAATAAATTGAAGTTTTCACACTTTTAGAGATAAACTGAAGATTGTCATATTATCTAAGGATAAATTTAAATATACCAGGGATGAATTGAATTTTTTTCTATGATAATATATGTATAGTGTAGAATTAGCATTTAGTTAAAGAAATCATCAATCATTTTTTTCACCATGTAAGTTGAGAAGATCTTTTACTCCATTTCAATGGAAACCCATATAAACAAATACAATATTCTTTACTTTTTCAAAAACATTTTTCATAAACTCAATTTTTTCCCGTGATAATATATGTACAGTGTAGAATTAGCATTTAGTTAAAGAAATCATCAATCATTTTTTTCACCATGCAAGTTGAGAAGATCTTTTACTCCATTTCAATGGAAACCCATATAAACAAATACAATATTCTTTACTTTTTCAATTTTTTTTTCATAAACTCAATTTTTTCCTATGACAATATATATGTACAGTGTAGAATTAGCATTTAGTTAAAGAAATCATCAATCATTTTTTTCACCATGTAAGTTGAGAAGATCTTTTACTCCATTTCAATGGAAACCCATATAAACAAATACAATATTCTTTACTTTTTCAAAAACATTTTTCATAAACTCAGTATCTGTTAAAAGAAGGTCGCTCTAGTCGACATCTAATAATTTCAAATTATTAGAGTAAATTTTGAATTATCATCATGAAATGTAATCTTTAGAATACTTCTTAAACTATTGTAAATTTTTACTTACTCTTGTTTTTATTTAAAAGATAAAGGAAAAATAAGGACTATTTAATAATAAAAAATTGTCTTTTAATAAAAATAGATGGTAAGTTTAAATTTATAATACTTTGACAAATATTTGAAAAATTATCATTTTTTGAGGGTGTAATCCAAAATCAACTCAAATTATTAGCACCATAGTTTAAAAACTTTTTCTCTATTCAGATTTCATATGCTGGAGCTATCAATGCAACAAATATTTGACTTCATTTTTTCCTGCTAACACATTTCAACTGCTGACATTACGGCTTTGGAATCTTTATCCCTCCTTGGGTAATTGAAGCAAATTCTACGGATCAGGAAACAGTGACCCTAAGTTCTGTCAAATCCATCAACTTTAATGAAATTTTCACATCAATACAATTCAAGTCACTTCAATGGAGAAAAAAAATGAACAGTCTAAAGTTCTACTCATCAGTTTTGGTTTTTATTTTATTTTATTTTATTTTTTTGCCCTTCCCTGATTTATGGGATGAGAGTCATTATACACACGAAGGAAATCTGGGTGCAATTGGAGGATATGGGAGGCACCGTATTTAATGAATTTTGAAAAGAAAGCAATGGAATTTGTTGATGACGTTCATAAAAGCTTCATCACTATATTCTCTCTGCCATCATCGTAATCTTAAAAAACATGTGCATGACAATCATTTGTAGTCTTGATGCCTGGTCATAAAATTTTTAAGTGCAAGTTGTCGCATCAATTACAATGGTGATTAAAGGATTTTTCTGCAACGTTATGATAGGACTGGCAACATAGTCATCAATCCCGACATGAATTTCGTTTCATGTGTTATTAGGTAGATAAAAATTAACATGAATAATAATTGTGTTAATGTTAAGGAGATTTCAACTCATGAATATGTTTACGAACAAGTATATGTGTCGTGTGCCAACTTATTTATAATTTAATTAAGAATAATGTTGACATATTTTTCGTATTTCGAATTATTATCTAACTCCTCTCTTTTTTTTTAATAAAATGTATTAAATAAGTAAACACGATTTAACACGTTTAATAAAATGATAGGAATTCATTTTAATTTTTTAAATTATTAATTTATGAGTGGTATTTATATTAGTTTAATTTCAACAATCTTGGATGACATGAATTATCACCCGCAGTTGTGATGGGTCAATTTGTGATATTGACTCCGAATAGGCTCGACAAAAACACCTTTTTAGGTAATTTACAGGACGAACGCAATATTTTATTAAATTCACTACTATTTTCATATTTAAAGTTGTTGGTTACAAGTTACTAATTTCTGTTTGTTAATAAAACTCGTTGATCGTGACAACTCCACGAGATTATTCAATCCCCATCCTTTGATAATAATAAGATGACAAACATTTAATTCCAAAAAAAAAAGATGACAAACATTGGAAGAAAATTATCATAATGCTGATTATTTCAACCCATTAAAATACTTTTTAAGCTTAATTATTTATAAAATATTTTTTTACAAAATTCTATATAAAGAAATTACTGATAAGTACAAGGCACAATTATTCAGGAATGTAATTACTTTTTTACATCTATTTATAGTAAACTGCAATTCTCTTCATTTTCTTTCTCTTATCAAAATATAGAGGATCATCTTCTAATCTAAACTCTCCTGAATTTTTAAAAATCTTATTTCACATGTTTTTTAGTATTAGTGTATGATTATGATTTAATTACTTTTATTGTTTAATTTATTAACCACTAATTACTCGAGTGAGTTTACTCAAGAGAAAAATTAGATTATAAAATGATCCTGATGTCAATTAAATTGTTCCAAGCATAAGAAACTTAAAAAAAAAAGTTTAAGAATAAGAAAGGTAAATAATTAAACTCTTGACCAATGGAGGAGGTGAAAATATTGGTCGTGTGTAGTAGGTTGCCCTCCATTTTCAATACAATACTCATGATTGTCATAGCTTTTTAAATTGAGCGAAACCAATTGCAGAGGACTATTCTTAGAAAGAAAATTATATATTTTGTTTTCTAAGAGATCCTCCATTTCATAAGAATGATGTAAGTAACCTTATCATGTTTATAGCTATTAGAGAGATCAAAATGAATGATGTCAATTTGCAGTTTTGAACCAATGTTTGAAAAAACAAAATTGAAAAGTGAAAACGAAGAAGATGAGAATAGCGGGTGTAAAAGTTAGGGTACTTTTGGCGTTTACAGAGGTGCGTAGCGTAAAATTTTTATTTTTAAGTTTTAACGATTTGTTTATTGAGAAAGCGAGTGTGAAAATAAATTTTGTGGGTGAAATTTTAAATCATATCACAAACAGTTATAGAAATAATATTGTAAAGTATCTAGTTAAAATTTAAAGCTTCCTAAAATTAAAAATAATGACAAAGACGTTAAAAGTACTCGGGCCCATTTAAGGCCGAAGAACTCGGCATTTGGCATTTTGATTACTAAAACAAACAACGAAAAATACAAACGACTAGCGTCATCGTTTTACGACAAGTCGTCTATACGGAGAGGTTACATTCTCCCACGATGTGCTGCCGTCTTTTGCGTTTTTTATCCAGATCAAAAGGAACTTGTCTTACTTTTTTTCCGGAAGATTTTTGTAATCATGTTTTAGCCTGTAACTTGTATCATCATTCAATTTTATCTCTCGAGGCTTTTCTTCCTAGCCTAATGAATTTTCTTCTTTAAAGAGTTTCAGTTTATGATCCATTTATTAGCCAAAATAATGGGACGAGCCAGAGAAAATAAATTAGTTTGGGAAAGCTGTTATGAGATCTTTAGCGTTAAACATTTTCCTATTGCTCTTTAATCCTTCTCATTAATGCCTATGGCATTCTCTCAATTCCAAAACGTCTTGCAAGTTGCAACCAGGTGGGTGTAGAATTATACTGTACTAAAACTAAAAGCTCCAGAACTATTTTACCTTTTTCAACTACTAGGCATAGATATTAGCTTATTTCCTATCATTTTAGCGGAGAACTAGAATGAGGTAGATAGACAATTCTTTGATGGTTGCTTATGAGGTCAATTCGGTGGGCCGAACTCTAGTGATAGAGGTCTGATCAGTTGAATCTCAAGTTGTAAGGGCCCATTGGGACTGTTACCCTGAAAGGGATGTTGCCATTGTGGCCGATTCAAGTGCCGGTGGCCCACTGCCAGGTCAGGATCCATTGGGAGGGACAATCGCCTGGGTAGTGGTTGGCACTCTTATCGAGCATCAAATGCTGCCCTTAATCAGCGTAAGATCCTTGCTTTGCATTTTGGATACTGAAGCAATTGATGCTTCTTGATCACTTCCCAAGCTTTGAAACATAGGACACTACCACTCGTGTAATCCTTTTTCGTTGGCCTATTGAATGCAATCAACTCAAGGGCTTCATATGCTTAACTGGTTTTCAGTGAAGTTACGGATGTTGTTCTATCTCATTCAAAGATTTTTTTTTTTTTTTGGGGGGGGGGGGGGGGATACAAGGAATAAATGTAACGAGTACTTATGATCCCCTCAAAAATGGGACTCTCTTTTATGCAGGGATTCTATTATAACAAGTATCTGTAGCATGATCTTATCTGCCCTTGTGTTGTGATTAAATATGACTGTAAATATGTATCTGTGCGAGTATCTCTATATATATTCTGCTGTATTTTTCAGATTAAATAAACAGAGTAGACACAAACAGACACTGTCGACAGAATCTTCAAATTCCCTAAAAGGTTAATGCAAATTCGGAACATGTTGTCGCATTACTCCTAGTTTCCCTTGAATGACATCTGTTTCGTGGCAACTGGATGGGTATGAACACTTTGTCACATATTCTCAGATAAATCAGTAAATGGTTTTGTACTGACATTTCTTCCATTGATGGATGTGCCTGATCAAATATGCTTGCATCTTGGCCCTGTACAGAAAGAGTTAAGCTGATATTCGGTTACCTGTTGATTTGCATTGGTGTAGTGCTCTCTGCAGTGCAGTAGTACTATAATTTACTTTATACCTGTTGATATATACATGTTTTTTTGGTATTGTTCCAGTGACAAATCATTGTTCAACTGAACTGATGTATTGCAATAACAAAAACTGTGCCAGTGGAATTTGGTCGAAATAAAACGATCCAGTTTACATACATTCTGTTGCATGTGGATACTGGATAGTGATCTTTTAGAGATTTAACGTTCCAGAGCCAGAGGGCAAGTTTTTCATCGAAGAGTTCTCAGTGCAGAAGCTCTTAAACATCATCAACAGTGCAAAGAGCCCTGACGACGGCATGAGATGGTCAAGGAATTCTCTTTGGAAGTCCACATTATTCCTTTTGCATATGCAATTCAAAGCAATTTGGTGAAGAATGAAGATGAAAACTTGTGTGTCTTCAATATCGGCACACCTCAGACTCAGTTGATTGAGCTACCTGCTTGTTGAGCATTTCTCATATTTTCTAGTATCTGATTTAGGTGCTTGAATTATAAATTCGGTTGTAAGAGCAGGACTCCTTTATTATTAACCTTTAAAAGAGACCACCTATAATATAATAAAGGAGTTAGATTATTTGAACCCATTAAACTCAATTTTACTTTTTTTATTATTTAAATGTCCATAAAATAAATTACAATCGTTAACGATAAATTATAATTAAATAAAAGTTTCTCTTTGAATCCGTGTCTCTACCTCTACATGTTATTCGAGTCAACTTATAATTAGATAGTAGATTTTTTTTTTTTTTTCAAATGAGTGGAGAGAGGACAACTTATGACTTCTACATGCATATTATAAATGCAGCCATTGTATATTGGAACATCTAAAAAGGTTGGAATATAAATTCATAACTTGAAATTTATATTCTTATATTTGTATATATAAACAACACCATTTAAAACTTTTCCTGTTGGAGATTGAGAAGCATAACATCATAAAAATTAAATGTTAAAAGGAGAGTAGCGCTTTTAACACCTCCTTAAAACACTTCTTTTAAATTTTATTTTCTAAAATATCCTTAGTTTATTTTCACAAAACAAACACATGAATTAAAATAAACCATTTTGTCATAAAAGTTTACTTTAAAATGAGTATTTATTTTAAGGATTATAAAAGGACTTGTGATATTTGTCCTCCTTTATTTATCGGAGCAGCCCTCACTTTTTAATTTACTCATCTATTTTTAAAATTACCCTCATTAAAAATTCAAAATAAATAATTTTTTTAACTTATTATTTTCCTCTCTTTTACGCACTTTTTCTATTTCTCTTAGAAATCAGCATCATGTCAAATATTAAGAAGTTTTGTTGTTGAATTTCTGATTCTTTATCTGGGCATTCTTGAAACATTCATTAGGAATGAGATTTTATGTGGTGAAAATTAGTGATCTATGTTTAGAGCATAGTATTTTGATCTATTTATTTTCGCATCTTTTTTCTGATGCTTCATCAATTTCAGTTCTCATCATAATCCTCAAGTTAAAGCAAAATTTCAATGGATGGTTATAGTTGGTTCAGTTGATTAAAAATATATTTTTAATTTAATGTTATATGATTAGATATTGGGAATTCTGTTCATATGAATGACTTATGAGAAATAATGACAACAATAATAGCAACACACAACCACGATAAGATTTATCCTCATAACTTTGACATGACATTATTATTATTATTATTAGGATTACTATTGCTGTAACAAAAGGTAGGGTCTGATTAGACAGTCCATGTACCACATTGCAAGTAGAGTTTTATTGAGATTTATCAGCTCTCCATACTACGTTTTTTTATCTTCAATTCCTTGAGCTTCGAATAGAAAATTTTAGGGAATCCTGCCAAAAGAAACAAGAAGCACAGAATATGATCATTTACTTTGGACTCGCAGCTCAAAAATGATAGTGTGTTTAACATCTTTTAAACCAAACAAGAAAACAAGAATTTAATTAATTATCTACTCACGTTTCACAGTTGGTGGCGGTGGAGACGGGGAAGCCAACTTTGATGCCGCAGGCGCTTGGAATTTTGCTCAAGAACCTGTCCTGAACCCCCAATGACCTGGCTCCGGCCTTCAAGCATCGGCAAATAGCCTTTTTGTCATCAACTGTTTTCACACTCTGAGAAAGCTGTTGCAGCCCGCTGCAGCATGCTGAAGTCGGCGTTGGAGCCTTGCCCGTAGCGAACCCAAAGCATGCAGCTGCTTTGGCGTCGACTGTGCCGCATGCAATGGCTGCCTCGCTCACATTTGCGAGGAAGAAGATGAGAGACACCATGGAAACCATGGAGAAGAAGAGGTTCTTCATTGTTAAATGGCAAAGTAGTTCTCGTAATAAGCTCTTGAAAAGTGCTTTTAGGTATCTTGTAAGCACTTTTGCTTGCTGAATGCTGATGGAGAATGAAGTGGGAGAGTGAAGTGTTTATATAGGGAAGCATTATTGAGGGTACTCTTGGGAATTTGTGAGGATCAAAGTTTTGAGTGTCCCTATGAGATTTGGGAAATTTACACCAATAACCATAAAAATTTTGGTTTTTTCTATCTTAACCTCTCAGATAAATTTCTATCAACATTAGCTATAAAAGAACCTTTAAGACCAAACTACCCCTCACTCTCATCTCCCTTTTCCTCTTTCTCTTGCCTTCTTCTCTCCAGTTCTCTCCTAATTTTAGCATCCACCGCTTTCTTCTTCTTCTTCTCTCTCCTGTAATCTTCGTAATCGTTCGGTCTAGCGGGGTCGTACTCCTCGATTACGGTCGAAGTGACGCTGACCAATGCCGGTTGCGGCAGCGCTACCACGTCATTGGGGGAAGGTGGCGAACAAAGAAGAAGGGACTGGCAAAAACAAACACAACAAGCTGCTGTTTAATGCCGTGGAGGAATTGTCTTTGTAAAATGGCTCAATAACAAGATAAAAATGGGTTGAGCCATGTTCCTAGAACTCTTCTTAAAGTTAATCGGAGCACTTATGGCTATGCCTTCCTTGATAATTCCATAATCTGCAACATTTATAACAGTTGATCCCAAGAGTTGACCTTTAACGTGCTTCTCCTTTCCAGTTTCATACAAGTATATCCCTAAGTAATTCTTCTGAAAACTATCATTAGCAATGCCTTTTTTTTATGCCTCCCCATATAAAGTAACCTGAAGAGGACCTCCACAAATGAGTAGCCAAATGAATAATACGAGCTAAATATATAATCCAACCCAGTTCCACAAAAGAAAAAAAAAAGAAAAAGTCTTACCTTGAATTAAAGCTTAGTTGCAATCTAATAAGTTGATGACTTTATAGCATCGGATCCAGTAAAAAGCGACTAGAAATCAAACAAACAATAAGCAAAGCTCCAAAAGCTGCAGAAAGCAACTACTTAAAGAAACAAAGTGAAAGATCAAAGCTTTAAAGAATGGAAATGCAGATTACTTTGTACAATTTTGGAAGAGTAACTACGACTGAAAGAGAAATTAAAGGACTAAGAAGAACAAGAATGTTGTTGGTGCCTTGGAAGGCAACCTGTCGCACCAAGCCTTGGTATGACAGGCACCTGTTGCACCAAGGCTTGGTGTGACAGGCTGCAACAAGCAAAGCTCCAGAAGCTGCAGAAAGCAACTACTTAAAGAAACAAAGTGAAAGATCAAAGCTTTAAAGAATGGAAATGCAGATTACTTTGTACAGTTTTGGAAGAGTAACTACGACTGAAAGAGAAATTAAAGGACTAAGAAGAATAAGAATGTTGTTGGTGCCTGTCATACCATGCTTCGTGCGACAGGTGCCTGTCGCACTAAGTTTCGTGCGACAGGTGTTTATCGCACCAAGTTTTTTTTTTTGTTTGTAAAGAATGGTAATTTGGGGAGAAAAACGTGTGTTTGGCTAATGTTGGTAGAAAAAAATTGAGAGGGTTAATTGTGAAAATTATAAAAATTTTATGGTTATTTTTATAAATTTCCCATGAGATTTTGGTGAATGATCAATTGCTAATTGTTTCATTGAGGTTGGTGATGATACATAGCAAGAAAGTGACAGTACATTTGAAATCAACCAAAAATCTCAGGACGTCCTGAATTTCGACCGTCTGGGAAAGTGAAACTTTTTCATCTTCTTAGATTTGCAAAATATATATATTTTTTTCTTAAATTTGTCTATCTACTATTAAGTTATCAAAGTGAGAGTAGATTTTCTTTAAAACTGAACTATCTTGATTTGGGCTTCGAGACGTGGGTATGTCACTATAGAATTTAAATCTAATAGTGACATGACTTGTGTTGACTTAGTTTTATATATATGTGTGTGTATCTCATAATTATCGATCATAATTTAAAATTTTCTAATTTTGAAATTTAAAGAATTTGATGTTCCTAATGAGTTTTTAAATAGTTTTGGCTATAACATACTCATTTAAAGTGATTTTAATGATAATATTTTATTGTTACTCAAAGTTGATTTTTTTTTGGGGAGAATAAATTAGCATATTTGGTTGAATTTTAAAAAAGTATTTTATAAAAAAATTAATGATTGCGAAGGAAGCTGCCGTGCTTGTCTATATTGCTCCACGACTGCTATTAAGATAACTGGAAGAGAAAAAAAATTAAGCAAACCCTAGTCCTCAGTCGTATCATGACCATCCAGAGTTGAAAACTAGTTATCTAAAGAGCGTATACGATCAAGATTAAAAAAAAAAATCCATGAACTCTGTTTATTAGCAAGTAAAGAACAATTTCACACTGCAAGAAATGAAAAATCTAGTACAAAATTTTCTCTTTTCGTTAAAGCATTACAGATTCAATAACATTTCGGATGACAATTGACTGCCACTAACTGTGTTAATCATAAGTTGGTGGGTATAGCACTTGAAAGAGATCAAATAGATTTTGGGGAAGTTTTAGCACATCTTCAAGCATTTTGTGAAGATTGAGCTTGAGAAGTTGTCATCTAGTGATTCAATTATTAATGAACATTGAAATCATTAACTATTTCAAAAAATGAAAGACAAAGCTTCTTTTTCTCAATAGCAGTTTATCCATAAACCAAAATATTTGAGGATTTATGCAAAAAGAAACTCCCAAAGCATGGAGAAACCAATTATAGCTCAACAATGAGAGTTCATGGAGAAGTTCCTGGCAGATGATGAGATGAAGGCAAACAACTGCTCATAAGTTTACTTGGATAGATTTCCCTTTGTACGTAGTAGACTTTCTCTTGCCTGTAAAGAAAAGGTATGGAGAATATTAAACATCATCAAATTTGCTTTTTAGTTTGCATAACCCTTAACAAAAAAGAACACACTAAAACCTTCTACCTATGCGTTTCCTCCAAACCCCTGAATTTCCTTAAAGGTAAATGCTGATTCAAGAGGCACCAATAAACCTCACCAACATTGTAATGAACTTTGGCATCGACTTACAGAAAGAAGGGCGCCATCAAAAGATTGATGTTTTGTAACTCAAGTAAAAGAAGTTACCAGTAGAAAGAAAGAGCACACATCAGATGTGTGGAATGCAGTGAAACTAACAAATCAGGCGAGACAACTAGAAACATGCTCCAGACTAACACTTAGATTTTATTTGGTCTATATCAGAGGGTTATGGTCAATGCATCATCGTTTATAGATATATTCTGAGGATGACCATATAACATGCATTCCATAAGAGAGAGCAAAGAGACAGATCTTCATATGATATAAGCAGCACAAACATGCAAAGTCTTGTCCCGATACAGACTACAATGATCACTCTAAAACTGTAGCTGGTACACACGGAGGTAGAGAAAGAAAAATTGAAGTTCTTTAGTAGTGGAAAAAATCCAGTAAATCTAGCTCTCAAATGACTGATTCTCATTCACCATCCACTTTAAATTCATCATTCAAATATCTATCCTGATGGATCAAGATATAACTCCCAAATGTGAAGAATAAACAGCTCAGCACTTCATAGAACTGGCAATTTGATAAAGCATTGAACGCATACAATGAAAAATTTTCCAGGCTGAGAACACGGGTACTCCTCTTCGGTTTTCAGCTTCAACAAAGAATAACAGTGAGGAAAAATCTTTAGCCAGTGCCAGTAATCAGTTTGGAGTCAAATGCAACAAACTCTTGAGCAACCAAGACCTGTTGAGCTGATAAAAGTTTAGGTTAATACAAATCTATTGGATCATAAATGGTCCTATAAGATGTTCCATTATGATGAAATCTACTGGATCATAAATAGTCCTCAATTATCATCCACTGTAAGGCTTACATCACATTCTTATACTCAACCGAAGCTATAAGCTGAATCCTTGATATAATGCGATTCTCTGATAGCCCTCAAGATCTCATCTTCCAAAAGAAGAATAGATATTGGCCAGAAGTGAATAAGAGGCCAAATTCTGAGGGTCCAAGTGGAAGAGTCCTTCTGCAGCCCTTTTTGCTAACCTCACATTAGAATGAACTTGGCAAGAACTTACAAGATCCCCCCACAACATGATCATCTTTGTATGGCATCAAGCATTTCTGCATCATAGCAACGACCAGCTCAACCTAGACAGTTAATCATGCTAGTAAAATGATCAATAATGGCTTCACTTCATGATCGTGCTCCATTGAGTAGAAGATTTCAACCCTTGCATCTACCAATCCTGAATGGCTGCAAGGAGTCAATATAGCGACAAAGGTTACACCATCATGTTTAACACCTGATGCAATTATGTCCTTGCAAAGACTAATAGCCTGCTCTACATACCCATTCTCTGCATATCCATGTATCATCTCATTCCAAGTGACTGTTTTTTCTAGGCATCATATAAAAAAACTGTCTGGCTGCATTGATACCACTACAATTACAATAAATATCGATTGGAGCACTCCCCACAAAAATATCATTATCGTATCCATCTTTCACTATCTGGGCAAGAACATGTCTCCCTTGAAATGAGGAAGATAATTTTGCACAAGAACTCATCACAGTTGTAAAGGGGAATTGAGTAGGGTACACCCCTTTTTGTCATGGATGCCTAAAGATTGTGAAAGATTCTGTCCAGATAATTGAGTGAAAGATCTGGAATCATTGAATTCCAACGAACAATAACTAGTTCAGGCATTTTATGGTTTATACATTCTGCAAATTCATTTTTCTGGCACTTAAGAATAAATTCCCATCAGTCCCCCGGCAATATATTTGTCAATACAAGAAGCAGACTTGAGTGAGGCAGCATGGACCTATTTTCCAGCTTCCAGAAACGCCATTACTCCTCATGAGCTGAGTAATAGCCAAAGTAGCCCAGAGAGCTAACTCCCCTGAAAACTGCATTTCCCTGAAAATCTTTATTGCTTCTTATGGTTCTCATTATGGGAATAGCAGAGAGCGTAGCATTCCATGAACTCACACTAGGATTTTGTATGCTATTGAACATTTTTCTTTCTGTCTCAATATCCCTAGACCTAACAAAGTCACAAGCAAATTAATATAAGTAGCCTCCTTCGATAAAATGATGCAACAAACTTGCAGATGCATGGTAAAACAATGCACCTACATATTTCTTATGTCCCTACTTTTTGGTCTTATTGTCCTTCTTCATGCTCTTCTTCCTAGCTTTCTTTATTTCATCTGGTCCTCTTCCTCCACCACCTCATCTTTTGTCTCATTTCCCCAGTAGGCCACGAACTTCTTCACGTTGGTATAAGCAGGGCTCGCTTCGGCGGTCATCTGGACCACTTGAGAAGCCGCCCCTATAATCCCGGCAATAGTCGCACCAACAATACCAACCGAAGGCAAAGTCCAGTTTGGATTCACGATACCAAATACCCACCAAACGACTATGGGAATCGCGAGTAGGATCAAAAGCATATAGTCGGGCTCAAGGATTTTATTCATAATCTCTTCCTCTTGAGAGTCCACTTCGACAATGAGACATTTTCCCACAACCATAACCGCATAGGCCAGGAGCGCCATTTCTGCCTTGGTAATATCACCAGGCTTCCACTCATCGGACTCTGCCCACTTTGCAGGAGGAGGCCTGCTTCTCTCACCTTTTCTTTGTCAACAAAAACATTTTCTTCCCTTTCAGGCTTCTCAAGAACCGAGTCTTTTTCCTTGGTGAAAGAGAGTAGTCTAGACTATTGCATGTGGAATTAAATTAAATAAAAAATACTAGTTAGTAGTCCACACTATTGTATGTGGAATTAAATTAAAAATATTAGTTAGTAAAATGACCCAGCTAGCTCAACCTGCATATCTTGGCCTAGGGTATTGCATGTGGAATTAAATTTTGTGAACAAATTTTAGTTAGTCTTATACAAATATACATGATATGATTATTATTTTAATATTTGAATTTCAATGGGTTGTTATTTACAATGTAATATGAGTTGAGTGAAATTTTTAGAATATTATTGAATGTTTACATGATAAAGATCGTTCTAATTTGGCCCGCTTAGTATGCGGGTTCTTATTGATTTGACGCTTAATTACATAATAGTAGAACTTTAAACTAACAAGATCTGTCGTATAATTGGCAACTTAATAAAGAGAAATAATTGGTAAATTAAAAAAAAAGAGGCAAATGAGAAATAAAGAGAAATAATAGCAAAATTAACAAAAGTACTGATCCATTAAAAGAAAAGAAAAGGAAAGGAAAAAAGCACGGTACAACAAACTTTCATATCAAATGCTTGGTAAAATGCAACAACAAACTTGTAGATCAGATGCATGGTAAAACGATGCACCTACATATTTCTTCTGTCCCTTCTTTTTTATCTTCTTATCCTTCTTCATACTCGTCTTCCTGGCCTTCTTTACTTCTTTTGGTCCTCCTCCTCCTCCTTTGTCTCATTTCTCTAGTAGGCCACAAACTTTTTCATGTTGGTATAAGCAGGGCCCGCTTCGGCGGTCAACTAGACCACTTGAAAAGCGACCCATATAGTCCTAGCTGAAATGCTAACTAGGCAACCCAAGAGGGGGGTGAATTAAGATTTTAAAAATTAAGTTAAGCAAACCACACAACAATCCAATCTAATGCCTTAATAAATTCGAAAACAATAAATTCAATGAAAGCACAATAATAAATGAGTAAGGGAAGAGAAAGCAAACTCAAGGATTTTTACGTGGTTCGGCAATCCCCGCCTACGTCCATGCCTCCAAGCACACCGGGCTTGAGGATTTCACTATCCGAGCCTTTCCAAGGCTTCAAACGTTTACAATTGACTTCAAGGTGTCAATGAACCTTTATAACAAAAGATTATCTCTTTACCTCAAGTGTTTCTCACACTTATACACTCACAATTTGATGAGAAATGAAAAATACAACAATGAAACTCTCTTTAAGAGTGGATATACAAATGATAGCTCAATGAAGATTTAATCTATAATGATTTTCGAATTTGAAGCTCAATAGAAGTTGTGTGCACTTGTTTATACTTGCTTGGATTACCAAAAATGAATTGGTTTTGAGTTTATATAGTTTGAGCTAAAAAAATTAGTTGTTATGCACATTTTGGTCATAACCGGATTGCCGGTTATGGACATCCAGTTAGCCGCTTAATGTTACCGTTACAGCCACAATTTTGAATTTCTGAACATCCGGTATGTCGCTTTGTCAAATCTGGATTGCCGCTTATGCTCAGAAGCTTACTGTCCAACAATCGAATTTCCGTTTGTCAGGATCCGGTTTGCCGCTTTCAATTCGGATAGATTCTGCCTAAAATCCGGACTTTGGTTTAGCCGTTTACAGTTTGACCCTAAAACTTTATAAAACTGTATTATGGCCCAAAACGTTGTGAAAATTTACAAATAAGTCCAATTTCAGAATTTCTAAATAATGCTTTGTTAATCCCGAAACTTTCTGAAATTGTGATATAGCCCAAAATACTATGATACTTTTCAAATAAGTCCTTCACCAAAATTTCAAGTAATATTTGTTGATTTCAAAGTTTTCAAAATTCTTTCAATTTAAACCATAAACTTGAAAAACAACTAATTTCATGAAATCATTTTTCCATTAAATATGAAACATTTATAATGTGAAAATAATGATTTATTTAAAAAGAATAAAAACAACCAATTTCATAAAATCGTTTTTCCATTAAATATGAAACATTTATAATGTGAAAATAATGATTTAAAAAAGAATATTAAATAATTTGGGCTTAAAACATTAATCATTCTTAATCTTGTTTGTTATCATCAAAATCAACATTATAGAAACATATATGTTAACAATCTCCCCCTTTTTGATGATGACAAATATTTCATGTATTTAAAGAATGATTCCACAAATTGCTCCCCCTAAATATAATCTTCTCTTACAATTTGCCAATTAGCTAAATTAGCGATTTAAATACATGGATTTTTCTCCCTCTTCATCATAAAAAAGAAAACTTAATTGGCAAAGAAAAAGAGTAGTAAATTTTTATAAATTTAAAAACATGTATTCTTCTCCCCCTTCATCATAAAAAAGAAAACTTAAAGGAAAAGAATAAAAATAGCAAATTTGTTACCCATGTTGTCCGAATAGAAATTTTGACAGAATCTCCCCCTAATAACAAGCATTACCTCAAATATAAGATTAGTAATATCACATCCAAATTATTATAGATCATGATAAAAGCCAACTCCATACACAAATAATCACATTAAAATATTATGAACCATTATTCCATCAATTACCAAGTCAACAACTTATAACATAAATTTATCATATAAAACACCCATGTAATCAAATCGTCATTATATCTCAAAATCATCACCATAATCAAATATCAATCATCAAAAGAATACTCAAAGTGCATATTATTCTCCTTTTTTTAACAACATTGAAATGATATATTACTTTGTCTCCTCCTTTAGACAATAAAAAAGTTCAAAATGCATATTATCCAAAATCATATTATATGCTCCCCCTAAATATATGGCCAATTTAAAATTTTAACCGAAATGATTTTATCCAAAAACATATCATATTTGTCTCCCCCTATCAATCATCAAAACCTCAAATCAAGCACATTAATTCAAAATTATCCAAAACATAAGTAAAGAACATAACATATAACTATATTAAATCCATATAATTCAAAATAGACATGTAATCCAAAATCATAGCAAACATCCATATAATCCAAAAAAAAAAATAGTAAATGTTGGTGTGTTCAAATACAAGTATAAAAGACTACTTGTGAGTTTTGTAATGAAAATAGATTTTAAAGATGATTTTAGACACAAGAATGGATGGGAATAATTTATATGAATCGATTTGTATTGAAAACAAATGAGAATGATGGATTTTGGAATGGAAAAGAATGAAGGAAGAAACCATTTTTAGAGAGAGAATGGGACCAGTTTGCCGAAATGAAGAAGAAGATGAGTGGTTTTAAAATGTGCGAATTCGGCTTACCGTTTAGCATAACCGGTTAGCCGGTTTTGAGGCAGAAAAGAAGCTTTGCAAATTCGGCTTTCCGGATTTCATAACCGGTTGACCGGTTTTTGCCCAGAAATAAAATTTTCTCAAACGGCTTACCGGTTGGTTACAAGTGGTATGCCGGTTGTGCCTTAAAGATCATTTTGCCTCTTATTGAATTTTGGTTAACCCAAAAACTTGTATTGTACAAACCAATTTATCTCAAAACTTGATCAATTTAAAACAATTTGTGATTCAAAACTTTTCAATAAGCCAATTAATACAAGAGACATAACTGCATACAAGACCAAACATATGAAATCGTATCAAACAATGATGTCAATTTTATAAATGAATGATGATATAACACAATTAACGGCACAAGAATTCACACATATAATTCATTCATCATGTATATATTTTACACAATCATGAAACATATAAGCATTCAAAGATTAATAATTCAAGCATATCATTCATTTATCAAGCTTAGGCATTACATAATCATCAAAATCAAACAAAGCTATCATGATGAGTTGACAAGCTATCATCATAAATATATAACCATGCATCATGATAAATCACTTAATGTTATACACAATGATAATTTCATCATGTAAACATATAAGCATACTTTTGCAAATTCAAGTTAGTATCCATTTATCATGATCCATTCAACAAAATTAATATGGCAAGAATTATTACCAAAACAATTAAATTATCTTGCCTCATCTTTTTCTCTTAGATCATGCTCAAATGATTATCCTCACAAGCTTCATCAAGGAACTGTCCACCATTCCTTGTTTGTAGTACTTACAAAAAAATATTCAAGTTGTGTGCTTTAGTACCTAAATACTGTTGGGTCCTTGAGTGTTAGCAATGATTCCTTTTGGAACCCAAATACATTTTGCTCCATAATACACATTTCTTTTAATTGGACATTTATTCTTCATATGACCATTTTGATTGCAATAATGACATATAATTTGATCATTAATGGTGGTAGTTTTAACAAAATAACTCTTATAATATTTTTGTTTCAAATTTGGCTTATAACCAATACCTCCTTTATCAAACACACATTTTTGTGAATTAAGCAACTTATCCAACATCTTTTGGCCATTTGTGAATTTTAACACAATTTGATTTAGCTCATTGTTCTTCTTCTTAAGCACTTCATTTTCTTTCATTAATTCATCAACATGTGATTTCTCATGCTCATATGAAGTACTTTGTTTGCATTTAAATGATGCAATTCTATCATGCAACATTTTATTATCTAACTCTAGTGCTTTAATCTTTTCATTTAATGAATCATTGCATTTTTGTAAAACATCCTTTTCATTTTTCAAGTCATCTACATATGATTCTAGATGCTTGTGTGAAGTGCTAAATTTTTCATTTGATAATGCAACTTCATCACGCAATGTTTTATTCTCTAATTCTAATTCCTTTATCTTCTCATTCAATGAATCAATGCATTTTTGCATGGTATCCTCTTCATTTGTAAGTTCTAGCATTTTCTTCTTAAGGCATGCATTCTTTTTACCAAGTTTCATCCATTCATCATGCAATTCTTTAAAAGCATCATGTAATTCATCATAAATAGGAAGATCATTTACCTCATCAAGTTCATCATCCGATTCATCTCCAATTGCCATAAGTGCTAAATTCGACACTTCATGAAATCCCTCCTCGTTTACAGTCTCATCATACACAATTTCAAGTTTTCTCTAAATTTCATAAGCATTAGAACAATTTGAAACTCTACGAAATTCCTTTTTATCTAAGGCACAAAAGAAAGCATTCATAGCCTTGGAATTTAAAGATATATTTTTCTTATCCAATTCACTTAAAACATTCTTCCTAGGAATGAATGAATCATCACAAACTATTTCCCATATTTCATAATCTAAGTTTTGTAAAAACACTGTCATCCTAGTTTTCCAATAAGGATAGTCATTACCATCAAAGAATGGAGGTCTAGTGGTGGATTGGCCTTCCATGAAAGTTGAACTAATTTGGGTTGCTATTGATATTTAACTCTAGACGGTTAAGTCTACACAAGAGCACCTTGCTCTGATACCAAATGAAATACTAATTAAACAACCCAAGAGGGGGGGTGAATTGAGATTTTAAAAATTAAATTAAGCAAACCACACAACAATCCAATCTAATGCCTTAATAAATTCGAAAACAATAAATTCAATAAAAGCACAATAATAAATGAGTAAGGGAAGAGAAAGCAAACTCAAGGATTTTTACGTGGTTCAGCAATCTCCGCTTACGTCCACGCCTCCAAGCACACCGGGCTTGAGGATTTCACTATCCGAGCCTTTCCAAGGCTTCAAACGTTTACAATTGACTTCAAGGTGTCAATGAACCTTTACAACAAGAGATTATCTCTTCACCCCAAGTGTTTCTCACACTTGTATACTCACAATTTGATGAGAAATGAAAAATACAACAATGAAACTCTCTTTAAGAGTGGATATACAAATGATAGCTCAATGAAGATTTAATCTATGATGATTTTCGAATTTGAAGCTCAATATAAGTTGTGTGCACTTGTTTATGCTTGCTTGGATTACCAAAAATGAATTGGTTTTGAGTTTATATAGTTTGAGCTAAAAAATTAGTTGTTATGCACATTTTGGTCATAACCGGATTGCCAGTTATGGACATCCGGTTAGCCGCTTAATGTTACCGTTACAGCCACAATTTTGAATTTCTGAACATCCGGTATGTCGCTTTGTCAAATCTGGATTGCCGCTTATGCTCAGAAGCTTACTGTCCAACAACCGGATTTCCGTTTGTCAGGATCCGGTTAGCCGCTTTCAATTCGGATAGATTCTGCCTAAAATTCGGACTTCCGTTTAGCCGAATCCGGTAAGCCGCTTGCTACAGTAATTGCTACAATGAAATATTTCTTAAATTTATAGTTTGATCCTAAAACTTTATAAAACTGTATTATGGCCCAAAATGTTGTGAAAATTTATAAATAGGTCCAATTTCAGAATTTCTAAATAATGCTTTGTTAATCCTGAAACTTTTTAAAATTGTGATATTTTCTCCCAAAATGCTATGACACTTTTCAAATAAGTCCTTCACCAAAATTTCAAGTAATATTTGTTGATTTCAAAGTTTTCAAAATCTTTCAATTTAAACCATAAACTTGAAAAACAACTAATTTCATGAAATCATTTTTTCATTAAATATGAAACATTTATAATGTGAAAATAATGATTTATTTAAAAAGAATAAAAACAACCAATTTCATAAAATCGTTTTTTCATTAAATATGAAACATTTATAATGTGATAATAATAATGTAAAAAAGAATATTAAATCATTTGAGCTTAAAAGATTAATCATTTTTTATCTTGTTTGTTATCATCAAAATCAACATTATGGAAACATATATGTTAACACCAGCAACAGTCGCACCAACACTACCAACAGAAGGCAAAGACCAATTTGGATTCACGATAGCAAATACCCACCAAATGACTATGGGAATCGCGGGCAGGATCAAAAGCACATAATCAAGCTTAAGGATTTTATTCATAATCTCTTCCCTTTGAGAGTCCACTTCGACAATGAGACCTTTTCCCACAACCTTAACTGCATAGGCCAGGAGCGCCATTTCTGCCTTGGTAATATCACCAGGCTTCCGCTGATCGGACTCCGCCCACTTTTACAGGAGGAGACCTGCTTCTCTCACCTTTTCTTTGTCAACAAAAAACATTTTCTTCTCTTTTAGGCTTCTTAAGAATCGTGTCTTTTTCCTTGGAGCAGGAGACTTTTCAGGTGAGGGAGCATGGAATGTGGGTTTTTTGGGGAAAACCACTCTTGTGGGGGTTTTGGGAGACTGAGAGTATAAGTCACAAGGGCCTTAGCAAGGGATCCCATTATATGTTGGGTCAGGGTGGGTGCTGCCATTTTTCTTGTCCGAGGAGTGATGTGGAAAGAGATGATGACGGATATTGGACCGTGATGATACAAAACAAACATATTATAAAGTTAGGGTTTTTGGGGCAACCCCTTACTTTGTCACGCCCAATAAATCTTTGACACATGTATTTGCTAAGATTATCAGCAGCTAGCTTTGCTTGAGTCAAGAATGCATATGCAAAGGTTAGATGCGGCTGATTCCTTCTCATCGATATGCTTATGTTATGCTGGCATAAAATGACATAGGTCACCCTAAGTTGTAGTGTTCTTCACCTTCTATCCGAATTAAAATTAAAAGAAAATTTCAGTACACATTTAGTTATGAAGCCTTTCTTTTCTCGATGGTTTAATCGCGAATATGAGATCACTAATGAAAATATAAAATTATAGTTCAAGAAACAAAAAGCATGCATCTAGTATTATGCTAGAGGTACTTTAAAATACATCTTTATTTTTTTCCCTAATTAATTATACAGTTTAACTATTTCCCCCTATATTTATCTATCGAATGTCTATTATCGTCTACAGTCATGCACAAATGTAATATAATATAAAAATACTTTTTTACGGTACAAGATGTAGTTCTTTTTCTTTCTTTCTTTTTTTGTTTTATAAAAAAAGAAACTTAATATAGTTAAAATTTAAAGTTAAAATATCATTCCCTAGTAATTTTGCATGAAATGATCATGACTCAATGACCCAACCAAAGATTGAAATGCACTGTCAAATTACTACTACCGTTTGTGTTTTTTGGAAGCAGTCATTCTTACACAACTTTGTTTATTGCATGGCTCAAGAAAACTTGTAATCCAATCCCTATAAACTTTAACGGTGCTTGCTGTGTGAGAAAATAGTAAGAAAAGGGTTTTGTCTTTAAAGTTTTAGAACACAAAAAAACTCTTTTATTTATGAAGGGTTCGACTATATTAGAGTTCACCTACAGTGGAGCACGAATCTCAGCCATACACGCAGAGTGATAAATAATAAATAATGAGTTATAATGAATTTTTTACTATTTATCACTTTATGTGTGTGGCTGATATTTGTGCTTCACCGTAGGTGAACTCCAATATAGGCATAACCATGAAACATTCATTCCTTCCTACGTAAATTCTATTCAATGCCTTTGTCCTATTTATTCTCCTCGATATTCAAAGTTTTCGTACTGACCAATGGGTTAGTTAATGTTGTCAGAATCTGGTTGTAGATGAATATCCGTGTAGTTAAAATAGAATACTCATCTTAATTGACTTGTTTAATTTATAGCATAAAAATGTAATAATTTAATAGTTTTGAATTTTAGTTACACAAAAACATATGATAATAGTTAGGCAAACCCTAACATGTACTTAATATATGTTACTCCACTCACATAAACAGTGAGTGGACGCCCACTCTCTGTTTATGTGAGTGTAGTAACATACATTAAATGTATGTTAGAGAGATCCTAATAGTTAAAGTGCTGCATTAAAGTCGTTAATGATGGGCAAAGAAACACAAATAATTAATATGTCCAGGTACTTCCTTTGAAAAAATAAAAACAAAATAAAGTTCTGATTTCATTTTATATTGCGATTAAATGTAACAATAAATTCGGCCTATCTTGCGTTATTTCATCTAAGTAATATTTTATTATTATTTTTTATTTTTTATTTTTTTTATTGGTTATATTTATTGTACACGCTGTCAAATAACTTTCTTTCAAATTAATTAGATTAAATTTTAAAAAAGAAATTGTATGCAAATTAAAAAATTTTATTAATGAAACCCGCTGGGTCTAGTTTTCTTTTTATGTTATTTTTTTAATTTTATCCTTCTTTTTTTTTTTCTTCTATGTTTTTGTTGTTGGTATCATTGAAACAAGCAATACCGAACGTTGAAATCATTAACAATTTCAGACGCCGCAAGGGAAAGCCGCTTTTTCTCGATAGCAGATTAGCAGTTTTTCCATCCATCATGATATTTGAGGATATATGTTAACAGAGACTCTTAAGACACAGATAAACAATCATAGAGCTCAAGAATGGAAGCTCATAGAGAGGTTCACGGCACAGATGAAGGCAAACAGTTCAAAATGAACTTGCATAGATTTCCGTTTGTAGCAGACTATCTCTTGCCTGAAAAGCAAATGTACGGGAAACACTAAGCATCGTAAAAATTCAACCAATCATAATCCTTAAAAGCTATCCACAAAAATCGCACACCAGAACCTTCTACCCATGGGTTTCCTCCGAACCCCTTGTTCAGCTTAAAGGTAAATGATGACTAAAGAGACAAAAGGGTACCTCATCAACATTGTAATGCACTTAAGTATTGACTCACATAAGAAAGGAGCACCATAATTGCTGTTTTGTTTAAAGCAAGCAAAGCACGTTACCACTAGAAGGAAATAGTAAATATAGGATTAAAAAAAAAAATCAGATGAGTCAGCTATAAAACATGCTCCAGACAAACACCAAGTTTTCATTGGTTTATATTGTTGGGCAAACAATACAATTATGTGTCACAAATTATCATTAATGCATTGTGGTGAATAGGCATATTCCAATAATGACAATGTTAACATGCTCTCTGTATCACAAAATGAGATTTTCTGATAGCCAGTGACCATGCAGTGCTAACTCTTGCCCAGATTCTTTGTTTGTCAACAATGATCACTCTAAGGCTCATTAGCAGCTGGAAGCAAATGCAGGCAGTGAAAACTGAAAACATTCAACTTTTCACATGTGGTTTATTGATTAGTGAAAAAATCCTGTACAACCAGTTCCCAAAGGATTGAATCTCTAGTTCACGGTCCACCCTAAATTCATCCTTCAAACATCCTGCCTGATGGATCAAGATAGACTGTCCAAGTTTGATGAACGAACAACTCAGCAACCAATTTGTTAAAGGTCTGAACACATTCAACCAGAAATCTTTTATGCTTAGGACACAAGTACTCCAGTTTCCAGCTTCCACAAAGAATATCAGTTGAGGAAAAATTTGTAACCAGTGATGGTAATCAGTTCGGAGTGAAGCATTTCACTCAAAATACAAATGAACCATTAAGCAACCAAGGCCTGTTGAGCTGACAAAATTTCAGGTTGGTACAATCAACAGAGGTAAGTTGTTCCATTGTTTATGAAACTACTTGATGATAAATAGTCCTTTGGTTATCATCCTCCATAAGGCTTACATCACATTCCTGTAATCAACCCAAGCTATAAGCTGGATCCTTAACAATGCAATTCTCACTCATTAGCTCTCTGACAGCGCTCAAGTCATCCCATCTTCCTAAAGAAGAATAGATATTCGCTAGAAGTGAATAAGGGGCAGAATTCTTGGGGTCCAAGCGGAAGAGTTCTTCTGCTGCCCTTTTGGCTAACCTCACATTAGCATGAAGTCGACAAGAACTTAGGAGTACCTCCCATATAACAGGATCATCTTTGCATGGCATCTCATCTATAAGCATTTCTGCTTCATCGAAATGACCGGCTCGACCTAGACAGTCGATCATGCAAGTATAATGATCCAGTATTGGCTCCACTCCATGATCTAGCTGCATTGAATTAAATATTTCAACCCCCACATCAACCAATCCTGAATGGCTGCAAGCTGTCAATATAGCGACAAAGGTTATGTCATCAGGTTTAACACCGGATGCTATCATGTCTTTGTAAAGTCTAACTGCCTCGTCTCCATATCCGTTCTGTGCATATCCATGTATCATCTCATTCCAGGTCACTGTATTTTTGCCATGCATCATGTCAAAAAACCGCCTGGCCCCATAGATATCACCACATTTGCAATACATTTCAATCAGAGCACTCCCCACAAAGATATCATTAACATATCCATCTTTCTCTATCTGGGCATGAACCTGTCTCCCTTGGAATGAGGAAGATAATTTTGCACAAGAACTCAGCACAGTTGCAAAGGAGAATTGAGTAGGATACATTTCGTTTTGTCGCATTTGCTTAAAGAACATGAAAGCTTCAATGTCTAGAGAATTGAGTGACAGACCTGCAATCATTGAATTCCAACAGACGATATCTAGTTCAGGTATTCTATGAAACACGTGTTCTGCCAACTCATTCCTCTGACACTTAGAGTAAATTCCTATCAGTCCACTGGCAACATAATTGTCAATATGAGAAGCAGTCTTTAGTGAGGCAGCATGAACCTGTTTTCCAGACTCCAGAATCCCCATTGCTGCACATGAGCTGAGGATAATAGCCAAAGTAGTTCGGTCAGGTTTCACCCCTCGAAACTGCATTTCCCTGAAAAGCTTTATTGCTTCCTTGTGGTTCTCACTCTGGGAGTAGCCAGAGAGCATAGCATTCCATGAACTCACACTAGGACTTGGGATGCTATCGAACATTTCTCTTCCTGTTTTAATATCCCCAGACCTGACACATGCCACAAGCATATTAATAGACGTGACCTCATCTGGCTCAAAACCACAGCTTTTCATTCTTTGTAAAAGCTCTATAGCTTTCGTGTTTTGGTATTTTTGGCCATAGCCAGCTATCATAACATTCCAAGAAACAACACTCCTTTCGGGAAGATTACTAAAGATTACCTCAGCACTATCCATATCCCCATTCTTTGCATACATATCAAGTAATGAATTACTCAAATGAAGATCCGCTTCAAACCCAAGTTTAATAGTAAGACAATGCACTTGTTGCCCATGCACATTCCTTGAAAATTTGTTATCACTCTGAGCAAAAACATCAGATTCCACTCCACATCCTTCTCTAGCACAAACACCCAAAACACTGGAAAGGGAGACAGAATCAATAGAAACCGCCTTCCTGATCATCAGCCTGAACATCTCCAAAGCCTCTACAACTCTATCCGTCTTTGCTAGCCCACTCATCATCGCTGTAAAAGTAACCTCATTTGGCTCAGACATCTCCTCAAAAACTCGGACCGCATGCTTTGTCCACCCACACTTAGCATACAAACTCAACAAAGCATTAGCGACATAAATATTCTTGTCAAGACCAATCTTAATGACAAGACCATGACATCTTCTACCGTGCTCAACATCCAACAACGCAGTAGACGCCTTAAAGACACTGGCTAAAGTGATATGAGTAGGCACGAATCCTTCATTACTCATCTTATTATAAACACTCAACGCCTTCTCTTCCAGCCCATTGCGTACCAACGCGCTAATGAGATTGTTCCACGAAACGACATTTCTCTCAGGCATTTCATCGAACAACTTGTACGCGAATTCCAAATCGTCGGATTTGCATTGAGCGCTTAAGATTGCGTTCCACGAATAGATGTCTTTATGGGGCATTTTGTCGAAGAGATGCTGGGCGGAGTGAGTGTTGTTGCATTTAGAGTACAATTCGATGAGGCGGTTACAGAGAAAGGTGTCGTCGAAGAGGCCATTGCGGAGGATGTGGGCATGGAGGAGCTTGCCGGCTACGTGGGCTTTCTTGTCTATGCATGATTGCAAGAGATTTATTAAGCGCGTTATTGCTGTCTTTCGCCTCTCCATTTTTGTTCGCGCGGGTAAATTTATTTGAATTCTGTAAAGCCTGTTTGAAAACATAAATATGGTAAAGAGTAATTTTTAGGGACCTCCCTTTAAGTTTGGTGTATTAACACTTAGATGAAATGTATATATGTAATTACATAAACCTCCCCTGCCGTTAGTTACCAATTAAGTTGACCGTTAGTAGACATTAGAAATTACTAAAATATCCTTCTTATTGAAATAATAAATTATTAAATATAGTTTTCAGAATTCCGCAATGAGGATTCCGTTGAAAATCCATTTCAACAAAATGACTGTTGGTGGTGTGAAAAAGCGTGCTACCTGGTTTGGGGTTGTTTGATGGAATGGACGGCAACGATATGGAACCATCACTGTCCTCTGGTTGTTGCTTCGCTGGCCTCCTCGAAAGTGAACGAAAATGGTTCAACGTCTCACACACCGCACGCACCACAACTATGCCACCAAGTCCAACCAGCACTGCGTCGTCAAAACCCTTGGGGGGAAGCTGCTGTACCAGAGAACCAAGAAGAGAGCAAGTGGGCCTAAGTGTCCTGTCACTGGAAAAAGGATCCAAGGAATTCCTCACTTGAAATAAATTATTAATTTTCTTATAAAATTTTGACTTGTATGAATTATTTACAATGGCATTTTGTGCCGTTCTATTTAAATGTGAATGGGCATTTGGTTTTTGGTTGGAAGTTTCTTTACCCAAAAAAAAAATTGTAACCATCACCGTCGACAGAAATTGTGGCTGTGGCATGTGGCGTGACAAGCGGCAAGTGAGGGTTTTGTGATTTGTGTGCAGTTGGGTTTTGGGATGTCAGAAGTTGCGGCGTGGTATCAGGATGGTTCAAGGGTGATGGTAGCTGTTGTTGGGTGGCGTCGGCGATGGCCAAAGGGGCGGCAACGATTTAGGATTGTTGTGAGACAAAAGCCGTGTACTTGGGTTAATATGTATTGGTGGACACAGTTGATTCAAAGGCTGTCGTGAATGGGGTTGGTCGCCGACGTGAGGAGGGAACACCAGCACTAGAAAAGCACCACCACCAGCCACCGGTGGAGCTATGATTGGCTGGTCAAGGTTGGGTCAACATGGGCAAGTGGTGGTAAAAAATTTATTGATCTAGTAAAAGCATACATTTTATTTTTTAATATGTTTTTACACATTTACCCTTATATACTGATGTTATACGTATTTTTATACTAACGGCAAGGGAGGTATATGTAATTACATTGATACATTCCATCTAAGTGTTAATACACCAAACCTCAGGGGAGGTCCCTAAAAATTACCCGTATGGTAAATGGGTCATTGACAAACCAAATAATTTGTTGATGGGCCTTTGTTGAAGGTGAAGCCCAGGCCCACTACCACCAGATGGCAATTTCAATCCGTGGATATTTTAAGGGATATCCATCACCTATTTTTTCTTCCCATTACCTAAATGTCCTTGTGGCTTCTTAAAAAATTTACAGTGGCTTAGGATTTGGATTGGATGGGCAATTTTTTTTGGAAATAAATAAATTTTAAAACGATCACATGCAAAATAAAAGATAACAAGTCTTAATTAGTCACACAGGTTCTGTCGTTGCCATGTTGGATCGACTTAGGTTACATGTTTATCCAAAAGAGCCATTGACGTGTGCAAAATTGACTCAATATGCTTCCCTCAAATTGGAAACAAAAAGGAGGGCTAAACCTACATTACATTTGTTACATGTCGGACGAAGAAAAGAAAAACTGAGAAGCGCTGAAGCAGGGGCAGCTGCTGATCCTAAACATAAAGAGAGCTCGGCAATGGAGGTAAGTGGGTTAGACTCCGATGGGAAAGAGTTCAAGAACGCGGAAGAAATGTGGAGAGAACAAATTGGAGAAGATGGAGAACAGCAGGAGAAGAAGACCCAGTGGTATCGTGAAGGCATTTCTTATTGGGAAGTAAGTTCTTTTCTTTTCTGTTTTTTTTTTCTTTTTTTTTTTCGTTTTTCAAAATATTTCTGTTCGCTTTGGAGAAGTGGGTAAATTATCAACCTGACCTCAGGGCGTAGAGGCGTCGGTTGATGGGGTTCTGGGCGGATTCGGGAATGTGAATGAAGTTGATATAAAGGGCAGCGAAGCTTTTCTCCAGATGCTTCTCTCTGACCGTTTCCCCAACGCTAGAAATAATCAACATCTTGTTGCTCTTGGTACCTTTACCTTTCTTTCTATGCTTGTATGGCTTTTATTATTTTTGTGAAGTAGATTTAACTTGTTAGAATTGCTCGGAAGTAGACGAACTTTGGCGCTTTTTGGGGGTGATTTTGTAGAAAGCACTTTCTGCAAAAGTTCATGTTAAGTGCCTCTATTTAAAATTTGATTTTTGTTAAAGCAATGATCAAGAGTTGTTTGATATGGTAGGTGTTATCTCATGTTCAGTTTATGATAAGGCTTTGCGTTTGGTTTGTATAGCACTTGTATAGTTACATGTTTTATTTCATTTCATTTTTTGATGGAAACGTTAATATTAGGCAGAAAAGCACATCTCAGTGATTATATATGTCTGATGACAGATTGTTAATTTGATGCATTCTGTTCATTCTTTCTTCACTTTCTAACTTCTGATCGACATTATATAGCTTAGAATACCAGATTTCTAGTGCAGCTGTATTTTATACTGTCTGATATACATGTATCATTCCACCTGCTTATGAATTGGCAACGAGTTTTCTCTGATATCTGAACCGCTGCAGATTGTGGATCTGGCATTGGAAGAATCACCAAGAACCTTCTAATAAGATATTTTAATGAGGTAAAAGGTTTCTTTTAATAATTATTTTCTAGGTTTTTCAAGTGTATTCTTAGATATTCTGTGTCCGATACTTTTTCATCATTGTCATCATTATTGACTATCTTTCTAATGTGATCCAGGTGGATCTTCTTGAGCCCGTTTCTCATTTCCTAGATGCTGCTCGTGAAAGTTTGGCCCCTGAAAACCATATGGCCCCTGATATGCACAAAGCTACTAACTTTTTTTGTGTGCCGCTTCAGGTAATTACTAATATTATCCAATATCATTCGTAAGCTC
Organism: Citrus x clementina; assembly: GCF_000493195.1. Taxonomy (NCBI): domain Eukaryota; kingdom Viridiplantae; phylum Streptophyta; class Magnoliopsida; order Sapindales; family Rutaceae; genus Citrus; species Citrus x clementina. Next base: position 31,007,495 of record NW_006262688.1, read on the forward strand.
AGAATTATAATAAATAAAGTGGATACTAACGGTAATTTAACTCTGCGTGACTTCAATTGTGATGTGCATAATCCATATCAGAACCAACTATGGACTTGTAATTGAAATGATTTTTGTAGGGTCAGAGAGAAAAAGAATAAAAAAGTAGGAAGTAAGAAAGTGAAAATTGCAAAAAAAGGCATTTCTGCAGTAATATTTTTGGATGATTCTGCCATTTATCCAAGGCAATGAGCAGTATCTTTTTTTATGCTTTGTTTCATTTGTTTAATGTTATTTCTATTTGTTATTCATTGTAAATGCTGGAATGTGAGCGTAGCACTCCAAGATGTGAAATCGAATCAAGATTATTTAACTAGGAGCTATGTTAGCAGAGGAATGTAATTTCTCTAAGCCACGAATAGCTTTCTAGTAATTCTAATAATTAGTGTTGTTTTCTCATATATAATAATGTTAACCCTAATTATCACATTCTTTTGGAGCAGTATATTACACAATTAGGATTTTAGCCATCAAACTGTTATGATTATGTGATTGTTGCCCTTGAAGAATACAGTGAAAATATTTTTCCTAATTCTTTGTAATGAACGATCCTGTTTATGTGGCTTACAGATTAATGGATTTTTGGGGTTTTTTGTTTTCTTCTTCATTTTTTCCTCTAAATATTAATCCCTGTTATATTATATTTAAAGCATATTATACGTTTTGGCTAATCTTTTTGGCGCACAGGTATAATTCGTTCACTCTGCTTGTAGGATTTTACTCCAGAGACTGGAAGATATGATGTCGTATGGGTTCAATGGTGCATTGGTCATCTAACAGATGACGACTTTGTTTCATTCTTTAAGAGAGCTAAGGTAAATCACTCTCAAACTTGAATCATAATATATATAAGTTTTATATCATGGGATAATAAGTGGAAATTTGTGTACGGAACACATAGAAAGTTGAAACATTTATTTTGTGTGTGGTTAATAGGAAGGACTAAAAAGGAATTGAAAGCTTGTTGTCTCATTATCCACTGGCTAGTTGGCTAGTTGCTAACTTGCTATGCCTTTACTATCCATTCCTTCTTTCTTTTTCAACATTTTCCTAATGCTATATCATCACAGCCATGACATTGTTGATGAAATTGAATTTTAATATGTGCCAATTATGGGTAGTATTTCTTTTTACCCAAGTCAATGGTCTTTTCTTTGCCCCCTCCAAGAGACTATATATCTGTTTTTCTTTTTCATTTTTCAATTAACAGTTGAATGCAGTGGGTTAGCATGCATATAGAATTTCCTGCACCTTATTCTATGCATATTAGGATTATCACCAGGCTAGATGGTTCATATAAGAAGTTTTTGTATGCTTACTATTGTTTTCAGTGTGATACCCATAATGCCTGTCCCAAGTTAATCAGACAACTGCAACAAGATTACTAGTGCGCCTGCGATGCTTCATGATTCCCATCCATTAAACTTTCTTCTGAATCCGTCTTATAGATTTTGTGTGCCGCTACATACCATCCGATGTTTCTGTGTTTTTCTTGCTAGTTCTGGTTGTAAAAATTTTGATTAACATTTGAATAGATACGCCATAGTTCTGATAATTTTCCAATTCCAGGTTGGCCTTAAACCTGGTGGATTTTTTGTCCTGAAGGAGAACATTGCAAGAAGTGGTACTTTCCTTCTCTCTCATTCTCTAATCTGACTATTATGATCTGGCAGGGTTGTGTCAAATGTTCTTTCAATCAGGCACTTTAATGAGGTTCTTTTGTTTGACCTGTTCATATGCAACCAAAATGCCTGAAATATATTAGAAATTTGGGATGGTGGTGTCAATTCTTGAAAATGCTGCTGTATGCATCTATATCCTTTGAATTTTAAGCTGCATTGTTATACAGAACCGAAGACTGTTAGAATTATCATAAATTGATTTCTCCAAGGCACCAGGGTTAGCATACAAGGTCCTACTTCACCGAGGTTCTGTTAAATCACCACAGAGATCACTGCCAGACAAAATGGTTAAAACATATCAATTCTGCTTGATCAACTTGAACACCTATGTTAATTGTTGCACATCAATTCATTCCTTGGACAATGTAGAGATTCTCCAATTATTTAAAATTAGCTTGTATGTAATATGAAGGCATTTCCCTACAAAAATAAGTTCTTTCTAGATATATTTTAAACATTTGCAGGATTTGTATTGGATAAAGAAGATCGGAGCATCACCAGATCTGATTTTTACTTTAAAGAACTCTTTTCTCGGTGTGGATTACATATCTACAAATCAAAGGTTTCTACTCTTACCTTAATAAATAAATTGATAAATAGCGTATTAAACTCTGCAAAATTACTATGATGCCTTGTAAGTTCTCCTTTGGTAAAAGAGTAGTTTTTTCAGAATGTTTTCCCTGGGAATATAAGTTTGGGATATACTTCTATAAGCTGTTTGTGGATTTATTTTTACACTTATATTGAAGGTTTGCGCTGCATGTATTTTAAAGAGACGCTTGAAAATCTTATTGTCATACTTTTCCAATACTTCAGGATCAGAAGGGATTACCTGAGGAATTATTTGCTGTGAAGATGTATGCTTTAACAGCTGAAATGCCTAGGAGGGTTTCGAAGAGCAGATCTAAAGTTCAGGCCAATAGGCCTGGCATTATCAGATGACGTCTTGCCTACTTCTGATAATGTAGTAAAGCTAGTTTGCACAATGCAAATGAAAAATATGATGTATGTATTATATGATGACTGTGAATGCTAGGTGGAGTTAGCATTTCACTAGAATTTTCATTTCGTACGGAATTTTCATAGGATGCTTTTATACATTTTTGCCTGTAGTTTGCCTGTGATGACCAGTTGTCTTCAAAATGTTCACCCAAATTTTATCAAATGTATGTATTTGCAAGTGGTAATTGCTAATGGAGTCCTTTTTTGTCGCGTTCTCACATATTGCTTATTGGACATTTCCTTATGGTAAGCTTCTTAAACTAGTTATTCAAGTTTCAACAGTAGGTTTCTCTGATCCATACGTTCCAGATTTCTACATCAAATGGATGGAACGAGCTCAGATCATGCTATTGTAACTTAATGGTGCTAAATATGTTCGACTATTGCGAAACACAATACTGGGTCCGTTTATAATTTATGCATTGAAATAACTTATCTACTTTAACGAACATGCGTTCATATACATCCGAGACCACTAATTCATCTGCATCTGAGACCGCTAAGTTGCTTATCATTTAGTGACAATGATTTATTTAAATTGAACTCGTTTGTGACCATGACCTCCATCAGCGTGTGATTTTCTATGATTTTCAGATGTCAAAATCGGGCAGGACTCGTAGGCTCTGGTTATCATGTTGTAAATCTGAACCAAGCTTGGAAGTTTTCCAGTTGGTTGATCTGTGCACATCAATCCAAGGCCCAGTCCCTGTTCAGCTTGATCAAACATGTTTTCTGTCAGCATCATTCTCTCGTCAACAACCAGCTGCAAATTTTCAGGATAATGCATCCTGATATACTCAATGAAACCAGCTTCGCCACGCTCAAATTCTTCAAGGGGCCTCCTGTTTGTTATCATCTCCAGAAGAAATAATCCGAACTTGTAAACATCTGAAATGTCAGAAAATTTTCATGGATTTAGTTCACAATGCCATGTGAACAATGAAAAGAAACTTCAGGCTGATAGAAACCTACTTACATTTGGTGCTACGGTGTTGATATTCAATCTTGAACCTTGAAATCAAAGGCTCTAGATTGTCAGTTAACAAAACACTGCCTGTCCTGAGATCATAATCAACTTCAGGCCATTGCTCCTGCAAATAACACATAGCTTCAACAACTCCAATCAGAACTTTCAATCTGTGTTTCCATGAAGGAGCTGACTCTGATAGCCATAACTCTACGTTTCCACCATTTGTCCATTCTGTAACAATGGCTCTTGTTCTGCGACTGTTGTTCCAACCCAGTACTCGAATTAAATTCTTGTGCTGAAACTGAACAAGAAGCTTGCATTCCTCAACGAATTCATCACGGATTTCCCTAGAAACATCACCCTTGTAAATCTCAATCTTAACTCGAGTACCATCTCTCAGGATTCCTTTATAAATTACGGCTCCCTCATTCTTGCCCACCAAATTCTTCTTCAAAAACCCATTTGTTGCCGCCTTAAGCATCCATGTTGTAAACTTATGATTTCTCCTAAGCATTCTTGGTAAAAAATCAGGCCTTACAAAACACAACCAGCCCGTGCAACTTATCATAAGAATAACAAAGATTGGAAAACCAACCAACAGGATTACAGCTTTGATAGTGTAATTATGGTGCCCTGGAAAGAGACCTGAATGGAGAAAGCTCGAAGAGTTGAAATGTTGGAAAAACTTCGTATCCGAAACTTTCATCTCAGAGAAATGATTGTATGAAAGATTGAGAAAAGTAAGATTAGCAAGAACAGAGAAGCTTTCAACTGGGATGTCACCAGAAAGTTGATTATAACTCAAATCAAGAGCCTGAATTTGGGTGCACAATAGAACATCAGTCGGGAAAGCACCCTTTAAAGAGTTGTTTGAAAGATCAATGGACATGATGCCTAGGGGACAGTACTTCCAAAAGAAGTTGAATGATAAGTAAAGTGGTGTGATCTTGGGACGGCTTCGAAGGTCTATTTTGGGAAAGGATTCAACACAATTAGGATTCTTGGACTCGTTGCATAGATGGCTTGCGACAATGGTGGATTTAAAGATTTCATTTAAGTCCATCGGGGATGAGGAGTTGCAGTATTTGAGAGATGGGTTGTGGATGCAGTTGTTCATGATTGTTGAGTTGAAATCTGGAGGTGGATGTAAGTTGTTGAGATCTTCTACAACTGTTGCTGAGAGTGTTGGAGATACTTGAAGTGATGAAATAAGGAAGAAGATGTGTATAGTTTCAGAAATGGAAGCCATGGCCAGTGAGAAAGTTGATTTTCTTTCAGTGTTAAGTGTGTGGGTGTGTGTTTTTGTGTGCAAGTTAATTAATTGCTCAAGGTTGTGGAAGTTACGAGCAGTTGATAGTACATACGGTTTCAAATTCAGCAAGGAATTTCCATTGAAGTCTTCTTTAATTTCAAAAGCAATCATGTTTTTGTCCTTTGATGTTATTAAAAATCCATTCTAATAATCATATTTCTATTGATGAACATATTCATGATTTGCTGATCCTACCTAAGTAATATTTTGACGGTGGATAAAAAAAATAAGGAATATATTTTTACCGGGTCGTTGATTTGACTACTGTAATTTTATTTCTTTCTGCACAAGAAAGTTAGTTCAGAAAAAGTAGGGAAACTTAACTTCATACATAAAACATGGGATTAGAGTTGGTTCAATAAATATCAAGTGGAACATAAAATCATCATGTGTCGATAAGCTATTGGCTCAATACGCGTTCTTTCTCCTGTTTATTGGCTTGTTCGCTTTTGAATTTTGCATAATTAATTAATAAATGAAAATGACACTTACGTACACAGTTGTGATTTCAATAATTGAAATTCAGAATATAATCATCTTAGTTAGTTTAATTACATCGTATTGGCTCATAAAGATTTAGAACTGTCTAAATTCTGAAAATCAAGTAAAACTAAGAAATGATTGCGGTTATATGCTTGGTTTAAGCGCCACTCACTTACCAAGTTAAAATTAAGCAGTTAATTTTGGATAACATACAAGAGCAATACTCAACAAATCATTTTGCAATTTGCTAGACTATTGGAACGCAGAAGCAAAAAACACTAATCCATTCCTTGGTTGAAAAAAAAAAATTACAAGAAAATGGTTAGATTAGTGCCTAGCTAAAAGCTAAAGGTTAATTAACTTCCTAGCTAGCCAGGTCGTAAAATCTACGACCTGAAAAAACTACAGAAAAAAAAAAAAAGAAAATGAAAATTAATGCGCAACAACAAAGTGATTAGTTTTAACTTTTAATACTGAAAATCAAAAGCTGTACGTTAATCATGAGTGACCCCCAATATTGGTTCTCAGCAACTGATCGATGCCCTGAAAAACCATAGGCTTCGATTGGATTTCAGGATCATTAGCCAGGGTTTCCACAAATTCTTTTGGGACCAAACACTTGTCTTCTGAGTACAATTTCTCTTGGATTATTGGAGAAGCAAGAAGATTCTGTAGATCTTGTGCATGCATATGAAACGGTTCCTTCATTTCCTGCTGCATAATGTGATGAACAATAAGTAACTACCCCAAATGCCGAAAAATATCAAATTAAAAAGTTTAGCAAATAAATTAATTATATACCTGCTGCTTTGGTTGAATGAGTTGGAGAACCTTAACTTGTGCTTGCAAGAACTTGACATATTTAGAAGCAGCTTGGAACATCTCAGCAGTGTTCATTCTATGCCCTCCAGGAATCAGCTTCCCAAGCTCCTGAGTCTTCTCAGTTATTCTCCTTCTCCTTTCTCTTGCAGCAATGCTCTGCACTGACAAGCTAGTTCCATTCGGCTTCTTCACACTACTCTCAGGCTTTGGAGCTTGAAACTGTGTAACCGGAGCTGGAATTTCGGGGAGGAACTCGGGCATCAGTGGAGGATTCGGCACGTAGCCATAAAAGAAATTGGGTGCAAAATTTGAGTCACAGTGATGGCTCTTCTGCCGCTTTGGTAACTGGCAGGACTCCAAGTCTTCCGGGGGGAAGATTTCGGGAGAGAGTGAGATGAGGGCATCGGATGGAGACGAGAAGTAAGGGAGAAGATTTGTGTAGCTGTCTCCGTAAAAGAACTCATCAGGCGGCAAAAATGGATCGAGCAAAGTATCCGAAAACTCAAAGCAGCCGCCGCTGTTGTTGCCGAAACTGAAAAGGGTTTCATCCAGCAGCTGGGGAAGAACCACTTGTGCTTGTTGCTGCAGCTGCTGCGGCTGCTGATGATGATGATGGAAGCTGCTGTTGCTGCTGTAGCTTAGCATATCTGAGTTGAGTTGCTGAAGCGACTCCCAGTTTGAGCAATAACTCAAGGCCATTAGTTGAAAACTGTAGAAAATAATTAATAAATAATAATATTGGATAAAATAAATAATTAAAAGACATGTGAAGAGAGAGATAGAGAGAGGGTACCTGGAACAGAAGATATTGTGTTGTCTTGTCGTTGGTTTGTTTGTTATTGAATTGAAGAAGACTTTTGAAGTGAGAAGTGGAAGTTTTAATCAAACTGAATAAACGATGGAAGTTTATTATAGAGAGAGAGTGAGAGAGAGAGACCGTGGGGGGTTTGGGTATTTGCGGAGAGAAAAGAGGGCGATTATCAATTATGTGAGTAACCACCTGCTGGTTATTCGGAATTCTGGGACACGTGGACAATTTTGGCGGGGTGTTTTATTGGAAACCGTTACTAGGTTTTGGCGGCTGCTTGGCGGTTATATAATTTATAAAATAATTATTGTGTGATTAACTTTCCCTAATTATTTGTTTAATAAGGAAAATTTATTGGTTAACCACTTACCGTTACTTTTTGGCTCTTGCCACATGCAAGGGGCAAATAATTCTTTTTTCTCTCAAAAATGTCATTAACTAGACCATAATCAACCGCCATTTGCTTTGCACAGCACATTAATTCACCTTTTAATTTGTTAGTTATTAATTGTTATTTTTCTCTCTGATCCCCTTAATTATAAAAAAATCATATAAGTTGAATAATTTTCGTTTAATGAACACTGATTTTCTGAATTCTCGAACTAGATCCCAGAGCCCAGAGAATGAAGATCATTACTCTCTTCAATTTTGTTTCATTTTTTTCTTCTTTTTCACTTTTTGTCATGGCTGCAAGCCAGCTGCAACGAATTAGATTTACCGAAAATAATTAACATCTAAAATACCATTTAATTAATTAATTAATTCTTTACTTACCTGGACTTAAGACTGAGTCAAACACCAGAGTCCGATTACATCGGTAAAATCTTTCATCTCATTCTTCTTCTATTATTATTATTATTAAATATAAATTAGACATCAAACTAGTTCAACTTTGTCATAGAGATGATTTAATTTTGCTTTAAATATTTTATATACGCATATATTATACAAATCATCCTACTTATATGATTTTTCATTCTCTAATCATTCATCACTCAATGTTAATAAGAGATTCTGTTTGTTAAAGTTATGAGTTCGAGGAGTTCTTAATTTTTTATTTTTTATTTTTAAATATGGGTGAGTAAGTTTAAATTGAACCTTTTATACTTTTCTTCTATAAATTCGAGTGGTTAGTCAAAATAAATTATTTGTAAATCACTTGTTAAGACGGGGGACAAATAGATTTAATTTAAAATATGGAGTATCTCCCTAAATAGTGATTGTAAATAATTAGATTTCATTAATTCAAGGGTTTTTTTTTGGCCCCCAACATAATTGCCAAAAATTCCTTAATTTCTAGACACTTTCTCACTCCACTTTTGAGTCTTAATGCCTTGTAGAAGTATATTTATCTGTACATTGTGAAAGCCCTAGCGGAGGTTTGGATGGTTAAACGAAATTAAAAATAGAGAAGAATAGAGCTTTTAACACCTATCTAAAATTTTTATAAACTTGCCCTATTAATTTTTATTTTTATTTCCTAAAATGCATCTAGTTTTATTTATAAAATATAATCTCATATATTCAGTTTTTTATTTATAAAATACATACAAAATTCTAAAATTTTAAACTATAAAATGGGGTGTGTATGAAATAGCCGTTAACAAAATAATTTATTTAGGTGTTTAATTGAAATTTTATTTCAAATAAGGAATTAATTAATAATTTCAATTGCAAGAGGATTTTTGAGAGGGTACGCAAAAGAAAAAGGTTAGACTGAAGAGTAAGAAAAGAACGACGGGCCCATTGGAGGTGAAAAGCCTTGCACTTTCATTAAAGAACAAATATCCGACTCCGAGCAGTTGATAACATCACTGGTTTCCCCATTGAAGCCAACGAATCTAAAGAAAAATGCCGGTTAGGATAATGCAACCCGGTCACTTATCTCTAACCAACGGTCTCGCAACAACTTCGTCAGTAACAGTGCCCAGAAGATTAGGCCGCGTTTGGTCGCGCCTGCTGTCGTATCCCACTCACGTCACAGGCAATCCTTCCTTGCAATGTAATAATAAATTGTTTGCTTTGGTCGAATCTACAAAACTTAAAAGACAGTATGAAATATATATACAACTTATTTTTGTTGAAGGTAATAGTGATGCGGAGAGTTTCGGAGAGCATAAGGATGATACTATTGACATCTCGAAGCTTACGGAAGTGAAGCAAAAATTGAAGCTTGTCGGAATAAATTGCGACGATTCTTGTATTCCGGGACGCTATGCTCACTTGTTATGCCCCAAGGCATTATCTTTATGCTTTTTTCAATATTAAAATTCCAATCTTTATAATATTGTTGTTGTTGTTGTTTTGAGTGGAATGTTCGTTGTTGTTGTTTTGAGCGGAATGTTCGATGCTTTGGTGGTGTAGTGTAAAGGTGGTGGTCAGTCATTGGAGAGGAGTTTGTCTGTTCACATAATCCAAGATGGGTAAGGCTGCTATGGCGTTTTCTTGTTTATTTGCGCTGAATCGTTTCGTGGGCGTTGGTTGATTGTATTGGGTTGGTTGTTGTAGGGATTTTGCAATGTGGAGGTGTTTTCGAGTTGATTGTGGATGGGCAGGCCGGGTAAGAAATTGGAGAAATCCTAATTGGATTGAAATTTACAATGTTTAGGAATATTTTAATTGATTTGCATTTGACTTTAATTTGGTTGTATATTGAGACTCTTATTGTTTTGGGTTTTGCTTGTTTGAATTGTATTCCTAGTTTACGTTAGGTTTCCTAGTGATATTAAGATAAGTTGTAGTTAGTATAAATAAGTGTCTTGTTTAGATTTTACAAGCTGACTTTTTGTTATCATTATTTCTTTGGGAAAAACTCTGTTGTATTCTTGTTATTTCTATCTTAGGAATATTCAAATGTATCCTCTATCCATCACCATACATCTTTTATCCTTTTCTGCATTAGTTTCAGTTTGGTATTTTTATTCAGTTTGTCTGCAGTACTGTTGTTTCTGCTGAAGCAAAAGGGAAAAAAAAAACTTTTTGGTCAATAAAGTTGACCAATACTGTTAAACTGCTTCTCCAAGAAGCAGTTGATTACTTAAAAGCAACTTTTACAAAAGCATAAGCACCTTAGTATATTTCTTCTTTATGCATTCTAACTTGAATGATACAAGAAAGTGTTACTTCCATTGAAGGGTTGGAACCTTAAACATTAAGTCATCCCTACTGTGAAAGGATATTTTTGTCTTAAAACCACCATTTGACAATGCAGGGTTCCTATTTCCAAAATAAACTCTCCTTTTGCCTAATATTGTTCTGAGCTTTTGTCCACCATAAAGTAAATTTACTAGTTGCTGTTCTCTATTATACAACTTCTGTGCCAATTGATAACTTTGATTGTAGGCCTTTGCAGGCGGCACCAACATTAGAAAAGTTATGTCATCGAGACAAGTGGCAGAGAAGAGCTTAGGATTAGAACCACTGGGTGGGAAGGCATGTAGATCGGCTTCTTTTCTTTTATCTGTTTTAATTCAATTGCATGAGGTTTCTTTTTATTTTTCATGTTTCCCCCTTGCTATATTATATCATTTATATCATATTGGAGGACTTCAAAAAGTATGTCCTTGTTTGGTGCGGATGATGATAATTAAGTAAGTAAATTTGGTCTCTGTTTCAGTTAATTGCATACTTGGGCGAAAGAATGATATCTGAGGGAACTCTACAGAGAAATTCTGTCATGCAAAGACTTCACGATCAGGTCTCTCTTCTCATTTGCAGTTACAAGCCAGTGGTTATTTGATGGTCAAGTTGGCCTTGTGATTGTAGAAGAAACCTAGCTATAATAACTCTGTGTGCTAGAATGGATGCAATGAATATACGGATATATCTGTCCTGTTCTTTTTTGGAGTACTTATGGGTCTGTAAAGTTAGTTGGTTATCTAGCCTTTGTTTGTCAATTTCATTTTGAATCCCTAGGTTCATGGTTAATGGAGTTAATCTATTTTAATCTATTTACTATAGTTATATATTTACTCCATCTGCTCAAAACTAAGCTGAAAAAATACAATTGGGTGATTGTATTAGTGGGTGTCAAACATGTGAAAATGCATTGTCTCCCTCTGTGAATGAAACGAAATGACTTCTTTTGACGTAAGATCTCTGTAGGCTTACTTTTATGCATACATTGGATTTTGTCTGTTTCGAAGTTAGATATTAACCATTTGAGTGTTTGCAATCTAATCCTCCTCACCCTATTGAGATTTTCTGTTACCAGGCCATAGCTTTCCCTTATTGGCATAATGGTGTGCTTGTTGGCTGCAAATACCGAAGTATGGAGAGAAAATTTCGGCAGGTATTTGTGCTATGTTTATCTCTGATTGACAAATAAGTAAATGTTGTTTATAAAATGATGGAACGACAGAGAAATAAGTGCGAAGAATCTGAATAGGACAAAACCCCATGAAGCAGTACAACTATTGTTATTTGGATTTGTTTAATGAATTTGAAAATGGAGTAAGATCACTAGTAATAATCTCTCAAACCTTAGATTGATTGGATTCTCTCACACATTGTGTGCTTTCTACAAACAATATCCCTGAAAAAAAAAAATGCCAGAGAGGGGATATTAATAACTTACAAGGATTTTAAAATTTTACATGTCAATGCAATGGAATGGTATATGCACCAGGAATTGTGTTGGAGATATATGCAGCCATTTGGAAACTATATGTTATTATTTTATAGAATCTAGTCAACTATTTGGTGCAAGAAAAAAATATATTGACTGATGTTATGTGCTTTAGAAGATTATATCTCTTGTATCACTGTATGCTAATGAGTTATGACAAATTTCTTGATAGTAGATTAAAATGCCATTTTATTTCTGTTGTGCCTATTTTCCCATTGTAAAATGGAGTGTGGATGTGCTGTAATCTGAATTCTTGTTGGATTTATGCTTCTATTTCAGGAGAAGGGCACAGAAAAGTGGTTATATGGACTTGATGACATAAATGAAGCTGCTGAAGTCATCATTGTACATACTGTGATCATATTTTGGGTGCTTTTGCCCAATTGTTTTAAAATCTTTCTACTGATTTATACTATTTTGTTCCTGATTATAGGTTGAAGGTGAAATAGACAAGCTTTCAGTGGAGGAAGCGGGCTTTCAGAATTGCGTAAGTGTTCCTTCTGGAGCACCACCAAAAGTTTCTAACAGAGAATTGCCACCACAGGAAAAGGTTTGTATTGGAACTTTCAATTCCCCCCACACCCCCCCCCCCCTCCTTGGCCAGCAAGTCGTATTATGTGCTTCCTATTTTAGAGATGTGAATTATTATTATCTCATCTCAATCTGGTCACTTGGCATCGCTTTTCGGGTACTGATTTACTTTTTCTTTTGTGTCTGTTGTGGGTAACAGGACACTGGTTATCAGTATTTATGGAACTGCAAAGAGCATTTGGATAAGGTGTATGAAATTAATATTAATGTTTCTGCTCTTGTTTTATTTTTTTAATAAATTTTACTTCACAAAAATAAAGAAAGTAAGCCTACTAAAATAAATAAAGCTTGTAGGTTTCTCGCATTATTCTGGCAACTGATGCAGATACACCTGGCCATGCCTTGGCTGAAGAGCTAGCACGTCGACTTGGAAAAGACAGGTTTCAATTTGTTAACTAATTCCTTTGTCATAATGTATTAATTGCATTCTTCTTGAGATTGGTTAATCAGTGAACATGAGCAAAATTATTAACAAGGCCGACTAGTCACAGGTTTAGAGGTGGGGTAGTTTTTGGCTTTTTGCTTCAAATAGTAATAATATGGGATTGTCTAGATTTTGATGGCTTAAAATCTTGACCTTGTTGAGACCCTTAATTTAGGCAGCATCATTGGCAGTTGCGGGATCCCGCTGAGTTCTTTACGTCCTTGGACATTAAGATTGTGGTTTGCCGACCTATGTATGTTGGAATTCTCTCTTTACATTTTGTTTCCTTGGTTTTCAGATGCTGGCGTGTACGTTGGCCAAAGAAAGATGAGTTCAGTTACTTCAAAGATGCAAATGAGGTTTGATACTTGTTTCCACCCTTTTGCCTCTCATATTACCTTGGAAGAAGCAAAGATGTAACTTTTGGATGTAGTTAGCTAAATATATGAATCTGTCTCTGGGAATAGTTTTCTAAACGTACTCATCATTACTGTCTATACAATTATGCTTCTCCTTCATGAGAGATGCTTATCCATTACTCTTAGATAACTCAACTTCCTTCTTGGCAAGAGATAAGTCCTAGCATTACTTTAGTTTTTGTCACCGTACTACCAACCTCTGTGCTTATTACATATCTGGTTTGCTACCGTAGGTTCTCAAGTGTTTGGGTCCGGGAGCTCTGAGGGAAGTGATTGAAAACGCAGAGTTATATCAGCTACATGTTTCGGAGGAAGCATTACAGTGTACAAAGTAACAAGAAAAACACATCCATAGAAGTAGAGGGTTTCTTTTCTTGATCCAAGGAATTTTCTTGTAGCAAAATTTATAGCTAATTTACCTCTTTCAATTTAGTTTTGGGCTGTTAACCATACAATATCTTCTGCTTCAAAGTGATTCTTCTGCATGAAAGTGGTCCTTTTAGCAGTACAAACCCTTTTTTTTTGGGAGGGGGGTTATAAGTAGTAGCACATACAGTTGGTGATGATGAGTCCCAAGACCGGTAATTTTTAATATTACCAAGTCAACAACATCACAGACCGTGACAACATAATATATTTGTATCCAATCTCAAATTTCTATCATTACATGTTACAAAATCCAAATTTCGTGATAAAGGAGTGTACGAATTTGCTGAATATAAATTTAACGGATTGTAATTTGATACTGAAGAAATATCATTATTCACTTTATATAGGCAGCCATTTCCAATTGAGTGGTGCTTTCATCATCCCTACTGAGAATAAATTTAGTCTAACTAAACTATCCATTTTTTTTTCCTCTATCCAAATTCTTTAAACATAACCAGCGTTGTATAATTTTTTTCCCCCGCAAACTCTACGGTCATCAACAATGGCTTTTTTTTTTTTTAAAATAAGTCAACAATCAATTTAATTAATTTACAAGAACTTGCCTAATAATCCATTTTTCTTCCACCTTGCAAATTAAATTATATCAATATGCCAAGGCTTCTAAACTAGAATTTCTTATTAATTTTAAACTAGAATATAAAACATGTTTAATTTAAATTAATTGTTGACATTCAAATCGTTCTCACTTATAATTTGAAAGGGTACTGAGGGGGTGTTAAAAGTACTCCTCTTTTACCCTCGGATTGGGGCTTAGGGGCGGGGGGGGAGGGGGGGGGGGGACGATTAGTAATGATGGGGTTCATTTTTCATAGCTATTATTGGACCGAAATAAAAATGGGCTAAGGAGATCTGTTCTCCTGAGCCCAATCCTAAAGTCCCCACACCCGGGTCCGAAAATAATAATAATTAAAAAAAAAAAGGGATAAAACACAAAACTTCAATTTCGATCCAAAAAAAAAAGAAAAAAACCCTTAAACCCCCAAGGGTAAAGGGTAAAACCCCGTTTCAATTTCTCATCCCTTCCCCAAAAACCATCCCATTGGTGAAGAAAGGAACAAAACAAGCAATACATGGGCGGAAACTGATACATTTCATTATAAGAATTGGATTTGAAAAAAAGAAGCGTTTTCTTCTGCAGCATAATCCAATTGGTGGGAGTTTCAGCCATAGCCGGCTTC